>NC_135784.1:131028972-131349881 GCF_051106095.1 Pogona vitticeps
GAACAGGATAACGACCATTATGTTTCATTTTTCTTGGTCCTGTTACAAAACAACGGCAACATGTTCTTTGCTCTGTTTATCACATCCCTCGGTGATGATGACAATATGTTTTCCTTTCAGATGGATTTTGTGGAACTGATAATGCCATTAATTAATTCCTCTCATCACAGCAGAGAACTTACATGGAAAGAACAGATTATCAGTTGAATGATGGTTTTTATTTGCCTGGAAGAACCTTCGATCTGTTCATCAGTGATGAAGCTAAAGACGACCTCATGAATCCCAAGTAATGGTATTAAAACCAGGGTTGATCTTGCCAGTCTTAAAAGAGAATAATAATAATGGTGGATTACATTTCTGAACTAAAACATATCAGGAAATACAGATGCTTATTTGACTAGTGCTGGAGCTATCAAACCTCATCTATAAATCAAACGTTATAGATATATGAAAACCTATAAAATTTCCCTACATATGTTAGTTTTCGGTATATGTAGGGGGTTTGGAAAGAGGGGAATGTTCCTTCCTGTAAATGTCTCCTGAAGAGACTGAGATTTTTTACCTCAGGCTCCTCCAGATGGACAAACAACATACATCTTGTCCTTTTAACTCCCAGAACTATCTGTTTGTCTGGGTTTTTTTTTTAAATCTTGGAGTCACCAGTAGTTTTCTATGACAGGAAAAAAAAATCCAGAAACTGTTTTAAGAGCAGAATTTCCTGTATCTTCTCCACCTATCTGCATCCATCATCACAGCACTATGTTTCGTCTTTGATAAGCATGGCTACCTCAAGGAGTGCTAGCCATTGATGGTCACTCCAGTTTGATTACCTTCAGGAGCACTAGCTGCTCCAAGTTGTTGTTGTTTAACAAGGAAAGCAAGTGTATATAGGAGACTGGAGCGGTGAATGAAAATGCTAATGTAATGAAAAACAATATAATGCATTAGCACACTGATTTTACTAATACATTTAATATGGACAATACAGGACACTGGACAATAGAATGGCCAACACAAGACAGCAATGGCGAAATCAGTGACATTTTCACGTCTTCTACCACCTTTCCACATATCTCCAGTGGGGCTTTTGGAGGAGGATGCTTTTGGGAGTAGCACAGAGTGGTATAAAGGAGACTGAATTGTAGGAAGGCACGATGGCACTTGAGTGGCATGAGAAAACGAGAACATATGAAGCTCCATTCCAGACACAGGATGACACAAAATGACTGCAAGTTATTGTAAAATGCTGGGTTTCTCTTAAAAGACCAAAATTAAGTTCTGTAAGAATGTAATGCTTACCTCAATTTATAATCGCGAAAGTTCATCTGTTGGGCTTTAAGTTTGGAAAGTAGCAGTTTCAGAATGTTTAGGAAGATGCAGAAGTTAACCTTCAGAAAAACACAAATCTTTTTCAGTGCAATAAACATCCAACAGTTTTACTTATGAACATAAAGTGGTATTTTTCTATTCATTGTAGTTAAGCAACTTTTGTTTACACCAGCCATTCTCAACTTTTGGGGGGGGGGGCACAGCCATGAACACCATATGAAAGAAATGTAGGCTGAATCAGGATTGAATGGGTTGAATAACGCACTGGCCCCAACCTTGGGCCTCCAGTTGTTCTTGGACTTCAATTCCCAGAAATCCTGGCCAGCAGAGGTGGTGGTGAAGGCTTCTGGGAGTTGTAGTTCAGTAACATCTGGAGGCCCAAGGTTGAGGACCACTGGCATAATGAACCTTATAAGGCTGGTACCCCAGGGTGCCATACAACCCTCACTGAGAATGGCTGGTTTACACTACGGTCACCCTATCCATCAGAAAGTTTTTGATCTGAAAAAGGTCAACTTAAAAAAAAGAGTGTCAGGAAAGGAAGGAAGGCAGTAGTGAATAAAAATAAGCGCAGAAAGACATTAGCAGGAGTACCTGCCAGCGAGGCAAAGAGATTGTGTGCAAAGAGATTGCTGTAACACAGCTGTATATTGTGTTACGGCAGTCATTGCCCTATGAATTTATTTGCAGATCTATCTCCTTGATTTGAATGGGCAACAGTGGCAAAAATCCAGTGGTACGTTACAATTAGAGTAGGGTCAATGAATCAGAGGGGATTTGGTGAATCAACTTTTCTTAATTTCCATTGATTCAATGGGCCTACTGTAGTACTGAACTGCCATAGTATAGAAGGCAGTCTTAAAAGCAGCCACACCCACGTAATTATGTAAAATAGGTGTCTTTTCATGGTTGCGAGACTCACTCGTATTCCTGCCCTATCTTCCATTTCTGTGTATTCAGTTTCTATTTCAGATTCTTTAGGGCTGGATGTGCATCTTTGCTTATCTAGACGAAACTGAGACAGGTGGTGGAAAGGGGCAAGGCAGTTTCAGCCTGTTGTAAACTAGGAGACATTTCTTTATTTAAATAATATAAAAGTATATACAGTCAAACTGTAAATCCAGTAATAAAATGATACAATGATCCTTACAGCAATAGAAAATAATATGGGCCCTCGAATGATCCACCAGAAGGCCATGTTCTGATTGGTTGCCCAGCATCTAGAAAGCAAGAAAAATGTTGGTCATAAAATCACCAAAAGAAAACTAGTTTTTGGGAAGACTAGCTAAATATTACCTGAGCATTTGATTGCTATTGAAAGCAACCAGATTCATAAATGCTCTAAACATTATTAAGACACTTTAAAAGGCAATGAGGTAGATTTTGTTGGTGTTATTTCAATCCTGAATGCTGCCTTCAGTAGGTTTGGCTGCAAGAGATCTTTCTGGGCTGGGATAGCTGTCAGTTGATCCCGCAGTAGCCAATTGTTCCTTCCCTGCCTCTAGTTTTGAAGAGAGCCCCGCCTCTCTGCTTAAGTGTCTTTTTCCTTCCTTTCTAGTCTGCTGGCAGTTAATATGAAGTTAGGATGTGCTGGTTGATAATATGCAGTTGTTAGCAGTTAATGATGTTAAAGCGCAGTCAGAGAATGTAGTCTGCAGGAATCTACTGGAAGCAAACTGTGACTCTGATTAAATTTATTACTGTAAGTAGTCATTTTTGTACAGTATAATTTTTAAATATATATTCAGAACTTTTGTTATCTTGAATTTATGTACAGTTATACAGGGCCAGTGCAGTTTTTTGTTGCTGTTGATGTTGTGGTGACCTATGGTTTTAAACAACAACAATAAGCTTGTTCTGTTTTGTTCTGTTTGATATGTTGAATTTTGAGTAACATATTAATAGCAGATTGCTTCACTAATGCAGTTCAATGACTGCTCTGAACTTCAAAGGGATTTGCTTCCAGGTATCAGCACAGCAGTTGTAGGGAATGGTTGTTGTGGGTTTTTTGGGCTCTTTGGCTGTGTTCTTAAGGTTTTTCTTCCTAACATTTAACCAGTCTCTGTGACCGGCATCTTCAGAGAACAGGAGTCAGAACTCTGTCTGAGCTCTGGTGTAGTTTGTGGGATAGCTGAGTATTAATAGCTGTGGGATCACCTTCTGTCCTTTTCAATTATAGGGAGTATTTAGCCCTTGAGATGTCTCCAGGCTGAATTTCCTAATAGCCAGAGTAGTCAATGGGGATGGATTGTGAGAGATGCTACCTGACAACATCTGGAGGTCCACAAGTTCTCACCCCTAGTGCATAGGAATGTGCAGTAGACTCCTTTGATCGTGATTGTGGTTTAATAGTGGGAGCAAAAGAGCTCTAGTAGGAGGTTTAGTTTTGGGGTTCTGTTCTGTTCTTCCTTTCAGATGTTCCAGATAGATGTTGTTGGGTTCTAAGTAGCCTTCCGTCCAAACTGCTAATCAGACCCTCCACTGCTAAAGCCCAGTAATGTCAACATACTGGCTGCTTCCACAAATCATTCACAAACCCTACCCCTACCACATTCTGTTTCATTAGAAATGGACAAAAATCTGAAATTTGAAAGAGGGAAGTGGCATAGTAGTATTTACTGAAAGGTTGTATTCCATAGATTATTGCTTCCATGGCTAGTTTGCCACAGAGAAAATTTGTTGTCCATATTCAGCCATCAAGTTTAATGAAAACCTAGATCCCAGCTTCTTCTTGCTTGAAGAAATGCAATAAGAGAAACAAACCAAGTTAGAGGGCCATTTTGAGATGGTAGCTTACCCTTCATGCTCCAGGTGGTATCTTATTATTCCCCAAGAAGCTACAAATAGCAGCGGAACACCTGAAAGGAAAAATAAAGGTGAGGATTGTGACGTAGTAATGCTCGATATGTAGAAGTGTTGATGTATCTAGAATGATGGATTAGTGATCCTGGCCACAACTGTCATCACTTACAACCAAAACCTACACTGTCTGGGGCAGAAGGCCATAGAAAAAAGCACCGCCTTGTGGTGTCCCACTCCTTGGTTATACAAATAAGAGAAAGGCCCTACCATGATCCTAACAACTTCTGTTTACACATGGTTTCTTTGTTGCATTTGAATTCCTTCCAGTTTTACTGATTTTAAAAATCTCCTAGTACTTAGATATCTTCAGTTGCTCTTCTGCACACACTTGCAACTCTCTTTAATCTCTAAAAGTCTCCAAGCAAGTAACACAGTTATACATTTTGTGAAGGGTGTACAGACAGTAGCAGAAGCCCATTTGGGATGTTTCCTCAAATGATGGTGAAGTCTTCCCAAAAGGAAAAGTACTTATGATAAATAACATGAATGGCTGCTTGTGCTTCAGAATTTGGGGGTTTGCTGCCTACCCTGCTCTCGTCACAAGCGACTAGAGAATAGAGGCCTGGTTCAAGCCCATCTCTTGATTTCAGTAAGTACAAGGCATTCTTAGTATTAATACATTTGTTGTATTAATTCCCAGCCTCAGGCTCCACAGGCAGATATCTAACTCACTTAAGTATTTAGCCAGCTAGAATAATTATGTGCCATCACATCAGTTCTGACTTACAGTGTCTTTTTCAAGGATTTTGAGATACAGAATACAGTACAGTGGTGCCCCGCATAGTGAGGTTAATCCGTTCCGGATTAACCTTCGCTATGGGGAAACATCGCTAAACGGAAGGGGGAAACCCATTGGGCACAAAATGGGCACAAAACTCACCGTTCAGCGATGTTCCTCCATAGCAGCAGCCATTTTCGTGCCCTCGGTAAGTGAGGGCAGGGCGCGAAAATGCTGTGCATGGCCATTTTGGGTCATCCGGCGGCCATTTTGGAACCGCCAAACAGCTGATTCCCTGACGTCGCAATGCGAAGATCGGTAAGCGAAACGCTTACCGATCTTCGCAATGCGAGTTTTGCTCATTGCGACTGTCAGTATGCCTTCACATTAGCGATCCCAAAAACCAGATCGCTATGCGTATTCATTGTTATATGGTGCGCTCGGTAAGCAGGGCACCACTGTACAGGAAAGTTGTTCACCATTCCCTTCTTCTGGGGGTGCCCTGAGACTGTGCTGCTTGCCCAAGGCTACATGGGATGGCTTTACAGTCTGATCCCTAAGAAGCCTTGAAAAATAATCCATATTTACCCCATCCAATGAAGAGGTATCTCAGCAGTTGATGTTTCTCAGACAGCACCGTGGTCAATAACTTGTGCAAGTAAATTCCTTCCACCAAAAGCCAGAAATAGTTTGCCTCCACAGCATAATGCATGAAAAGTGGAGCCAGCCTGCATAATGTTAACATCTGCAGAAATTAAATAACAGAAAGATAAATCAGTAACATCATTTAAGTGTACTATTAGTTGGCTAACAACAGTGTTGGCATCAGTTTATTATGGCATTCAAGACTGGCCTTTGAACTTCTGCTGCTCCAATTCTTTTTCAATATGTTGTTGATACAATGAACAGCAGAAGAGAACAGCACCCAGCAAAGGCACAGAAAGAGGTAATAAGATAAAAAACAAATCCAAGCATAAAATGTTTTCATATAATATATCACAGTCCAGCACTTGGGTGGGATGAAATCACTCATTTTAGATGGATGCAACATGGACTGAGGGTTGAAACTGATATCAATGTCAAGGAGGAGTTAAAACAGGCAATTCTGTTCAGTAATGGAATCTAAGTGATAGCTACTTAAAATTAATTGAAGTGTCTCTCCTGATATGAATGCAGTGAGTTACCCCATCTATGTGACTGAAAGTGTTGTATCACATTGAATTGTTTCAAGTTTGAGTTTGTTTTACCTTACCTTATTAAATTTTAATGCACATTTGCCAGTTCTTGGGTTTTGTTTTTCTGATTTGTTTTTGCTTACTATTTGTCTTGTTTTCAGTGCTCTATCTATCTATCTATCTATCTATCTATCTATCTATCTATCTATCTATCTATCTATCTATCTATCTATCTATCTATCTATCTATCTATCTATCTATCTATCTATCTATCTATCTATCTATCTATCTATCTATCTATCTATCTATCTATCTATCTATCTATCTATCGTTACATTTATACACCACTTTTTCCCAGCAAGCTCAAGGAAGGCATTGTAAAATAAGACATGGATTTTCTCTTCTCCAACTTATGCTCACAACAGTCTTAGGAAATAGGTCAGATTGAGTGAGATTGGCTCATTCAGGGTCACCTAGCTAAGAGAAAACTTGCACCTGGCTCTCTTGTTCCAGTCCAATAGTCTAGCCACACTAGGTTTCTTGTTAGTTGGCTTTTATCTTTGATTAGTAAATAATTTTACATTTAAAAAATATAGTCTGGGCAATCTATAAATACACAGTTATGAATGTGTTGAGGTGGTATGGTCCATGTTGCCTCTATCTAACATGGGCAATCCATTTCACCCATGTGTGTGAGTGTGATATATTATAAACAAGTCTCTCAACTTAATACTATTAGTACCTCTGGACGCAAGGGAGAAATCCATCCATTTAAATCACTTGGCTTTTCAGAGTCCAAATAAATAATGTAAGTTACTCTGTCTTTTAGGAGCACTCCTATGGCTCGCAGAATGAATGAAACAAATAGGTTCATATGGATATAGTTTCTTGTGCAGTGCAGTTTCCTGTGAAAAAAGAGACACACACTTGTTTAAGAATTCTGTGAAGCTAGCATTGTTTCTGGGCTACATCACAACATTTTCTTGTTCTGCAAGAAACAAGTGTCATAGAGTAGTAATTCTTCCTTAGTGGCAGTGGTAGCTTAGGCTTGGACAGTTGTTGCTGTGGCCTTCTATCTTGCAAGAAGAGCGGGCCAAAAAGGCTTTTGATAAAATGGAATAGGATTATCTTTAGCAATCATTATAATATTTTGATTAAATGCCATATTTATAGAATGGGTTAAAAGGATGTAATCTAATTCTAATAATAATTCTGTAGTATCTACCTCTATTAAAGACAATAAGAAACATTCCAAATTAACAGAGTTTTTTGGACAGAGATGTCATTATCGTCACTATTACTTGCTATGCCAGCAATGTCTTTGTAGAAATTAAGCTACATGGATCCTAAAATGCAAAGCTTACGGTTGTTCCACATTAAAATATATTTTTATGGAGATGAGGTAGTTCTGATTTTGAGGGACCTCCTCCCCCCAAATGTTTTGGAAATGTTTTGAATATATTATCATAATCTGATCAGGTTTTAGGTTATAAAAGTGCTACAGAATCAGAATCGATGGGGTTTAACATAAATCATTGATAATGATGAAATTGTCAGGGCATATGCAATTTTACTCTGAAAATTCAACATCAATCCCATGACTCATTTCAATCTATAGATGCACTGTATGGTAGATCAATTGCTTAGAAAATATGGTTCTTTAGGAAATTGTATAGAATTTGAGAAGTTACTTCATGCATGCTGCCTCCATGCCATGATGTGGCCTAAAATCAGACTGGAATGGATCAAGGGATGGAATGGATTGGATCTAGGAGTGCCTGCAACTGATCAGCTACTGCCTTCTTCACTAGCTTGCTCTGGCATGTTGGTGACGGGCCTACAGTTATTACAGTTGTCCGCCACAGTCTCTTCTATCTCTGACATAGTGACAGTACATTGCTTCTTTTTCAGTGTAATGCTGTTTATAGTCTTCCTGTTAAACATAGAAAAATGAGTAGATTTCTATGCAGGAGACACTTTTTATTTTCTGGGAATAACAACAGAAGATCCAGGGCTTCTGAAAAATCAAGGTCTTGTTTAAGGATTGATTCTGTTCTAGATAAGATTTCTGCCTCAAACTCTTTCCCATTCTTAACTGTAGTCTGGCCTTTTTTTAAAGGATTTTTTAACTCTGCAGGGTACTTTACAATAGTTGCTACATTCAAATAATAGGTAGTGTATTGAAAAGTTGATCAATGGGCCACGGACCCAATCCTATCAGGTTTTACAATCCTCAATGTAGTTGGAGTAGTTCAGATTGCAAGATCTCATAGATGTTGCCTCATCAGAGCAACTATCAGTGCTAATGAGAATATCTCATGATTAATCTGAGGAGACAGAAGCTTTGTTCATATTTACATGATGATACCAATCATGATAGTACTTTAGATTTCACTGCAAATACCAGATGCAAATTCTGACCATAGGAAAATGTACTGCCACATAATTTGGAACCCCCATATATTATTGAAAGACAAATTATACTGACCTCAGCAGTAGCATGATGAACAATGCTAAGACAAGGGAAGCAAAAGAAATAGAATATCCCACAGTGTAAAAGTCCTTAAAGATGACAAACAGTTTGCTTTCGTTAACCTAGCAAAAAAAACAGATGAGAAAAAAGGAGTCAAAGTTGGAAACGGACATTGCCTGAAGAGAAGGTACTCTAGTGTAGCAGGTCCTCTTGAAACACTAAAGGCATGTGTATACTCAAAGAAATACTCATACATTTGTGTTTGATTTTTGAGGAACCACATCTTTATGTCACACATTTATGGACATCTTATCAATAGTTATTTTTACCAATGGCACTTCAATAGAACCAAAATGGTCAGAGAAATCTTTGATGACCTGATGCTGCAGATAATCATTAGGAAGCCTCCATATCCCTTCCTTAAGCTTTGTTTTACCCAGTCAGACAGTGTTAGAAACAAAATCCTAGATTTGATAGCATCATCCTCTCAGTAATTGTCCTCAAGCTTTTCATAATCTTCCCAAGTCAGGAGGACCTCAAAAGCAGCAACCCTTAAGACATACGGCACTACCACAGAGGGGAGATTCTTTCCATCCCCATGCATAAATGCAAATGTGTGTGTGTGTGTGTGTGTGTGTGTGTGTGTGTGTGTGTGTGTGTGTGAGAGAGAGAGAGAGAGAGAGAGAGAGAGAGAGATGGTCAGCTGTTTTATAAGAGAAGTCTCTAGGCAGTTTCCCATAATTTGTTTTGTCAGGTTCATTTCAGAAAATAGTTCAGACACCCTATCTTGGTTGTGTGTGAGTTTGTTTCCATGTCATTTGGAAACTTCAATCACATACAGTGGTGCCTTGACTTACGACCATTCCAGAAGATGGACGAACTCAAAATGGGCATAAGTTGAAACACCATTTCTCATTGCAATGCATTGGAACTGGATTAATCTATTCCAGAAGAAGAAAAAATACCCCCCAAAATAAAATAAAAATAAAACACTGCAAGCCCCATAGGAACGCGCTGGGGCTGCAAAAACAAACCAAACAAAAAACCCAAAAATAAACAGAGCAAGCCCTGAAGTTATTGGGGATTTTTTAAAAAACCCCAAAATAAATGAATCAAGCCCCGAAGGTGCTGGGGCTTTTAAAAACAAAAAACAAAAATAAACAATAGAACAAGCCCCACGCTGGGGCTACAAAACAAAATGACCAAAAAACAAAACAACAACACAGCACAGAAACATAACCCTCCCCAGTCCAAACCCACACTGCAAAACCCACCCAGAACTGTTTTCAAAAAGCAAAAAGCAACACCTTACCTTACCAGGTCCCAAGCCTCCTCTGATCGCACTCACTCTAACCGTTGGGGAGAAAGAGCTACAAAGAAGCAGCCTCTTTGCCTACCAACGGTTAGCAATTTGAATTTCCCGCCCTTTTCCCCTGCCTTTTTTGGACCATAACTGGAAGCTCCGGCCACAAGTCGAAGCAAAATTTTGCAGCCGGAGCTGGTCATAACTCGAAATGGTTGTAAGTAGGGACGTTCGTAAGTCGAGGCACCACTGTATTATATAGCTGGTAGCCAGAAAGCAGGAGATTTTGAAACCAATCTTTTGCATGGCTCTAGCAAGAGTTAATTTTATTTCAAAGTTGTTTCCTGTGACTAGAACAGATCCTGGATGTGACAACATACGAAGCACATGGAAGCAAACGAGCCATGCTACTCACTCACCAGAGCTGCCCCAATCCTAAATAGATACAAAAACTATCAATTAGCATGTGATGTAAACATAGCAGTCTAAACCACAATTGGTCCTGTTGGTGTTGTTGTTGGTAATCATCATCATCATCATCATCATCATCATCATCATCATCATCTTAGAACTGTAGAGCTGGAAGTTCCCCTATGGATCATTGAGTCCAGCCTCTGTCCAGGAGGCCCAGTGGGGAATCGAACTCCCAGCCTCTGGCTCAGCAGCCAGAAACCAATACCACCAAGGTACTTAGTTTTAAAAAGCTGATTGATAGCGGGTTTCAAGGAAGGATTAAGAGGGTTAGAGTAGTAAACCATAAAAAGGCAGCTCTGCTCACATTTCTGATCAAGTGTTGTTCTATTTTGCATTCTGAACGGTTGCTCCAAACGGTGGTGTTCTCAAATTCTTGCCAAATCCCGTGGCCCAGGCAGACTCTGTATACATTTCCTGCACTTCCTAAAAGTAAACAGTCAGAGGCTCAAAGGTCAAGCCAGACATTTCATTTTTCAGACATGGTAGTACTGTCACTCTTTCATTTGCTTGGAAACCCCAGAAAAGGGAGAGCTGGCTTAATGTCTGTTTATTTAGGTGGTAACTGTAGAAAGCTTAATATTTATCAATAGATTAACACTGTCAAATTCCTCATAATTCCTTCTGTTCAAAAGCCTTTCCAAAGCTTGTATACAAGGGATAATTCCTTTTCCATGCTTTAAATTAATTATGCCTCGAGTTGAGACGCATGTTTTGATATATAACTGACTAACTCAGGTTTGGAGATTAAGAGTGAAATTAAGGTTATATGGATCTGACATCAATGCTTTCCTACTCTTGTGATTTCATCAGCTCCTTTGAGACAAGCCCCCTTACCTCCCAAGACTATTTCCTCCCCATCAGTGTCGAACTGACAGGACTGGTGTTGTTCCTACCTTCCCTCCATGACTCAGGCTTCTATCATGTGAGGAAATAGTTTGGGGAAAATTGTCTAAGAATTCTCAGATGTTTTCCTGTGCATGGTGGATCTAACGACCAGGATCATTAGATCAAGAAGAACAAATTTTGAGGGATTAGAGTGACAGGAGATGGGTTCTACAGAGTGCTGGCTATTAGTCATCCAGAAAAAAAACCCTCTACTGCCTCTGCTTTCTGTATTTCCTTTAACAATGACATTTCCTTTAAAATCTGAGCCCTTAAAGGTAGACAAAACTTACATTCTGCTTTGGAGATTTTCCTGGCAATACTGCAGTGGTTGGGAACCTTGCGCCCTGGGGCTGAATCCAGCCCTTCTGGGGTGACAACAGAGTCCTTTAGATCAGTGGTTCTTAACCTTTGTTACTCGGATGTTTTTGAACTGCAACTCCCAGAAACCCCAGCCAGCACAGCTGGTGGTGAAGGCTTCTGGGAGTTGCAGTCCAAAACTCCTGAGTAACCCAAGGTTAAGAACCAGTGCTTTAGATCTTCACCCCAGGATAGAAGTTGCTGCAGGAAGAGTTTCCAGGAAAAATACTCTTTTATTTGGTAATCTGTTTATGTAAAACATATATAGTCCATCCTATATTAAAGGATCTCAGGGTATGTTACAGAACTGGCTGCTTCCAGATGGGATGTATTGTAGAATGGCCATGGCTCATTTACTTAAACCCAGCACTGGGAAAACATAGGAAGACTACAAAGTGATAATGTCTATGAATCTCTCTTACTAGAAAAAAAACTCTCTTTTTTTTAAAAAAGATAGTAGATTAAGGATGTGGCTGCATTGGAGAGCTGGATCGGAACATTTCAGCTTTGCCCCTACTGTATTTCATTCATAGCCTATGTTACATCTGAAATCACAATCAGTGCTCACACAGGGGCTGCAGGTTAATTTGGGAGCTCACTGTTTATACTTGTGATACAATTCCCGTTCCAGCCCACAGTCCATGCTTCTTCTCTTCCTTCCTCTGGTCCTGCCTCTGCCCACCCTTTCTTCCTCTGGTCCCACCTCTGTAATCTTTTTATGGTTTTGTGTGAGAAAACTAGAGCCAGGAAAGTGAGGAGAGGTAGTGATGACCCTGTCATTAACCTATTCCAATGTGTGAATTATGGGAGCAGGAGAATCCCAATGTGTTGTGTGTGTGTGCACACATTTCATCATCATCTCAGAACTGCAGAGCTGGAAGAGACCTTATGAATCATCAAGTCCAGCTCTTGTCGGGAGGAACAGTGGGGAACTGAACTCCCAACCTCTGACTTCACAGCCAGATACTGAACTATCCAGCAGTTCAAATAATGTTTGAAAAGTCACACAAGGGAAAATAGTTAGGACTTTGAAATGCAAGTATGCATGCACACACCTCACACTGCGACTGCCCCCTTCTTCTTCCCCTTTGTAGTCTGAATGCCTTGGCTCTTGTTTTCCATTTGAACTTCTGCCAAAGGTATGAAGCACTTGGAAAAGTGGGGGGGGGGGAGGGTTCCAATGTGGGGTGTGTGTGTGTGTGTGTGTGTGTGTGTGTGTGTGTGTGTGTGTGTGTGTGTGTGCTTACATGTATTTCAAAGCCCTGACTCTTTTCCCTTATAGGGGGACACCCCAACTGCCATCTTAAGACACTTCCCCATCTTTACTGGAATGTCTGCAGGATTAAAAACACAATTGAATCCTTCCATCATGAAAAAGTTCCCTCCACCGACAGAGGAAAAAGGGCACTTTGGCATTAAATAGGCTGGAACAAGTTGAACCAGCTTTGCAGAGACTAAAACATATTTCAAATTCACCCATTTAGTAAGCGCAGCCCTCCAGGCTCCGTTACGCCCTCTGGGGCGCCCGTAGGGGTGTGAACCCCCCTTCGTTCGGAGCTCCAAACTCGGGAGGTACCGCTGTGGCATAAACCGGAAACCGGAAGTCTAAAAAAATTACTCTGGTTTCTCTTCAGATGACATAAATCTTTTGTCTTAAAAAAATAGTATCGTGTTTGTTTTTAGAATGCAAAATATATATTAAAATTTTTTTAAATAAAATCCTCTCCGGTCGTTGTTGGTTTAGCAGTGCAGTGAATGCAGCAAACAGGAATATATTTACAAAAAACTAGAACACAAAATTAGATTAGTCCTATCGCATCATAATCCTATAGTGCTACTTCTTTTCAGTAACATTACAGTTTTACAAGGATAAAGTACTATGCTCTTATAACTCTTATAAGTGTTTTTAGTGCTATTTAAAAGATAGATTTTAAAAAATGAACAGGTTGATAAAAATTGTACCCACTGCAGAGGATTTCGTGAATCTGTGCTCATCTGTGATTGCTCAGCTGTCTATGAAGCCATTAGCCATTTCTATTTTTATTAAGATGGAAATGTTGAGATATGCTGAGATATGGGCAGGGATGTTGATTAAATATGGAAGCATGTAAACACAGGTGCAGGAAAGTGGCCAGCTTCCAGACCATACCGCCATTGCTGCTGCAGTTCCTTAGATTTTGCTGACCACTATGAACAGAGCAGGACAGGATGATGTTTTGAGATAAAAACCCACATGCCATCAGTACAGGAGTGTCTTGGTTATCACTCTCCTTCAAGGACGAGGATAACCAAGGCAGCCCTCTGGAAGAGAACCGTATGCTCCAGCTTTGCATTTAGCATCTCTTTCTGTTTCGCATTACCATTGTCTAGCCACGGTAAATAAGGAGGACATGGAACAGAGACTTTTCCTGGAGGTGAATGGGGCCAGCAGACAAAGTTATCAAAAGTCCCGTTGCAATATATTCCTGAGAAAAAGAGAAAAGAAAGAGAAAAAGAGGGGAGGAAACAAATCAACATTAAATTTGACATGCATTTGATCACCAAGTAATGCAGTGTGTCTAACACAAGGTAAAGGTTCCCCTTGACATTTAGTCCAGTCATGTCCGACTCTAGGGCACAGTGCTCATCCCCGTCTCCAAGCCATAGAGCCAGCGTTTGTCCATAGACAATTTCCGTGGTCATGTAGCCAGCACAATTTAGACATTGAACGGTGTTACCTTCCCACCGAGGTGGTACCTAATTATCTACTCGCATTTGCATGCTTGCGAACCACTAGGTTGGCAGGAGCTGGGACAAGTAACGGGAGCTGACTCTGTCGCGTGGATTCAATCTTACAGCTGCAGATCTATAGACCTCACAGCACAGAGGCTTCTATGGTTTAACCCACAGCGCCACCACGTCCCCCTTGTCTAACACAAGCCATACTGTAATTATATCTATAAAAGATACCTCTATATATTCGGTAACACTTATGTTAAATTAATATCTGTAGCAAAATTTACCATCTGATCACGAGCCATGCATGAAGTAGGTTGAGATGCTACTATGACTTTTTTCAACAAACATAACTGAATTGGGTGTCACCTAATATAAAACTGTCCCAATTTTCTTTTCTCCTCCTCTGAGTGCTGATTGTGAGATACTTTTTGGTGATGCTACTTAGCGGCTTACACAAAGCACACTACCTGTTCCTGCATCACATTGTGAGCAATGCCTCAGGTCAGAACGTTAGGCACACAGATAGATGGTGATTAGGGATGTTTTATGGGCCTCCCCTTCCTGCGTCTATGCTGGATGTAGACCAGATATATCTTGCCATTCCAGAATCTGCACACATTATAGCCCTTGCAGACATGTCTGCCAAAATGTGAACACTTTAAAAATATGCATGTTTCAGACATGCACAAAAATATAGCATAGGTGTGTTTTCATCAGTGGGGGTAATGCTTGCTATCAACACAATGCAATCAAGTTGAAATATCTGACAAAAATTCACAGTTTAAAAAAAAATACAGATTCCAGCCCTAATTGGACAGATTCAGACACTGACCAGATGCAGTGGTTGGAAAGGAGAATAATTGTGGATTTTGACTTTATAGATGTACATATCTTAAATGCTAATTTATACCTACTTAAATGAAAGGAATCCAGTTTTTTATAGCCTATTTTTACATCAAGGTTCTTACAAACAAGGGATGCAAAATGGGGGGAAATAGAACTAATGAAGTGAAGTTACTGAAACCAGCAATCACACTGATTATCATCTTAAACATGACATACATTTTCTCTACATGCTAACAGGAAATGAATTTAAGTGAGCAAGAGGAAACAAATCTAAGATGTTCTTAGGAGGCCAAATGGCTAATCAAAAGGTTCAGAAACGACTACTCATCAAAATAATGATGATAGCAATCATAAAATAACTCAGTAGGTTTTTGTACTTTATTAAGATATGAACACATTTTATGATTATCATCTTGCCTGAGTTATATTATCTTTGCCATGAGTCAACAGGAAATGAATGAAGATGAGAGAGAGAAGTTCAAAAACAACAACAGCATTCACATAAACCATTTTCGAGTTTGACCTGCAAAGCAAGACAAGTGTGAATTCACTCATGAAGTCATACCTGGGGATCTGAGTTTCCCTGGGTAAATTTGAGTTAAGTGGAAACACAGGGAGAGACGAAGATATTGAATAACAGTCTTGTTTGCAATTTGTTAATGTAGCTCTTCAGTAGCCCTCATGATTTGCAAGAGGAGAACTACCTCATTAAGTTGAAAACAAGGGATGAGTGGCAATTTCCTCCTTTCTCTCTGTGTGTGTGTCTCTTTTTTGGTGTCTAAGGACCCTAGAGCAACAGTACTGGCACCAAGCTTTTTTAAAAGGCACTATTCAGCCCAGAAAGCATTGGTGGAGAATGGAGTCTACTCAGGATTACACTTTTCTGCATTGATCCAAGTGGTCACAATATCTGAATCAATGTGACTGGATTTGCTGTGTAAAAAAGTAGAAGCCTTGGTGATAGAGGAAAAAACTATGGATTTGCAGGGTGGGGGAAAACTCTGGGCTGCTTTGCATTTGTTTTTATACTATGTTGTTAATTGGGGGGAGGTAAATCAGACTGTTCTCATCCCATAGCATTTCCCTTCTTTTGTGACAGTATAATTGCACCCTTGATTCAAGCCTGAAATTTAGGAGTCAAATCCTAAAAATTTGCAGTTGTGGTAACATGTTTGCAAAATCACAGATTTTTTTGGATTTCAAGACACGAATTAGAAGCTCTTGGTGCTTGCTTTAAATTGATAGCCAAATATTCTAGGATTACTCCAGCTGCTGAAATTAGCATGGGGAGGAGGAAATTACTTGATCGTGCATTCATATTATTTTTTCACCTTAATGTTTGGCACTTTGCCATTTTTGTGTTTTCTAGCCTTCTGAGATCACTTGTGGTCTGCTATGTCTTTCTTCGTTACTTATACAGAAGTATAATATCAGGCTATTATTATTATTATTATTATTATTATTATTATTATTATTATTATTATTATTATTATTATTATTATTATTATTATTATTATTATTATTATTATTATTATTATTATTATTATTATTATTATTATTATTATTATTGCCGCCGCCGCCACCACTACCAACAGGAGCAATTGTGGTTTAGACTGCTATGTTTACATCACATGCTAATTGATAGTTTTTGTATCTATTTAGGATTGGGGCAGCTCTGGTGAGTGAGTAGCATGGCTCGTTTGCTTCCATGTGCTTCGTATGTTGCCACATCCAGGATCTGTTCTAGTCACAGGAAACAACTTTGAAATAAAATTAACTCTTGCTAGAGCCATGCAAAAGATTGGTTTCAAAATCTCCTGATTTCTAGCTACCAGCTATATAATACAGTGGTGCCTTGACTTACGAGTGTCCCTACCTACAACCATTTCAAGTTATGACCAGCTCCGGCTACAGTATTAGTATTAGTGTTAGTATTAGTATTAGTATTAGCAGTAGCAGTAGCAGTAGCAGTAGCAGTAGCAGCATTATTATTAATATCATCATCATCATCATCATCATCATCATCAGTAGTAGTAGTAGCAGTAGTAGTGCAGTAGCAGCAGTACTAGTAGCAGCAGCGTTCAGTTCATATCACAGAATACAGACCATGTTACAGATTAACCACCAAGGAAACAATGGTTTGGTTGGAATTATATTGTTAAAACTGTTTGGCTGGCAAAGGAAGACCTTAGGCAAGCCACTAGTTTAGACATATGCCACGCAGCTGGCAGAAAAAGGCTTCCGCTTCCTCTATGAGAGCCACTCTGTGCCTTTGCTGCCTGGGGAACTTTCTTTCTTTCTTTCTTTCTTTCTTTCTTTCTTTCTTTCTTTCTTTCTTTCTTTCTTTCTTTCTTTCTTTCTTTCTTTCTTTCTCCCCACAGAGGACTGTTGTCAAAGGGGGAGAAGAGAGAGAGAAGGACACACGCACACTGAGTATGATGTAGTTGGATATGCAGGAAAGGGGGGATAGAAGAGCCCATGAAGAGCTACGCTGGATCAAATCAACAGCTTATCAAATTAAGAAACCAGTGCTCGCAGTGGACATGTGAGAAGCCTGCCAGACGTCCTGCTAAATGGAAGTCTGCCAGAACAGCACCCTCCTGTTTCTGAACTGCTGATATACTGTATACAGAGTTACAGAATCAGAAGAAAGAAATTATTGTGGTCAAATGAAGGAAGAAGCAAAGAGAAAGTACTGTTAGAAGAAAGTCCAACAGGATTTATGGAATAAGAAATTGCCATCCCACTGTTTTTCCCCCCTGCCTGATCAAAACTTTACATTCTAGCACACATGTGATCTGGCAGGCTGTTGATATTTATGCCTGGAGACTTTATTTTTAGATGGTTTATATTCTCTGTGCCTGTCATTTAAAAAACCCTGCCATTTGATTTTACGGTTTGTGCCTGTTGTGCGCAGCCCCGAGTGATCAAAATGCTTTGGAAAGGAGTCTGTAAGTCATTTAAACAATTAAATAGACAGATTCAACTGGGTTTATGGACAAGAGGGGCTCCTTGTCCCAGAGGTAAGTGAGTGGCCAAGCCGTAGACCTTTGTCGTTTGAGGAGCTGTGAGATTGATGGGGTGGCAATGCTAAGCCATGTACGTGATTCTGAAGAAACTTCAGCTTAATCAGAGGTCAGAGACAGAGAGTGGAGAGATTCAATCCAACTCATTAAACATGTCAGAAAGGCCACATTCCATCATGTGTTAACCACCCCGAGATTGTGTGCGCTCTGTCACGCTGTCAGCGTCCGTAAGTCTCCCACATAAAATGATTCGGCCAAAGTGGAAAGAGAAGACAGAACTGCAGCTTTTGCAAGGGCACAGAGCAACTCAGTATTTTCCATGAACTTCGGTGTAGGGGTGAACAGTGTCTTGTGCTGATCCTCCTTTATCGTTAAGGATCTTTAGAAAGCAACCCTGGGAATTTTGGCTTATTCCTCACTTCCCATTTCTGGAGCCCTGTTTCTGAACCATAAAATACTATATGCAATGAAACAGACAACCCCTAGATCCGCACTTTTTCCAATCTAAGGTCACCCTCAGTATTGCAAATACAACTTGATTGCACATTGTGGCTGATGAAATTCAAAGCAAAGCAAAATTGTGCTCTTATATACTGCCTCATAGTGCTTAAAGCACTCGCTAGGTGTTTTTCCAATTTTATTTATGCAGGCTACACATTGCCCCCTCTCCAGCCAGCTGGGTACTCAATTTACCAAACTCAGAAGGATGGAAAGCTGAGTCAACCTTGAGGCAGCCACCTAAGCCCAGGATCAAACTGAGGTCTGAGCAGAGTCTTGATGGCAGTACTGCAGTTTAACCACTGTGCCATGAAGTATCCCCCCAAAATATAAGAGAATTGACCCAGAGACTTGTTTGTGCCTGTTTGGAACCTTTCCTGCCATGCCACTACACTCCAGCTCTTTAAAAGGATTTCAATGCCAGTAGATACCATTTGAAGGAAGAATGCAATTAAGATCTGGTCACTCAATTCTAATACAGCATTTAAAATTGCACGCCATCAATGCTAAGATATGTTTGTTTGATTGGTATGACTATTACCTCTGACGTTTTGAAGCTGGAGTAACATATTACTCCCCAAAAAGACAACCGCACACACAGTTCTCTTCTGTCCTTCAGTAGCATCAAGGATAGAGAAGGAACAAATTCGAGTCCTCCAGCAATGATAATTGAGGAACTGGAGACTCCAAAGCCTAATGGGGTGGAGGATCTGCTTGGCCCTAGAGATCCTCGACTCAGCAGCTTGAACATATGGACGATGGGGGCTCAGGAACTGGGTCCAAGGAGGAGGTGGGATGACCTCCCAGCCCCTGAGAGTGAAGAAGGCTGAGGTCATAAGCCTCGTTTAAAGACCCAAGTCAGAATGTTTGGCTGCAGGGGAGATTTCTTTGTGAGTAGGTGGTCTTCTCACAAGTGGGCTGTTCCTACCAGTGGGACCCAGGGGCCAAATCCTACGGCTGGGTCTTTCCCTTGCTGCCTGAACACCTACAGCTGTCTGCTGGGTGGGGATCCAGCAGTGCATGTAGAAAACCACCTTCAGTGGGCTCTGTAAGTTGCTCATTGAACAGCTTTTGCTTTATCTGCTTGAAACCTTTAGTCTGGACCTATGACCATTTGGGCTGCTTCTGGGACTATGGCTTTGGATTGCCCTGCCTGTGTGTTTGCTTTGGTGAGCTGGACAGTTTTTGCTTCTCCTGCTTCATCCTTTCCTTGGTCTGACACTTTATCAGCCAGCAGCTTCATTTGCCTCACCCAGTGTGGAACAGGGCATTTATTGTCCCACCACAGGTTCCTCAGCCCATGCTCAAAACAATGCACCCAAATATAGACTTCACAGTGCTGCATGTCACCCCCACCTCAGAAATTTTCTCTGGTTGCTCCTGGTGGAAAAATGACAGCTTCTCTATTGCCAGGGTGCAGGGGAATTTAATAGAGTTTAAGGGCAAAGGGCAGTTTACACGAATAGTTCCTCTTTTCAATATAGTTATGTAATGCAAGTTGTACTGTAATTCTGATCTGAAAACATAAAAACGAAGTTCTGTTTTAATTGTTTGGTCATTCACATTGTGTAACTAGAACACATCAAAGTTTAAATAGATGGCACGAAGCAGGAAACATCAAAGAGATCTGCTTGAGAATAATTCCTGTAGATCTAAAGAAGATCAGGATCTGGCCCTCACTGGAAATCCTAAGACTATATAAAGCAATCCTAGGTTTGCACAGGTGCTGTTAAAATGGTTGTGTCATATAGAGACGGAATCTTGGATTTGCCCAGTTTGCTGGAATCTTTGCCATAAATTAGGTGGATTCCTGTTTATTTATGGTCTAAAATTGTTACTTGTATCATAGAATTAATTTGTTATTTTATTGAACAGTATGTCTTGGTTTTTTTGTTATAACCCCCTTGAGCCTAGAAGGCTGAATGGGGAGAAGTATGAATAGAATCATAGAATGAGAGGATCTTGAAGTTGGAAGGGGCCTATAAGGCCATCTAGTCTAAACCCCTGCTCAGCGCAGGAATACAAATCAAAAGAGATCTGACAGATGGTTGTCCAGCTTTCTCTTGAATGACTCCAGCGTTGCAGCACATATTTTAGAATATGCAATCCAAAATATGAAACAAAGCAAACCAGGTCTATAAGAATGGTACAGAGATATCACTGGATTCTCATATGCAGAAATCCAATTTAATTCAGTTTATGCCTGCTGCTTACAAACTTGGAAGTGTGGATTCCAGTGTTTCGAGGACTTTTGAAACAACTTTGCATGATTGTTTGTTTGTTTGCATTAATATATGGATGACAGCTGGCTTTCACTATTCTTTCCATTAAATCCCAGGAAAGTTATTTTAGTTCTAAATTAATGTCTGATGTTCATAGTGGACTGAATGAAGTTAACTACATTGAATCTTAATTCAGAGAAGAAAAAAAGTGCTTCTAGTCCTTTGGAAAACAGACCAGGAGACAGGGATTCAATCTATGCTGGACAGGGCTACACTCTCCTTAGAGATTCAAGACTGGTTTGTTTTTATGTATTTAATGACATTTTGTGTATAACAAATAAACCTACAAACATGCTGTTAAATCCATTCTAACTTAACCGTATTTTCCCACGTATACAACCCTCCAATGTCTAAAGATGCCCGCCACAGAGACTGGCAAAACGTTAGGAAGAGCAACCTTCAGAACAGGGCCAAAGAGCCCGAAAAACCCACAACAACCATTAGATCCCAGCCGTGAAAGCCTTCGAGAATGCATTTGAAGATAGTTTGCATGCTTGCCTGTATCGACTGTAGACTCCTGCAACATTTTCAGGCATGCTTCTTTATAGGTTAGGAAGCTAGCCTTTATTTTCTCAAAATTTCCTTTGACCTGCAAGTTAAGAAAATAACGCATATTAATCACTTGGTTATGTATGGTTTTATTTGCATGCCACCTTTCTTCCAATTAAGGGACCCAAGGCAGCTTATAAGTTATTTTAAAAAAACTATTTAACTAAAACCATGATAAAATATAACACTAAAAGGCAATTAAACATGTAGCAGTATTAAAACCATTTGTTAATGCTATCAACCCCCCCCTTAAAACACAGCAAAAATACACATAAATAAAAATAGTATCCAGCAGACAGGTTCCAAAACTGCCCAATGAGTTAGAGGCTTGTCTAAACAAAATTGTCTTCACCTGTAGCCAGAAGGATTAAAAGGAGGGGGTCTCAGAACCTCCTGATGGAGGGCATTCCACAACCTGTCCACAGCCACAGAGAAAGCCCTCTCTTGTGTTCCCACTAGACATGGGGGCAAATATAAAAATGAATCAGGATACTGGTTAAATATCCCTGATTCATTAGATATTCGTTGCTTCATTCCAGAGACCCCAACGAATACAAAGCAATGAATATAACCCTTTTATACTCCTCCCCTTGTTCCCTGCTTATGCCCCCACAGATCAGCTGTTCCTTGGGGGCATAAGCAGAGAGGGGTTTTCCCTTGGGCAGCTTGCTAAAAGCTGCCTGGAGGGAATCCCACCCCCAGGGGCTGGGGGACGGCTTGGTTCCCATTCCTCCTCTTCCTGTGCCTGCGTGGCATAAGAAGAGGAGGGAAGGGATCAAAGAGGTATCAAAGGGATCCCCCAGCTTCTGTGGGATCACTTTGATCCCTGCTTTCCTTCCTCTTGCTATGCCCTGCTTTGGGGCTTAGCAAGAGGAGGGGGAAAGGGATGAAAGTACTGCAAGATCCCTTTGATCCCTGCTTTCTCTCTTCTTGCTAAGCCCCGCAGGCTCAAAGTGCTGCAGGATCACTTTGATCCCTGCTTTCCCTCATGACCCAACGAATGATTAATTGATTCATTATTCGTTGGGTCACTGGGGGGCAATACATGGTTCATGGGTCATCACATTTGAAGACTCACGAAGCAAGATGAAGCGCCATTTTGGTATATTGTCCCCATCTCTAGTTCCCACCAGATGTAAGGTTGCCAGAAATCAGAAAAAAGGAGGACATGTCCTCCTTTTTAGACTAATATCCTCTGCCCGACAGGCAACCTTTAAAATGTCAGGCTTTTGTATATTTTATGTTATAATTTTGGATGAGAGGGGGAGAAGTGGAAGGACCCCCATCCCCCTGCCTTTCCCTGCCCCCACCCATCCCACGTTACCTGCCGCCAGCAACGGAGCACAGCCCTCGCCCCCTCCCGCCACCGCCACCACTGCTCGGCAATCCACCATGCCCGCCCAGCCCAAATGGAACCCAGAAAGGCAGTGCAAGAGGAGCGCCACCCACCAAGACAGGCAGGAGCAAACAGCACCCGAGGACATCGATGAGAAGGCAAACGCCTGGACTGTGTGTGTTCAAAGTCCCTCTCAGGGACTCCAACTCCCACACTCCCCAGCCTTGAATTTATGACCCTTGGGGGAGGGGAGGCTGCCTCATTCAGCTTTGTTTGGCGCCATTTTCCCCCTCCCTGCGCTGGAGCCTTGTTTGGCCATCCAGATTAGCAAGGTTGCCTCTGACCCTGTGCAGAGTGTGAGAGGCTAGGAGATACCACAGCCAGGACGGGGTGGGTTCGGGTACAATTGGCTCTTTAAATAATGTTTTTCAGTATTTTGAAAAAAGACTCCATTGAATTTATTGTTATTTTTTTCCATGACTCTTTCTTGGTCAGTTCACTAAGATACATTTATTGGCAGCTATTATAATAAATAGCTGTCCCCTGGACTGAAAGGAGAACAAACCTATCCATTTTGAAGGAAATCAACCTTGAGTGCTCACTGGAAGGACAGATCCTGAAGCTGAAGCTCCAGTACTTTGGTCATCTCATGAGAAGAGATGATTCCCTGGAAAAGACCCTGATGTTGGGAAAGAGTGAGGGCAAGAGGAGAAGGGGACGACAGAGGACGAGATGGTTGGATAGTGTCACCAAAGCTACCAACATGAATTCGGGAGGCAGTGGAAGACAGGAGGGCCTGGCGTGCTCTGGTCCATGGGGTCACGAAGAGTCGGACATGACTTAACGACTAAACAACAACAAACAATTGTAATAAAACTGTATTGATTGCAGGTATAAACCAGAACAATTCAAATGAAACATTTAATACGTCCTCCTCTGTCCTCTTTTTTGTCTTTCTCTGTCCTCCTTTTGGTACCCATGTATCTGGCAATCCTAACCAGATGTGCCTGTAGGGGAGGTCGGACTGAGAGAAGACTCATACAGGAAGTTACAGTCCTTCAGATAGCCTGGACACAAACCATATAGGGCTTTATAGATCATAACCAGCATTTTGAATTGGCCCCAGAAATGGACCAGCAGCTAGTGAAGCCATTATAACAGGGAAGTTCCCTGTAACTGAACCCAGTCAACAATCTGGCTGCAGCATTTTGAAGCAACTGAAGTTTCTGAACTTCTTCAAAGACATCCCCCTTAAAAAATGTCTTATAGTAATCCATGCGGGATGTAACTAAGGCATGTGTATGGAAATTGTCTACCTCCATGTTAAAAAAAAAAACAAGATCAGTGTTGCCTATCAGTATTCTTTCAATTCTTTATCTGTATTTGTTCTGAGTACTCAGAGACACATTATGGTCCTCTTACCAAGCTATGCTATTGTGAGATTTGTCCCTGTAAAATATCTTCAGTGAAGTAAACAGGATGTGTTAATTGCTAGATAAAATTTTGGACATGGCAGCCCTGCCTATCCCATTAGGCATTGTAGCATATTGATAAAATGGCTGACTTTTAACATCAAACAAGCAACAAATTGCTACAGTATGACAGATAGAGACAGCTAAAGTGGACACTCTCAGCTTAAATGAACGGGTGTCTATCTGAAATATTTGTATTAATTCAAATGCAACCATCTTTCTCTTCTCTTATTATTTAACATGACAAGTTGTCAATATTGCTGACCAGGCAACCCAGGGGACTCAAACTCTTGCTAACACCTCCATGTTCTTTTTCTTTCTTTCTTTCTCTCTTTCTCTTTTCTCTCTCTCCCTCCCTCCCTCCCTCCCTCACAATCAAACTATATTGGAGTTGGAAAGGGCCTATAAGACCATTGAGTTCAATGCCCTGCTCAATGCAGGAATCCAAATCAAAGCAGATCTGATGGATGGTGGTCCAATTTTCTCTTGAATGCCTCCAGTGTTCAAGCGCTCACCACCTCTGAGGTAATTGGTTCCATTGTCATACGACTCCAAGAAGGTTTTCCTGATATTCAGTGTAAATCTGGCTTCCTGTAGCTTGAGCCCGTTATTACATGTCCTGCACTCTGGGATGATCAAGAACAGATCCTGCCCCTCCTTCTGTATGGCTACCTTTCAAGTATTGTCAAGTAATGTCCTTTTATCCCCCATTTCCCTTGGAAAAGTCTTTGGAAGTTACTTCTAAGAAAAATGAATATGATATTCTGGAGCCATCCATAACTGAGCAGTGATTGAATGATGCTCTGGAGCCAGGTTATTATGCCTCAGTTATGAATTCAGTATGAATTCTTCCCAAAAGTTACTTGTCTAAGCTCTTTTCCAATCTAGCATGGCTTCTGTGTGCTGCATATATAAGAAGAATCCATCAGGGTCAGGATGAAAGCCTATCTAAGTCCCGAGTCCTGTTTTACACAGTGGCTATCCATAGAGGAAACCTAAAGTGGGAGGGGGAGCATAGCCCTCCTCCATGGTTGTCCTGCAGCAACTGGAGGCAGCACAAAGCTGAGAAGACCTGTAGCCACTGACAGGCTTCTCCTCCATAAATCTATTTTCTCCTTCCAAGTGATATAAGCTGCCCAACCTATTCTTCCAGTCTGTCTGAAGAAGATAGGCATCAGCTGACTTTGGGTACAGAGTGGAATAGTACAGAAGGTGAACATCTTAAAGACCCTTGAATACAAATATGGCTTGCTAAGGCCTCCCAGACAAAGGGGCTCTGCTGCAGCTGTATTTAGGGAGCTACAAATCACCGCCAGAAGTCCAGGCAGCAGTGCCAACTGATTAGACGTCAGAGGGTAGTTTGCAGCTACATATAAATGTAGCACTTGATACAGCTACGGGAAAACTTATCTTCCATTGTAAATAAATATCATAGAATCACAGAATAATGGAGTTGGAATGGGCCTATAAAGCAATTGAGTCCAACCCCCTGCTCAATGCAGGAATCCAAATCAAAGCAGATCCGACAGACAGTTGTCCAATTTTTTCTTGAATGCCTCCAGGCTTCGAGTGCTCACCGCTCCCCAAAGTAATTGGTTTCGTTGTCATATTGGTCTAAGAGTTAAGAATTTTTTTCCTGATATTTAGCCTTAATCTGGCTTCCTGTAGCTTGAGACCATTATTATGTGTCTTGCACTCTGGGATGATCAGGAACAGATCCTGCCTCTCCTCTGTATGATTACCTTTCAAGTATGGAAAGTGCTACTGCATCTCCCATCAGTCTTCTTTTCCCAAGGCTAAACATGCCCAATTCTTTCAGTCTCTCCTCACAGAGCTTGGTTTCCAGTCCCCTGATCACCCTTACTGCCCTCCTCTTACCTTGCTTCAGTTTGTTGGTATCCTTCTTAAAGTGGGCTGCCCAGAACTAGACACAGTACTCTAAACGAGGCCTAAGCAGTGCTAACCCAAATCACACCTCATGAGATTTGGAGACTATACTTATGTTAATGCATCCTAAAACAGCATTTTCCTTCCTTCCTTCCTTCCTTCCTTCCTTCCTTCCTTCCTTCCTTCCTTCCTTCCTTCCTTCCTTCCTTCCTTCCTTCCTTCCTTCCTTCCTTCCTTCCTTCCTTCCGCCACATGCTGCCTGTAGTACAAGCAACTTGGGTAACCAGGTGAATTCTGATTTTCTCCTGTTTAGTGCTTCAAAAATTTAATCTACATGAAGGTTTCCTGTAGCATATCATTTTCCTTGACTTTTTTTCCAGGTTACACCTCCTTTTCCTCAGATTCCCCATCCATCCATTTATTTTTTAGTCCCATTCTCTGCTCTCTTTTGTTCTCCTTTCTCCATTTCTCTCCTCTTTATTTGACCTTTAGTGTCCTATCTTTCCTACCATTTCCATTTTTTTGGTATGTAGGCAAGCTAACCGTTGACATCTCCTTGGAACACAGTCCCTTCTTTTATAGACTTCACACTATCTGTTTCCAGTCAAAATAATTCTGGTGTGCTGCTGACATGTCTTATCTTCTGTCTGAAGCTCTGCTATCTATTGAAGTGGCAGATGGATAATAGAAGCTCTTCCCTCTTAGCAGCACCAGTGTTCTTGCCATGTGGCATTTGGGCAGACCCTGGACAAATACATTCCTCTTTCTCAACACCTGTTTTTCCATTACACTTCAGTCAACTACAGTACATCTATTTGCAAGGATTCACAGTAATCTCAGATTCAAGATGTCAGCTTCACCAGTGAAATAAAACAAAGAAGTACAGATACTGAGACACTGATTAGAATGCACACTTTTAAAAAAAGAAGACCCACTAGACTCAACAGAACGGTCTCTGAAACACAGAAAGAACTGTGTTATAATGGGTACACAACCATTGTTCTCGGGTGAAGAAACCATACAATGTATTGGCCCAAATCCTCTTACCTAGTTACACTAACTAGTGCAACACAAATGATTAACTTTTGAAGGTGAATTGCCCAAGCTGAGAAATCATTGTAGACCTCAGAGATGGAGGCTTGACTTGGCTTTTTTTCTCCAGTGACTCATACTTGACTTGCAACTCATCCTTCCCTTTTGCCTGCAGGTGAAAGCTTTTTTTAATCGGAACTCGGACTTGGGAGGCTTTAGTCTCAGGGCTTGGGACTGGGACCCTTAGTCTTGTCAACATCCCTAGCAGACATTATTAGTTACAGGCTAAGTTGTACAGTATTCAGATTTAGAACCAGAGACAGACTGAGTCATGCTCAAGTAATCCTGGTTTTGCCTTCATCCTCTTCCCTTGTTACAGTGACAACATTAAAGCCCGTGAGATTCAGCAAAGTCTCAACTGACTTCAAGGTGCCTTTCGCCCCTCACTTTCACTAAACCTCCTCCAGCAAGTGAATGTATTGCCCTGAACTAAGATTGCTCCAAAAACAATGTTTGTGTTCATTTTTAATTTAAATAGTTGATCACATTATTGGTTACAATTTTATTCTGCTGTCGTTTGTTACAAAGTGGTTGGGTAATGGTAATGGAGGAGTGAGAGCCTATCAAAAATAAAAATGGAAGCAAATGCTGAAGACTCTGGGAAGCACTGCCCTCACAGAAGTAGAGAGGCAGCATCCTCAGAAGTCTGTACCCAGGCCTGTTCATTTGCTCTACAGTCTGAATGACCTCTACTCGTGCTGACTGTTGCAAAACTCTAACCAACCCTCAGATGCATTGTTTTTATACAGTGTAAGAAATGTAGAGTACCTTAAGCAGGCACAGATCTCCACTCTGCTGACCAGGCCAAAACCAGGAAACATAGAACTATGAAAGTGAGAATACAGTTTTATAGGCACTGAAGGCATATCTGTTCTGTCAACATAAGCCCGTTTAACTATCATGATGCCCCTTCAAAGCATCTGAGAAAAATAGGTATGTGTATGGAACTATAAGGGTTTTTGTTAATCCCACAAAATTGCAACTCATAGCTTTCCCACATGGAATCTATTTCCTTTCAAGTAAAATGGTAATTTGATTTAATTTTGAAAAGTAAGCAAGCATGTTTATAAAGTTGGGCAATTCCCACATCCAAGGCCTGATTTGCTCCTATAAAAGTGAGTGACCGTACTGTGGCAACCCCAGACCTACTGGAGTATCCCACCCTGTAGTTATGCTGCCACCAACCATTCGCTCTACCAAGTCACCCAGACCAGGAATGGATTTTAATAAACAAAAGAACAAGGTTTATTGAAACAACAAACAGGGTAAATAAAAGGATCAGGTAAATAGGATACTGGAACTTGGTATAGTCCCAATCATACACATACAACAGATTGGTTCCCACGGAACACTTTAAGGTAACGCACAGACCCTGAACCTATCAGTTCTGGCTACCTAGATAGAAACCTGAACCTATCAGGTATGTACTATCTGACGAACAGATGTACCCAGTCTGACCCACAGTCTGACCCACAGACTCCAACTCCACTTCTCCACACCAGCTCTCCTACGATGGACTTCCCCCAAATATATATACAGTACAGCTCCTCCCCCCTGATGTCCCGCCTTCCACTCCCAATAGGATGGAACTTTCCCTCCAAACCCATGACAGACAGGTACCATCAGTGCTGTATGTGACATGTACTTCTTTCACTGCTTGACGCGGCTTGCACATGGCATGGGAGACAAAGACAGGATGTAATGCAAATGTTAGCATTGGTAGCCTCAATTAAAATACAGTAATTGAAACTGGCCATTTATAATCTATATGTAAAGTGTCATCTGTGTTCTGGGACAGTAATAGAGTTGCAGCATCGATGAGTAATGCTTGTTTAAAATTGTCCATTAGTGTTGGTTGTCACACAGGTGAGGTTATCTGAAAGCTGAGTCATGGCAACTGGATTTCTTTCTTAGTACTGTACGTTAAAATGTTTTGCTACTCATCCAAGTAGCTTCTTCAGTCTGAGGAGAGTTGGTAGGAGTCACCTGATATCCCCTCCATGTTGGTTTCACTTCTCCCTGGTCTGAATAGGCTTGTTAGATCAGACCACAGCAGGAGCAATATAGTATACACAGTCCAATGCCAAGAGGAGTGTTCGGAGCTCCACATTGGAGAAACCAAACAGCCACTAAACAGGAAAATGGCCCAGCACAGGAGGGGCAATGGCTCAGGACCACAATCAGCAGAGTTCCTTCATTTGAAGGACAAAGGACACTCACTTGATGACCAAGATGTACTCATTTTGGACTGAGAAGACAGGTGGTTTGAGAGAGGGGTGAGGGAGGCCATACATGTGCATAGAGAAAATCCCTCACTCAACAAGGGTGGCGGCTTTAGACACAATCTTGATCCTATTTATCATGCTGCCCTTTCATCTGTCCCCAGAAAGATTAGAAACACACACCAGAAAGACCACTGTTAATGACTGTTAACTACCCATGACAATGGATGGAGAAGGATGGCAGAAGTGGGATTTTCACTCACATTGTCCATGTAACAAGCCTATTCAGACCAGGGGGAAGTAAAGCCAATGTGGAGGAGGATATATCAGAATCTCCTACCAACTCTCTTCAGACTGTAATAAGAAAGAAGTCCAGTTGTCATGACTCAGCTTCTAGGTACTGAGTCCTACAGTTATAACCTCTGGTTTTAAACAATAAAATACAACTCCTTGTGTCATTAATTGTCTTAGAGGCCTGATGATTGACGGGATTTCTACAGTGTAATGTAATTTAGTTTTTTAAAGGATTTAATGGCCATGGCTTTACACTCAGATATTCTGTGGAGTGCAACTGAGGTTTTTTTTAAAAAAGGATTCGTATTCCACCCCAAGAACTGCCATCCCTTGTTTTATACGTAAGGCTTCTTCACAAATACTGTAATGCTTTCCTTGTGCTGATGTATGCTAATAAAGAGGGGTGGGAAAATATGAAATATGAAGTAAGAATTGAAAAGAAATTCAGCAGTTTCAGATTTCCTTTTGAAAATATTAGTTTTCACCAAACTGAGAACAAGAGGAAGCTTATCCAGCTTTGGAAATCTATTTCTTTCCAAGATTTGCAATGTCTTTCTTGGCAAAGGAAAAGAAATGTGCAAAAACACATACTGGTATGTACAGTTGAAAAATGAAGAGGAATACACTTGACTTAGTCCATTGTAACAATGTAGGAAACAGAAATATACTAAGAAAAATACACAGAAAAGTATGTAGAGTAGGAAAAACATATATCAAAACACCTACAATTTTCATGGGGAAAAAAAAATCTGATCCTGAACCCAGGTGGGATAAAAATGAGAGCGGCATTCTGAAAAACATAATAAAAACAAAACTGTTGGATTTTTTTTGCTATCTCTATGAGACAAAAATCATGACTGCAGAAGAACTGCAGAAATTTAACAATCACAATGAAGATATTGAAATAGCTAGAGATTTTGTATACCTTGGATCAGTCATCAATCCAAATGGAGACTACAGCTAAGAAATTGGAAGAGGACTGAGACTTGAAAGAGCAGCAATGAATGAACTAGAAAAAAAATCATCAAGTGCAAGGATGTGTCATTGGAGACCAAGACCAAGAACATGCAGAGTCACCATACATGGGTGTGAAAGCTGGATAGTTAAGAAAGCTGACAGGGGAAAAAATGGCTTTGTTTGAAATGTGGTGCTGGAGGAGAGCTTTGCCGGACTGCTACAAAGATGAACAAATGGGTGCAAGATCAAAAGAAGCCTGAACTATACAGACAAAAATGTTGAAGCTGTCCTACTTCAGGCACATCATCAGAAGACAGGATTTTATGGAAAAGACAATAATGCTGGGAAAGGTGGAAGGCAGCAGGAAAAGAAGAAGACCACATATGAGATGGGCTGGCTCCTTAAAGGAACCCACAGGCTTGAGCTTGCAGGGGTATAGCAGAGCTGTTGAGGACAGGACATTTGGGAGATCACTCATGCATAGGTTGGCCATAAGTCAGAAGCAGCTTGATGGCACAAAACAGCAACAACATTATGAAATGTCCTTGAAACTCTGTAAACAGAAAAAGAACTACAGTATAGGTTCTACACTTCAGTTTGAGATTCAGATCAATGGCTAAATTGTGACCATTACTATAGCCGTCCTCTTTCCATTTTTCCTGGATTCAGCAAAGCCTATCAGTGTTGTAACTTTGGAATGTCTTCCCCGCATTGATTGCATCATTGCATGTGTCATTGCTATTACTTCAGAATGTCAGCTGAGGAACGTGGAGTATCCCAAGAACGTTCATGATTGTCCTAACCAAACATGGAAGACCAGTTGCAATTTTGACAGTGGCCCAAATGGTCAGCTCAGCATTTTGAACAGATGCCAACGCTTATAAAGCCCTTTCAAGCCACTGCCCAGACCAAAAAATTGTTCCAGTATAAAAGCAATTTTTCACTGAGCTAAGTGAATGCCTCTGCCACATGCGTGATGTCTTGCGTTTTTAGCGCCTGGCAAAACTCCATGCTCTGGCAGTGAACAAACAGCTGTCTTACTTTCGATGAAACAGAAGAAATTGCTCTTGGACTAATTGCTAAATTCTTTGAGAGAAGCGCAGAATATGAATAAAAAGATCTGTTATTGTCTTCTGTCCAAAGATTCTCTGAGCTTTGCATTGTAGATGTTTAGCCTGTTTGGTGAACTTTTTGCAACACGACCATTCCTCTGTATTTGGCTGAAATTCACTCCTGTGTCTCTACAGCACCTGGTGAAAAGAGTACAACCTGAGGAGGTCGGGCTGTCATGCTGAATGAAAGCCTTTAAAAGACTTTCATTTTAAAATAAAAGCCTTTTAAACACATAGAACTTCGCAAACACTTCGAGCCATCGGAAGGCTCTCCGCCCTATAAGCAAAGAAGGCCTTTTAAGGACCATGGAGCAAATGCCTCAAACATCAAAGTAAAAGACCTTCCTTCCTTCCTTCCTTCCTCCCTCCCTCCCCCCCCTTCCTTCCTCCCTTCCTCCCTTCCTCCCTCTCTCCCTCCCTCCCTCCCTCTCTCCCTTCCTTCCTTCCTTCCTTCCTTCCTTCCTTCCTTCCTTCCTTCCTTCCTTCCTTCCTTCCTTCCTTCCTTCCTTCCTTCCTTCCTTCCTTCCTTCCTTCCTTCCTCTTCTTCTTTTTTTGCTGACCATGGAAATGGATTGCTATGGGTGCAAACATTCCTGCTACAGCTCACATCCCACGTGGTCTTACCAACAGCATGCAAGACACATAGCAAGCTTTCCAGACCTCTGTTGCTACTGGGACTTGTCGAAGGCTCATTGCCAACTCACAGGGAAGTTTGTTGCCACTGCTCAAAAGGCTTGTACAGACAGAACGATGCTTCAAGGGGCAAGACAAATCCAAGTACCGTATATGTACCCACAAGCTTTCCCCCTCGTCCTCCCCCCCCACCTCCTTGCTCCTGGCACAGCATTTAAGCTGGTGTCCTAACCCTGCTCAAGATCTCCACCCATTCGGCATTTTAGTAGTGGCTGATGGGTGCTGAAGCCTGAAACATCTGGAATGTACCCTGTTGGGGGAGGCTTTCCACGCCACTATTTTGCCGCTGTTGTCTCACGTTACTCTTTTCCCACTCCATTCAAGCAGAAGCTACATTGCCTCCCGATCCAGAGTAAGTCAGGATTCTCTGCTCTCTAATGCCAATGAATAACTCCTCGGTATTGGTCAGCAGAGAAGGGTGAGGAGACATCTGACAGAAACCAGAGGTAATTAATTACTCCAGTGTAAAGAGGGCAGAAGTCACTTGATGATTGTGTCCAGAAATATTCGCATGAGCCATGAGCAGAGAATTATCCCTCGGGAACTGGACTCAAAGAGATATTTTCCCCTTACTCTTTCCCTTTCTCCTCTTCCTCAGATGTAAGCAAAGAGATGAGATTGGCTGGTCAATGAACCTTTTCTTAAGAAGCAAAGAACTGAGATGACACAGCTGTTTAAACACGCAGTTCTCTGAACCTACCAGAAACAACTTTGCTTTAAAATATACAAGGGACAAACAGGCTGAAATGAGGACCTTTAAAGGGAAACTTTGGAGTGAGACTGCTGGTCCTATTTGCTTCCTAGGGCCCAATGCCGGCCCTGCGTGCCTAGCACCAAGCTGTGTGCGAAGGTCATTGATTACCTGTGGTGGTTCACGTCTTTGTTTTTTCCCCATTCTTTCTTTCTTTCTTTCTGTCTACAGCAGAAATTCCACTTGCAACTGACAGATTTCTTAATTCTATCCCCTTTTGTGGTTATTCTACTAAACCAATGTTCTTTTCCTCGACTTTTTTTGTGGGGAGATAACATTTAGTTTCCCCTTAAAACAAGGTCAACTGTAGGACTAAGAAGTGCCCTTTAATTCCTATGGAGTGTTACAGTGTGAGTAGACCTTTTACTGAACACACCACCCACCCATTCCTTCCTTGCTTCTGTTATTTACTTCTTTCTTTGGTACCACTCATTTGTCCTGGCAAAGGGCAACAGAACCAGAGGAGGGAGAGGGGAACGCTGTGCCTTGCAGCTCAGCATCGTTTGAAATGAAAAAGGAGATTCTCCAAATGAAGTTTGGATGGACTCATATGCCTTATTCAAGTTAGAAGTGCTGGAACAAACAAGCCTCAAAATAACAGGAACCAAAAATATCAGGAGGGCAATGGGTCTCTCTAAAGATTTATAGGCTATAATGAGTAAGAAAACTAAACAGAAGAGTTTCTCAGCCTTTTTTCTTTCATATTCTACTTCCTCAGATTCCAAGCTGTGTACAGAGGTTGGCTTGAATGTCTGTCAGCTATTTCATCCCCCTCTGCAATGACTTTTTAAACCTTAGATCTGCGACCCAGCTTTCAAGTTTTCATTAACTCTCTAGTAGAGACATAGACTGTGGGCTGCTTCTGACTTACAAAACCCTTTTTTGTAACACCCCCCCCCCCAAATCCTGTGCCTCTGCTAAATCAGGACCGGCTGTGGTCTGCAGGGCTGTCATTGCTGCTGAGATGGTGCTAACAAAAGTGTTGGTTCCCTCCTTTCTGTTACTGGAGAGATGGTCCACCTAATACGTCATAGGACTCTATAGTGGAGGAGGACATGCTGAGACCTTCCCACATTGCTTCAGCTACAGCTGTGAAGGAACAGTGTCACCCCGGAATTGTTTCAGGCGCCAGTGCAAACCATCCAACAAAACTTTACCTATCCTTGCACTTTGTGTTAGTCTGGGGTTATATATTTCTCATTTCAGTGCTAGAAGCCTTCTGTTGATGAAGTAATTCCCTGACATTAAAGGCAGAGAAGACCTCATTGCCAAGACTTCTGCAGATTAATAATTCCTGACTATCAGGAGGGATAAAATAACAAGCCAAGGCAATGAGGCAATGCCAAATCTTTCTCACACTACAAATTATTCTGTTTGTAACTTGTGCCTTCCATGAATTTGATACTTCACTGGTGCCTATATGCTTTACAGCATCTTTGGCTAAAGTACTTAGGAAAGAATATAAAGGGAAGACATGAGTTAATCTTGGAATTCAGAATATTCAAGGGTTCTTTTTTGATGGCAAAGTAAATAGTGCTGCTTCCTACGGAAGTTTCCCAGAACATTTAACTGAGGTGCTGGTTTGATGTATTCTTGGGTATTTTGAGTTTCTATTATGTTTTAATGGTTCTCACTCCTATATTAAAGAGAAATACTGTACCTTCTCCATTTTACTTTACCTACAAAATTATAAGTATAATTTTTAAAAAACTTCAAGCTAATTCTATCTGGAACATGAAGAGCTACAGCTGTTTGCAGCAAAGTGTGGAAGATGTTGTCCCGACCTGATACAGAGCTATTAAAGATATGGAGTATTTTGGGAAAATACATTTCCCACCCTTATTCAGCACTAACACAGAGATTCAAACACTGACTTTTAATTCAGAAAGCCTCCAAAAATAAATCTGTCAATTTATGTTTTCGGTTCAGATTGTCTACAATCTCAAGGTTTTCCCTCTCCCACATGCAGTAATATGTAAATACTAGTAAAATGTTATGAAGAACCAACTGTAATGAAATTTCCACCATCCTTATTATTAAGCAGTTTTATTTCTTTATATTGTATTTTATTAGGTAGGCTTTTGTAATGATTTTTATTGTGCTGGCTTTGCTCATTTTATCAATTGTGGATTACTTTTTTGCAAGTTATTCTTTAATGTTATTAGTTCCTTATTGCCCTGCTTTTTTTTAAAAAAAGAGCACAGCACTTTGGAAACATATTTGTTGTATCTCCTGTTAAATAGAAGTAATGAATAATCTGCTTTGCATTGCTTGTTAACAGCTATAATCCATATTGGGGTCCTCACTTCTCCAACCAAGGAAAGTTCAAGGACAGCTTTATAGTTTTAGTTTCTCTAAGAGATCAGCATACCAGAGGTATGGCTGGATGACATTGGGAAGGGCTAGATTAGAGACCAGGAGCGATCTAGTCTGAGTTGCTTTTAAACTGCTTGGAATGGTGGAGCTTGGTTAGATTGCTCCCTCCGTTCACATGGAAATTGCTCCTGCAGCCCCTATAGTTGTGATCTAGTCAATCCCAGGTTTGTGTTAGATCACTCCCGTTGGGTCCATTTGGTTGCAATACACGCCTCTTCTTGTTGCTCACCTCCTGCCTTCTCTTTTGCAATAGCTATTAACCAGCGGGGAAGCAAGCTGCTTCCATTTGCTTGCAGGTGGATATTAATGTTGACTTTTTATGCCCACACAGAGGGGGTGGGTACCGAGTGCCATATTTAGCCTTGTATTTCTTCTTTTCTCTTTCTTTTAAAAATGATATTTGGCAAGTGGCATTCATAGGCATCCTTCAGTCTCGAGATGCTATGGTAACATGCTCTGTATGGAGGACTTGGAACAGCATCTAGTGTTTTGACGCTGTACGCAAAGCTGGAATATCCTCTCCAGGGCACAAAGCTTGGGTTAAATAATATGGAGGATAGATTGTTACCCAAGCAGCAAATCCCCCCTCTCCACATCACTGAAATCGTCCAATGGAAAGGCAAGAGCCAATACAACTGGTTTCAGCAATGTTGCAGGAGTTGACAAAATGACACGAACTGCCTTGGGACTCCAGTTCCGGATTTTGCCTCAAGGTTAAGTCCTGAAGCCTTTTCCATCAGTGGATATAGCCACAAGGCAGTGGAAGTTTGAAGTCCTAGATGGGCTGCCTTCCAAGGCTGAATGAGTCCCTCCTACACAGCCTGTTCCCTCATGGCATGGAGGCCGATGGCAGCGCTTCAGTGGGGGTTTGAAATCGGAGTTTTCCTTCTCCTAGATGGGCTGCCTTCCCAGGCTAATGGGTCCCACCTACCCGGCCTGCTCGCTCATGGCATAGAGGCCGATGGCAGTGCCTCAGTGGGGGTTTGAAGTCAGAGTTTTCCTTCTCCTATATGGGCTGCCTTCCAGGGCTGAACGGGTCCCATCCAACACGGCCTGTTCCCTCATGGCATGGAGGACGATGACAGCGTCTCAGAGGGGGTTTGAAGTCGTTTTCCGTTCCTAAGCACAAGCCGCTGACAAAGTGCTGGATGAAGCTGCATTTCATCTTCCATTTCTGATGATGGTGTCATGCCTCCAATTTTGTATCTTCTTCAGAGTCGTTGAAACTTGTGGTCACTGGTGATCCTTCCCCACCACCTATTTCAGTCTCCAAACTGTTAGAGTACTTCACCTGATATTTTGTTGGAGGAAAGCTCTTCTGCTTTTTGCACTTTTTTGTTTTTCAGAAGTTACCACTTTATTGCAGAAGTTTTTGGTAGTTAAATTAGGCTGTTAAAGCAGCCCTTTAGGATCCAAAAAACAAAGATATATTTTAGGATGCTCAATAGGATGCTTCAGGAAACCTACAAGCAGATTTTTAAGAGTACCTGGAAGAAAACTTTCCTCACCCACCTCTATGTCAGAAGCATCCTGCTCAGTCCAGTGAAATAGATTTGACTTCCTCACCCCAGTTGTTTTGTTGGAGGAAAGGTCTTCTGTCTTTTCCACTTTTTGGTTTTCAGGAGTTGTTGCCAAGCTGCTTTCCTCTGTTGAGGACATGATGACTCTGCCTAAAGTCCCTGCTGGAGACTTTATAAAGTTGACGAAAAGTGACATCACAAAGTGTGGTCAAGGTATTGTTACCTGGTGTGGGGGTGCCATTCCCAAGGTTGCTAAGCCACATGGGTGTTGTAGAGTACCTGCGCAAACATCAGTCCTGTTCATGGGAGGCAATAGGGCTGCAGCTTTAATGAGAAACTGGGGAAGAAACCTTTTCAAGGGACCATCGGCGTAACTATGCAAGTGGCATAACATTGTTTCATAGCTGAAGAACTGTAAGTCACCCTTTGGCTCCCTTCATTTCAAAAATATATTTCCCTATTTAAAAAAAATATTACTGCCTGCTGTATTATTGTGATACGTAGTCTTCATTGACAGATGTTGAGCAATGTGTACATTGCTAAAGTAGCAGACAATAAGTGTGTAAAGGCATAGCTGCACAGTCAAAATATCATCTTCAGCCCTATACTTTATATTATTCAAGTGGAATAGCACAATAGTGAAAAATAAAACCTGAAAATAAGACCTAATCTGAGGTGATTTTTTAGGATGCTCATAATATAAGCCCTACCACAAAAATAAGCCCCAGCATTGTGCAGCTACCAGAAGAAGATGACATGATTATATTTGAAGAAAAGTAGATTGTTTTACACGAAAAAAAAATCCCCTGAAAATAAGCCCTACTGCGTTTTATGGAGCAAAAATTAATATAAGACCCTGTCTTATTTTCAGGGAAACATGGTAGAATTTAAAAATAAAATAAAATAGAAACAAAAATGCCCCCTTTCACTTCAAAATAGAATGAAGGGTGCCATCTGCAGTCCCAACCAGATCACACCCACCTCTACACATCACCACCGATGTGACCAGGTTTCAGCAGTGGCCAGGAGTGCATTTGCACAATTAAAAATAGTGTGCCGGCTGCACCCATTTCTAAAGAGGTCTGACCTAGCCATGGTAACACATGCCTTAGTTACTTCCTGGCTGGACTACTGTAACATGTTCTATGTGGGGCTGCCTATGGAAAGTGTCAAGAAACTTCAGTGGGTCCAAAATGCAGCAAACAGATTAATGACTGGGGCTGCTTACAGGGATCAAACAATGCACTGTTACAGCAACTCCACAGGCTCCTGATCCATTTCTGGACACAATTCAAAGTGCAGGTTCTAACTTATAAAGCCTTAACCAGCTTAAGTCCAAGATATCTCAAAGACCATGTCTTCGATTTTGAGCCTGCAGGTGTTCAGATCATCAGGAGAGGCATTTCTCTCGGCCCCACCACCTGCACAGGTGTCTTTGGTGGGGACACAAGAGAGGACCTTCTCTGTTGCTGCTCTCAAACATTGGGACTCCCTCCCACAGGAGGCCAGGCTGGGCCCATCTTTGCTGTTCCTTCCGCAAGCGGGCAACGACCTTTCTCTACAGGCAAGCTTTCCCTCAGGGACTGGCTGCCTGAGTGGGATATTTAAATGGATTGTTACGCATTCTTGCTTTGAACATATTTTTTGTATTTATCATATTATTTTTATTATTTCCCCAATAGTATAAGTTTGTTCCTTTTTAGTATTTATATAGTTGTTTTAGCTTTAAATATTGTTTTGTGATGATGTAAGTCGTCTTTGATCCTTTTGAGGGAGAAAGGTGGGGTTAAATAAATAAAATAAATAGGAAGAACATTCCCACCACCACCACCAACCCCACACTGGAGTGGTCTAGAGACAATCGCACAGCAAGGAAACTGTGTTTAATTGGACCAATCTTCATTGTTCCAAATAAGCAGTAGTCTCCAGTCCTAGACCAATCTGGAATGGATTTGTCCCAATTCGGGATGGGTTGGAATCCTCTGTCAAGAACATCATGTAGTCAATGTTTTTTAGAGCAATCCCAACTATTCCAGCGGGAGGCTACAGAGCAGGATAAACTCCTATGTAGCTGGCCTCTTTGTTCATTTTGTAATACTGATTTATCTACAAATATAGACACTTGCTAAAAAGGTAACACTGGAGCAAATAAGACCATGGAAAGAAAGGAAGTTTCTGTAGAAATCCGGCAGGTGGAGGCCACTTATTGGTGAGCAGGATCAGGTAGCAACTCCCATTTCCAAAGAAGCAACCAAAACTCTTCAAAACAATACACCTTCATCAAAGACTGATATTTCAGACATTCTCCATGCCAAGAATGTATATTTTTTCGGGGGGGGGGGAGCAGGCAAATTCAAACATACAAAGTGTTAGTTTCTGTCTGTGTCTTGAAGATAGGGTGCGGCTCCAGAGTCTTTGCATTCTGCACTTTTTATGTAATCACGAGAGCTTTTAGGGAACCCTCTCTTGTGCACACCGACTGGCAGACTGTAACCCTGGCAGTGCCTGCCTCTTTAAACACAGTTCAACACCACCGGTCACAGACTGAATTTACCTCTCCTTGTTAGAGACCAAAACCTCTCAATCTTTGTGATAAGCCAGGTGTCACATCATGATGTCTGCATTATGTGGCCCAACACAGCAGAACAGCCTCTAATGATATAACTCTCCTGGTACCTGGTCATAGCAGCTGTTGCCTGTGTAGCGGCATCAACAAAAACAGGTACTGTGACACTAAAGCAATATTTTGGATTAACTTCTGATGCCAGGATGATTCTGTAAATCATGCAGGATTGGCACAAATGCTATTGTCCACCATACTCATATTTATTTGCCCAAACAGTGAGTCATGAAACCAGTCCACATGGTAACTAGTTAACTGCCTTACTTCTAGTCAGTTGATTATCTACTTGAACAAATATGATAGCATCTCTTTGCATGGGAGTGTTTATTGATAACCAGCATGTTTTTCAGCTAAACATCTATTGGAGTGGGTGGAAGTTGTTCAAAAACATCCTTTTGTATGCTATTGTAGATGACTTCCACCTCTACTTCAAAAGATGGTCACCCACATTAAAACTCTTTCGCTAGGTGTAGATGAGACTCAAACCTAGTTTTTTGAGGCAGCCGATAATAAACGCATTAGTTCATTTGTCCTCAGCAAGCGAAACAACTTTGCACTGTTTTCAAACTGAGGGTGAGATGTTATCAGAATAAGTCAGCTACCAAGGAAATGGTTTATGCTCGTAGCTTACACAGAAGTCTGATGCTGAGAATGTGTTTTGAAAGGAGGAACAGTGGTCTGATTAGGCAGTAAAATACAACAGTTGTTAAATGGTTTGTATGTGTTTGTGGGCGCGTTGAAAACATAAGAGGCTCTCAGTAAGTTTTTAGAGTGCCAATGAAGATTTTAGTGTGAACACAAAATTTAAAATATGTCTGTGTATAGATGCTGTTTCTAATGCGTCATTTTTGAAACTCTGCATGTAAAGCAGGATGTTCCGAATATGAGGGGAGAGGGTGGTGGGAAGTAGTAAAAGTCAAGTGAACTAATTATAGTTAGCTGACACTTGGAAACAGGTATGATATTAAGAATGAACTAGTGCTGAACAAGTGAATCCCTAGAGCCTCTGGAACTGCAACTGAGGTGCTAAAACAACAGCTGGCTTGTAAAAGGTTAAGGTTCCAGGATCATCTGTCATGCAAAGTTTCGTAAAACCAACATATTTTGCATGGCACAACATGCAGTTAAGCAAACACTAGTTGTGGATATGCCGCACTGCTTCTATATGCAAAAAAGCGGAGCCCAAAGGTCTGTTCATGGTTGAAAATGGATCCCTCCTAAAATGACAACGTTTCTTACCTGTCTGATTAGAAACAGCATGGTGATCATAAGGACTGGTTTAGGACATCTCCCAGAGCATTGCTTCATGTTGGGGAAGAGGGCTTCGTGTCCAGGGTAATCCAGAGTGACAAACCTGTTCACCAAGGCAAGTTACTGGTCCACACCACACAGTTCACTTGTGATCTTCAGCAACCTTGGCTACACCCACTCTGCTCTGTGAAAGAATCTCCACTTTCAAACATTGACTAGCTATCAGAATATTTCCTGCCTCTCAGAGAGAAAAACAGCAGATAACAAATATGCTCCAACTTGCAAAAGTCCTAGAGTCTGGGTTCCCTTGGCTTCTTCTTTGTTGAAGGGGGAAAAAAGGAGAAGGAGAAAAGTCAGAGAGAATTTATTGTAAACTCTACAAGCACATCTGCTTTTTGTTGCTGATCTTCTTAGCCAATGAGGTGCAAGAAAAATATCACGAAGCATCCAGGACTGGAGTTTGTTCTCATGGCATTACAAGTCTCCTCTGATTCGGAAGGGATTTCGTATCACCAGGAAACTTTATCGGGAAGGCACTTGCTAAAAAGGTAACACTGGAGCAAATAAGACCATGGAACGAAAGACAGTTTCTCCAGAAATCTGACAGATGGAGGCCACATCTTGGTTAGCTGCCAATGTGCAGGCAGCTGCTCTTCCCCCCCTGAGGTGACTGGACAGCAACTTGAAATATGTCAGCGATCGCCGACTAAAAGGAAATTAAGCACGCCCAGTCTCTGCACATCTCCCTTAGGGCTGAACAAGAAGAATATGGGAGTAAATCCTGTTCACCTGCTAACTTTCTTGCATGTCACCAGGACAATGAAACAGAAAAGTGTTTTAAAATATATATATTATTCTTATTTTTTTCTTTGTCCTTATAGCATTTGATTTTTTTACAATTGGCTTGACCCAACTGTTTTACAGGAGATAAAACATCTTAGTACAAATAACTGAATGCAGCGGTAAAGTGTTACAGCCTATCCTTCATGGAAATCTGGCTTTTAAAAATATTTGTACTGTATATAAATAATATACCCTGGAACCAATGACAAAGTAAAAAAATTGAGTCCATGATGGATCACCTTATGGAAAATAACTCCAGTTATACTGCAGCAACATGGTGTGTTATTTCTTACTCATGAAATGAAAGATGACATGAGCAAAAATCTGCAGTTCATGCAACTTTGGATTAGCTATGCTTCAAAGCATAATAAAACTATCTGATCAGTACTGGGCAGTGGGTCAGTCAAACACAGTTATTTCTCAGAGAGACAGAGAGCCTAATTTTGATTCTGTGCTTGGTATTATAGGTCTGTGGCTTTAAAAAGTCACAGAGTTTGGCATGTTTTCATATAGGGGTGCAGGCCTCATGTGGCCCTTTAGGGTTTATGTAAGTAAAACACCAGAGCGAGCAGCTCTTGGACAATGAGAAGGTGGGAATCCCTTGAGGGGTGGGGCTTCTTTCAGCACTCTGCAGGGAAACCCTACTCTTATCTCTGATCAGTGGGGCCCCAATCCAGGAGTCCCGAATGTTGTAGAATCTGATAAGTCAGAATGCAGGGACCTGAATCCCTTAGTTAAGGATAGAGACGGGCATGAACTGAACTACAAACCCGGGGGGGGGGGAGAGAGACCAGCTCCTGAAAGGGAGTTGTGGAGAACGAATTGGAGGCAGTGGCAGAACCAGGGACAATTGGGTTAGGGAAGGCAGAGGAGGTGGAGGCATTAGCTTCCCCTCCCCCCCCCCCCGGCACAAACCAGAAAAACGAACCAGAAACTGATTGGTTTTCCTGGGGTTCAGGGTGATTTGTGGTTCGGGAGTAGTCTCAAACCACCCCGATTTATAGTTTTTCTGGCTTCTGCCCATCTCTAGTCAAGGATAATCAGACCACCTTCTGAAGTAAATTGTAAGAACTTTTCATTATTGCAAATTGAAGTGAAAGAGACACAAGCACTAGATAACTTGGATAACGTGCACTGAGGGCAAATTTAGGTTTGGTGAGGACAATGAAGTGGAGAAAGTTCAGCGGGAAATTCTGGTGCAGTTATTAGCCCCACGTATATCTGCAGAAAGGCTAATAAAGCACAGCATGTTCCATAAGCATTTGATATGTGTCATAGTCTTAACACTAAAAAGTGGGGGATGTAATTAAGTAGTAGCTATTTTAGTACTGATCCTGACTAATAGGGCTGAACTGGTTGAAAATGGAGAGTGATTGGCAAATGGAGAGAAAACATTCATTACTCAGATTTTCCAAAGGAGATAAAGGAGTGGGAGCAATGAAACATGGAAAGTGGACTTGAACAAAGTTTTAAAGAGTGATATTTGAAATTCAGAGTGATGCCTCTATTGGTCTTCAAGCATTAGAAATTCTTTCTCTTTTTACTCCCTCCCACATATGATAGGATTCAGATGCGGGGCCTGGAGAGGAGGGGCCCAGTTCAGGTACCTTCCCCCCAATCTGCTGCCCTCCAGTTGTGTTGATCTACATGTCCCATCATCTTCAGTCCGTGAATAGGCTGGCTGGAATGATGGGAACTGTAATCCAACCTGCCTCATTCTGGAGCTCCAGTGGACTTGGTCTCTGGACACATAGACACTGGTCATGGTAGTTTTCATTGCCATTATCTTGACACCTCGGCTCTGGAAAACCATTTTGTTCCACAAGCAGTATGCATGGAAAACTGCCAGGAACAACAACACAGATGAAGGCTGCTGTGGGACACAATTATTTGCCTATCTGTTTCCTCACTGGTTAATTCAAGGGAGCTGTCACATTTAACCATGGAAACATGCCTACCAGATGCCAAGTCACAGCACAGCCAGGAAACCCACAAGGCAGCAGAGGACAGTGACTCTAATTTTTGGAGCTGCTGTGAATCCAGTCTTGTCTTAGTCTGCACTTTACAGAAGCATTCCAAGATGCTGACCTTCTCCCTAAAGTAGATTTAGTGACTTACATAATTCTGGTAAAGTGCAGACTAAAATCTAGAGTGGCTTGACAGCATATTCAAAATGGTAGTCGCCAGCTTCCACTGCTGCATGGGTACCTTTAGATGGGCATACCTAGAGACTTGGCAGGTAAAATGGCTCAGTTGTGAAGGATTCCCACCTCTAGACAGGTCAAGAAACTTAAACACCAGCAAGGCAACCACCATGATTTTTGGGCTGGGGACTGGGGATAATGCTTGTATCATGGATCTAAATACCTTCAGGAGCAGTTCTTCTCCTACCAGACTGTCCACGACTTAAGATTGTAAGGGGAGGCTCTCCACCAAGTACAGTACCTTGTATTCTTTGTGCGTCAACAAGGAAAAGAACCTTTTTTTTTTGTCCCATTTAAAAATAAACCTCATGCCTAAAAGTTGAGAAACCTGGTTGTAGTCTGTAAACATTTTTCTAACTATTTGCAAGCAACCAGGAACTGAAATCTTTTTGGTTCTCTTTATTGTCATATGCAACAACAGGTTTGGTATGATTTTAGAAGTGCTGCCTCAACAGATGAAAAACATCTCTCATAACAAGTGATTTTCCTCACCCTCATATCCTGCATACTGAGGGAGAATCTTTCTTTACGTAATGGAAAGAAATGGACAAGCAACAAGTAATGCAATGTGTAACACAAAACATTGCTCTTTAAATATTTAAACAAATGATGACAATGAATTATTTCCCAAATAAATGATGGGAACATTTTTTGTCATCGTTACAATCCTACATGCTGCCTTCTAGGTTGTTTGACTAGCAGGGCACTTTTTAGGCTGGGCGTAACTGCCAATCTGTCTAGCACTAACCAACAGTTCCTTCAATAGTTCTGCATTCAAAGAGAGCGGCACCTCTCTGCTGAAAATTCTTTTTCTTCAGAAACACGCACACACACAAAAAACCACACACACCCCGAAAAAGACATTGTAGCACCTTAAAGACTAACTGCTATATTTTAATGTAAGCTTTTGTAGAACACGTCCACTTCTTCAGACATATGAGTTTCTAAATATTGAGATATAGCAGATAGTCTTTAAGGTACCACAACTTTTGTTTTCGTTTTTGTTCTGCTCAGTGTTTCGTGTTGAAATGCTTGCACAGAGTAATATGGCTACAACTTTGAAAGCTACAACTTTTTCCTTTGAGAGCCTGTTAACGCCCGTTAATGGTGGTGGGTAGAAAAATGTCTGTAAAAGTATATTGAAGAAGAATTGTTAAAAGTGGTCATGTTGTTAGTTTACTGTTGATTTATTCACATTTGTAAGTAAATGGAACATTTTTATCCTTCTGCTGCTAATGTCTCAGTGTGAGCCGCTGAGGTTGTAAGTGCCAATTAATGAGAGAGGAGTGGATTATCTGGGGAAAGAACTAGTAACTATTATACTCTGTGAGTACTTCTACTGCACAGTTAAAACAAAAAAAAATATTCTAAACTCTGCAACACAAATTAGTTTTTAAATGTACCACTCCAAGTTCTGCTTAGAATTATGTCTGATTCAGTTTTACACCTAAATAGCCCTAGATAGCATTTAAACCTTATCTTGATGGAAACTAAACCATCAGCTAAGGAGAATTTGGTGTATGCACAGAGCTTTGGGCTGCTGGACACATTCTTAAAGGTGCACGCAGGACAAATCTACTTTTGATCTCTTGCGATTCCTAGCCCGCCAAATGGATAGAAAAATGAAAATGGAAAAGCACCCAAGGAAAGCATTGTCTTAATGAGCCTGTGTTAAAGATACCAAAGTGAGCATGCTTTATGCAGTGGAAAAAAGGATGGGAAATAGAAAAAGAGATTAATGTGGCACCACCAGGAGCGTTACAATGATAAGGCATCACAGGAAATCACAATTAGCAAGAGCTCTTTACGTAAGGGAGAACAATTTTTTAGAGGCGCATTAGGAAAAGATGAAGAAAACTGTGTAGAGAAATTGTATCAGATACTACTCTACCTCAATTCGCAAATGTCCTGGAACACATGTTGATTTATCAGATCCAGAAAACGGAATAGGTACATGTATGGTAATGGCTACCATAATTTCTGAGTGACAAAGACCCCTTCAAATGGCATAGAAGAAAGCAAGGCTCACAGTGTGAAGTTCAGAACATGGATGTGCATCTTTCTGGGATTTAACACAATGAAACACAATGGTAAGAAGGTCAGGCTAGAAGAATATTGTTTGATTTTTGGAGTCATGAAGAGCACCACTTATATATACCAACCCGTAGAGTTTAAAGCACTCTATGGGCAATATACAATTTAATTATGCAGGCTACACATTCCTGCCACCGCCACCAGCAAGCTGGGGGCTCAATTTACCAACCTCAGAAGAATGAAAGGCTGAGTGAACCTCGAGCTGGCTACCTGGGTCATGAGCATAGTTTTGGCTGCAGTACTACAGTCTGACCACTGCACCACAGAGCTCCTATGAATTTGGATATAAGCAAGATTGGTACATGTCTTCGTGGGACTTGGGAAGACTTGAAAATAGAGATGGGCACAAAATGAACCACAAAGGTGGGAAAAACCCCACAAATCAAACCATTTCATGGTTCAGAATGCTTCAGAGAAACACGCCTGCTCAGACTAAACAAAATGGCAAATTATTATTGCCATTAGCAATTCATACATGTTGTGGTTTTTGTGATTTGAGATTTCACAGAGCAGTGGAATGGTGCCCAAAGATTGTATTTGGGACATTCTCGTTATAGCCCTCCAAAGCAGGACCCCTGAGGAAAGTGCTCTTCAGCCAGCTGCAAAAGAGAACTTTCATGGGGGGGGGGTCGTGCTTTTGGGGGGGGGGTTATAACTCAGATGTCCCAAATCCAAGGTTCACCAAACTCAGAGGGGGTGAGGAGCAGAGTCAGTTGAAGATGTGCTGTGACAGGGGCTGTTCGACTGCTACCAAAGGTTCTGAATCACACAAACCATGAAATAGTTCATTTTGTCACAAAGTTCATGGTTCGTAGTTTACGAATAGCAACGAACCATAAACCATCACAAACAGCCCTTTTCCCAGTTCATGCCCAGGGCAGCTGACTTCCTGTGGTCCAAGATTTTTCAAGCACATTTACATAAAGGAAACAGATGTCTGGAGTCAGTTTTTACAGGGAGGAAAACATCATCAGTGTCTTATGTGGTTGCTTCAGAAAGATGTCTTTTGTGGCAGCACCCACTGGTGTCAGAATTCCCGGCCATTAATTCCCTCCTCTCTCCCCCTCTCTCCATGTGTGTATCACCCACAGATTATTTTATAGCACTGACAATTAAATATAGGTGTAGGCACTCCTTCAAATCTCTGGTATACAGGTGCTTTGCACTGCTTTGAATTCAGTTTAGAGAGACAGCAAGCTCTTATGAACTGGTGGGCTAATTTGAGCCCAATGTACCAGGTGAAATCCTGACCTCTGGATTCTGCACTAACTAAAGTCTCCAACCCATTTTCAAAGTTTGCTGCATGTTTATTGTATGGCAGTACAATACAACACCCAGGTTAACAGGGCCATGGCGGGCCTGCCCAAGAGTAGTTGTGGTTAGCAGACTCATGGTGCGTAGTCAGAGACACTAGGATAGCAACTAGGGACAGAAGCAGAAGTTATAGATAGCTTGTTATTAAAGTTGAAAGGACATTAATGCTGGAGAGCGATGACTGAGACAGTCTTTAACCATAAGTAGAATGGATTTCACCCTTAAGTCTTTTTTTTTTACCAATCGCCAAATAAGCCAAGCTAATTTATTTACTCTCAAAGTCAAATCTTGCTATGAAATCAGATGGTTTTATTAGTTAATGATTTTCCACTACTAATTATCTGCTATCTTTAACATCTGTTTCTGCCCCAGGGCTTCTAGTACTGAAGCCAGCAAGTGGAATGTGCCCTGTTAAGGGAGGATTACAGCAAAGGTGTCTGCAATTAGAAATGTTTTTTGTCCAATATTTTAATTTTTTTTAATTTGGAAAATGAGGGACTCTATTATAACTATTGATTTCCTAGTTCACAGGCAATTGCATTAAGTTATAAAGAGCTTCTATTACTTTTTCTTTATCTTCATGTATCTCTTCTCTACACTGTAGTGCACAGTGTGTGTGTCACATGCTTTGGTGTCCTTGTTAAAGCACATACCCACCAATCTATCACACTTTCAAATCCCAAACCAGACTGTTTTCGGCTCCTGATAGAACTTAGATAATGACTTGAAATTACTCCTTTCGAAAGTGAAAGAAGAAAGTGCAAAAGCAAGACAACAGTTGAATCTTAAGAAGACAAATAATGTCCCACAGAAGAATTACATAAGTTAAATATTGACAATCAAGAAACAGACATTGTCAAAGGCTTTCTATACCTTGGTTCAGTCATCAATCCAAATGGGGAGTGCAGCCAAAGAATCCAAAGGAGACTGAGATTTGGAAGCTATGAAGGAACTAGGAAAGAGCTTCAGCTGTATAAATGTGTCACTGCAGGCAAAGGTGAGAATAATCTCCACTGTGGTGTTCCTGATTAATTACCATGTACAGATGTGAATGCTAGACAGTGAAGAAAGCTGACAGGGGGAAAGTGATTCATCTGAAATGTGGTGTTGAAGGAAACCTTTGAAAATGCCAAGAACTGCAAGAAAGATGAATAAGCAGGTGTTAGATCAAATCCCAGTGGAGAAAGCTGACAGGGAAAAAATGATTCATTTGAAATATGGGGCTGCAGGAGAGCTTTACAGATACCCTGGAAAAGCAGAAAGATGAACAATTGGGTCCAAATCAGGCCTGAAGTTTCTCTCAAAGCAAAAATGATGAAACTGAGGCTGTTGTACTTTAGACACATCATGAGAAGGCAATATTCACTGGGAAAGACAATAATGCTGGGAAAAGTTGAAGGTAGGAGGGAAAGATGAAGACCACGTAAGAGATGGATTGACTCCATAAAAAAACCCAGGGCCTTGATTTGCAAGAGCTGAGCACAGCTTTTCAGGACAGGATGTTTTGGAGGTCATTAATTTGCAGGGTTGCCAAAAGTTGCAAGCAACTTGACAGCACAAGAACAACAGAGGTAGGTCAAGTATAGGGAGGGCAAATGCTCACCCGTGGCCCCCTACCTCTTCTGATCCAAATCATATCTCACGTTTTAGATAAAATTATCGGGATACACACATTGGAAGAAGGGCATGATATTTCTAAAGCTTGAGGAAAGTGGATTTAAGGGAATTTCCATTGCACTCCTCACAACCGCCCTGGAATAACTCCTGTTGGAAGAATGCCCTGAGGAGGTAAGGTTCAGGAATTGGGGCTTTTTAGTAGGGAGCTCAGGATCTTGGTCAATACAGTCCACAAAGGGTTGTTTGGGGTAGAGAGGAGGTGCAACAAAAGCAGGCACACCTGTCCGTTCTTTCAGTGTTGCACTGAAGGGCCAAACCAGGAGCCCAGGAGTTTCCTTTGCAGAAGATATCATCAACCTTTGCCACACCTCAGCCTGCAGGGCTGCTGTTGAAATAGCAATAGCAGGGGATCACACCAGAAAAGATATATTTCAAGCAAGGGTGGGAATTACGTAGCTAACAGGCTGACCCACCCACAAGGCTGTTTTCAAGCTGGCCAGATAATTCAGTGGGTTGGATACCTGGCTTCAAAGCCTGAGGTTGGAACCAGTTTGCCAGTGTGCCTTCCAGGAGGACGGCTGGTTTTTGGAGCTTTGGCCAAGCTGCACAGCCCCAAGGTGTCCCAGAAGGGAACGGGAAACCACTTCTGAGTACGCCATTAATTACAGAAGCTTGGAAAGGGTCCCCATTTGTCGGCATCAACTTAAGAGCGCTTAACAATAATTATGGTTTTGTGATCTCTGGAGTTCTGTCGGGGGTGGGATGGGATTGTTTACTACACACATATGGTTTATTTTTCAAAAAGGAGAAGAAGAATACTTCTGTGGCAAGATATTTGGTCTGTGGCTCCTATACACCTTGGGTATATTTACACTGCACAGTTACGGCATTTTGAGGCCGCCTTCAACATCTTACAAAATGTCTAGAGCACTCCACTGAACGGCAGCAGTTTAGCAGAAAACGGGAGGTACCTCCTGGCTACCTTCATGGCTCTTAAAATGGTAAACCACTGCAAGTATAACCGTTAGTGTAGTGCAGATATATTCCTTGTTTCAGCAAAAGCAACAACACACTTTTTATTAAAAAATAAAGAGACCCCCAACCCCCCCCCCACACACAGACACACACGCAGTCAGACAAAGCTGGAGGCCATCTCCTTCATTTTCCAACTCCTCAATCGCTATATTTTTCCTGGTCCTGGTTTACTAGCTCTTAGCCCGAATTGGAGGCCATTCACTTGGATTTGCCTCATGTCATTTCCACAATTGACCCCTTTTCACAACCAGAAGCGTTTCTGGACTCCACTTGATCCTGGCCTGCCCCACATCTGAGACAATACAAGGGCCTGACTCATAGCAGCGCACTGTTTGTCTCTCTCTCACACACACAAAAACACAAATATATAATCATACATCTATCTCAGGTTTTGGCCTTGAAATCTCAGAGAGTTAGATGCTGCTGTCCTGGCAACCCTATATGAATGGATTTTGAAGAAAAGAGATACCAGACTTTGCCCAAGATGCTTATTGTGCATGTTGGCAAAGAATGTGCTAACCTATCTTCTTTTTTTCAAGCAAGCAGCCAAACAAGTAAACAAACAAACACCACACTGACACCTTTCTATGTTGAGTCATGACTTTTTTCTGTACCTCCTGTGCTTAGCTGGGGCTAATTCCTAGCCATCAACAGATAGGTGTACCTGTCTGTTTTTTGCTTCTTTCTCTCCTTGCTGTCATTTCATTTAACATCTGTCCTTACCCTGGTCATACTTGGGCCTCTCTGTGCTTTCATTTTTGAGACTCAGATTTACAAGCGCAGTGGCCAATTTCTAAAGCAGTGACTACTGGGGGGTCTGTCTAAAGCTCTTCATGTCTGATCTGGAAGCCCGGCCTTCTTAACCCTGTTGCCCTGGGGGTGCAATTGATGCTATGGCTACTCAATGGGGAGAGAAATGCACCTTTGGTAAGCTCAGAGAGAGAGAGAGAGAGAGAGAGAGAGAGATGTTTGTATCCAGCTTTTCTTCTGAGCTTCTCAAGGCAGAGTGGCAGCCAGTTCTCCCCTTCTTCACTTTTATTCTCACAACAACCCTGTGAGGGAGATCAGGTGGTCAGAAAGAAACTGGCCCAAGGGGATACAGTGAGTTTCTTGGCTCAGAGGGGAGCTGGCTTCCCCCAGTCCCACACTCTCTAACCAGGACATCACATATCCCATCATGTCGCACTCTGGCGGCGCTGAGAGAAAGGCTGAGGCTTCTTATCTCACAGGGGTTCCGAGTTCAGGTCGAGTTAGCTCGTCCTCAGCGTGCTCCCAGTACCTCTGCCCACCTTCACGACAGGACTTGAGAGGGTGGATTGCTCGCTGGTGGGAACTCTCGCGCTCCGAGGAGGGGAATTTCAAAGGATGCTCAGGAGAGAGAGAGAGAGAGAGAGAGAGAGAGAGAAAGCGCGTGCATCCGCGGTGGGTGTTTCCAGCATCTTTTAATGCTGCTGCCAGCTGCCTGTACAAGTCGGCAGATCTCAGGCAATGGGGGTGGACAGGCGGCAGAGAGCGTCGGCGGCTCTCTCGCTCAGCGGCCTCTCCTTAATCTTCTCGATCACCGCCTTCGGCAGCAGCTACTGGTGCGAAGGGACCAGGAAAGTCGCCAAACCGTATTGCAATGAACTCGGGGGTGGGACCCACTGCATCCGCTTCAACAGCTCCGGAGGCAACCACAGCAACGTGGTCCAGTACATCTGGGAGACGGGGGATGACAAGTTTTTTGACCGAAAGTTTCACGCTGGCATCTGGTATTCTTGTGAAGAGGTTATCACTGGAGAAGGTGGGTCTCGTATCTCTCTTCTTCCCCCCCCCCGCCCCCCGCTTCTTTGGGAGACAGAAGGAAGAACTCATCGTTGTTGTTTTTCTGCCCATTTCTTATATGTGTTGTCCAGGAGAGGTGGGGAGGGGGAAACACGTTGCCATGCCCCGTGCCCACCCCATGGTTACAATGCTGGATTTGCAGTTTAAAAAACCTACGTGCAGATCCTAGTCCCGCCACAGTCTTATGTCAAAGCCATTGGCAAGTTACCTGTGGCTTCTTGTTGCCCATTGAGAAAAAGGGTGCGGGGGGAGAACTTCAGCCCTTAGGTTAGTGTAAGTATAGACTGTATACTTGTTCTAAAATGGCATTCATTTAGAAATAAGTGGAAATTTTAATAGTTACTGGGTGTTTTTTTTCCAGGATTCATTCAATTGCGGTGTTATATCTCTCATGTTGTTTCTGAAAATGTAGTGGTAGTGATGTCATGTTTCTGGATGATACAGGACATCCTCATAAGCCCCTTTAGCCAACTTCCTTTGCTACTCTAATAAAAGGTTAGGGGAAATGGATTATGACCGTCATACATGCCACAGGTTCATGTAGGAGGGGTTGCCCCTGAATACAGTGCAGGTCCTGCTCATCACTGTGAAATGAATAATTGGTTGTGTGAAGAAAAAGGAGAGGGAAATCTATCCATGTTGACACATCCTCTCTTCCATTTTTTTTAAAATTAATGGGAATTGGTTTTTAAAAGAGGAATAATTGTTAGCTTTGGTTCCAGTCCTACAAGCACTCAGAAATAATTTCTTGCAGCTGATGATACCAGTCTCAAAACAAATGAAGACTGTATGTAGTCCATTGCAAAAGGCAGTTTTTGAAATATGACTTGGACAAAAACAGAAAACATTTGATTTATTCAAAACAGCTGCGGAGAATCAGGGTGAAACATTAAGTTTTGGGGGAGACCAAAGGACATGAACATCATTGCTTTTTAGTGTGATAAATGAAAGGTGTATGATAGTGTGTCACAGAGAAGTGACACACAGTGACACAGCCTGTGAAGAATATCAGAGAGCTCAAAAGCTTATTCATTGTTGTGTTATTTTGGCTGCTCCCAATAAAGTGTTGCCCTACGATGGATTCAGATTCTCCTCCCCCAAGACCAGAATGCTAATTTTTGTTTTCTTTTTAAAATACTGTCTGTGTAATGGCAAGGCATATCCAAATACATATGCCTGAGCAAGTGACATTTGTTCCTAGACACTAAACTAGAGTTGGCAGTGCAGTTAATTAAGAGTAGAATAAATGTTACAAATGAAGTAAATGAGTTCCAACCCCATATTTTATCTCAAATGCAGTAGTGGGAAGGAGGGTGTGAAGAAATTTCATATGTGGGCATTATTTAATCTAATTCCTCCATGCAGATCTCACTCCTCCCACTCCTGATTTTAAATCCATTTTTACTGAGCAAAGTGTAAACTTGAATTTATGGTCAGACATAAATTGGAGGGGCAAGGAGTGCCTACCTAAAGGAAAACTAGTGGATCTCCTACCTTGAAAGTACCTCTCTCCAGACATGTGCCTGTGTTGCCATTTGTATTAATCTGACAAATGCATGTGTGGGAGCATGCCTTCGCTGAAATGACACCTGGTTCTGTCCCCAGAGGACAGGCTCTGGAAAGTGTTGGCTTTGGGAAAGGCAAGTTCAGATCTTACCTCAGACAAAAACTCATTAAGGTCCAAAACCAACAAAACACGTCGCTTTACATTTTACACTTAAAAGAATTAAAAAGAGTTGTACACTTGGAAGAGGAGCTGATTTAAGCAATAAAAGGCATCTAATTATCCTTTAATGGTTTACAGGTTGCAAATTAGTTTGTGTTTGTTTGGTTACTGGGAGAAGACAACAGAATCCTTCTACACAGCGGTTGAGGAAAATGGCAGCTTTGGACACATCCCTAGGAGAGCAACATTTTAATGCTTCCTTTTAATCCCTCGTGAGAGCCAATGTAGCATAGTGGGTAGAGTGACAGATTAAGACTGGGTTCAAATCCCTGCTTGGCCATCGAAACTCACTTGGGGGGGGGGCAGTGGGAAGCCACTCGAGCATATCACATACCTTGAAAACCCTATTAAGGTCACCAGAAGTCAGATGTGAATTGATGGGCAGATGAATCATAGTTCCTCATAACTGTCAAGCTGTCTCTTGGCTGTTCTGGATGTCAGTGGCCTTTGAGAGGCAAGTGCTTTTGAACATTAGCCCCATAGAACCAGGTGTTAATTGGAATGCTTTGACTCATACATTTATTGCACTCAGGAGATTTCTGAGATGTGAAGCAGTGTTTTATGAAGGCTACACATATATGGGCTATATGAATGCTGCAAAACATGAAAATCCATTCCATTTTGGTGTCCTTCATGCTTATTCCGCCTGAAAAATAAAGGGGGTGGGTGGGGTCTGGACCTCTTCTTCCAAATCCCACTCTAACCAGTGCTTACTTTCTTCCTGCAATTTCATTATTCCTAGCACTTCTTCCAGATACAGGACATCATCATAATCACCATAACACCTTCCTTAAGAAACCCTGAGAGAAAGACCTGATTCTCTCCCCCCCCCCAATAATATATTGATGAATTATTCAGATTTATATCCCTCCCCTTTCCTCCAGCAAGGTCAAGGCAGCATACATGGCTTTCTTTTACTCCACTTTATCCTCACAATGACCTTGGGAGGTGGGACTGACTTGAGAGTGTTTGACTTCCCACGGTGGCCCCATGAGTTCCATGTCCAAATGTAGTTTGGGGCCTTTTTATTTATTGCTGATGAGGAAAGTAGGAAAGGTTTGCTACAGTGTGATTTATCTCCCATTTTGACCTGCTGACAGCACAGTGAAATATGATCTATTTGTATGTAATCCCATGATGTAAAGATAATTGCGAACCAGTCTGGCCCTTTTCAGTGTTAAATCGGATTTTTTTGGATTGTCATCATGAAGAACTACTACTTTTGAGCTGCAAGCTGGAGCACTCCTTTTTTTTTAATGGTTTCTGGCAAGCGGCCCTTTTAAGCTTCTGTCTAGACACGTTCAGATTTTGTTTCAGTGAGAGTTTCATCAGAAAAAAGCTCAGAGTGCAATTGCACTCGCTCTTTTCACGAGGTCCAAATAGGATCATTTGAGGAGGGAGGGCTGGTATGCCATTTGGTGTGATCTTTATGTCCAAATGGCATATTGAGCTCAGCAAGCCTCCAGCTCCATCTGCTATCAATTGAACACTTCCCCTGCTCCTCTGCAGAAGGACAGAGAAAGTTAAATTATTATTTTTGCCTGTGCTATACCATTGCTGATGCACTGAATCACTGAGATTAAATTATTTTTTTCCTTTGCTTTGTGTATAGCGCTGATTGAAAAACTGAATTGGTCCACTCTAACAATTTCATCATGTCATTGCTGGAAAAAAGACCAAACCAATCCACTCACACAGTGCACCAAATAGTAGGATAAATGCCCATCTGAACAAACCCTCAGCTTCTATAAAAAGAAGAAAGGTGGTGGTGGGGAGAATGACAGAATTGTCACTCTGGTATCCCACTCATCAATAGTCCATGAATTATTTACAACATTGATGTTCAATATCAACTGATGGATTGTGTTTGCAATTGTATGCATTTTACATTGCCCTACCTCCAAAACAAAGGAAGTTTTAGAAAGTAGCATATGTTGGATCTGACCTCAAAGAGATTGCAGTGCAAATCTTGACAGTGGGGATGACAAAGTGATCATGGATGTGCACAGACCCATTTTGTGGAGGTTGAGTGGGAGAGTTAAAATTGCCCGGAACACATGGGGAGCTACTTACACAAATTATTGGTGCTACATGGATCTATGTCCACACAATTCCATTTCAAGCAACCACCAACATGGGCAACGCACAGGCAAAATGGCCATCATAGATGACGATAGCCAAGATGCCGAGTGAGATGCCCGGGTGTTACCTGGGGAAAAATACAAGTGAAATACACAGAAAGGCTTCAGCCCTAGATGCTGAAAAGGGTAGTTTAGAAACACTGAAGGAAATATAGTACAAATTGGCAGGAGCCTACCTTTGTCGTTTGAAGGAAATGCAAGCATCCAAAATAATTTTAAAATGTTTCAAGGAAAGCAGAAATTATCTTTCAGAGTGAGAGAAAACTTAGTGGGAAGGGATGATGGAATTTAGAATGACAGGAAGTCCTATAGAGGGAATATCATAGAAAATGGTGGATATTTGAGATTGGAACAGATGAAGGGTAACTGCTAAAAAAAAATGAATGTTTTGTATGCTTATAAGAACACCCAAAATGCTCTAAAATTACAAGAGCAAGATCTGGGCCCTTTGAAGATATTGATAAATATCATCAGATGTTTACCCATTTGATTGTATTCCCAAAGGCTGTGTGTGTTTGAGTCTGATTTTTGTTAGGCTTCCATAAATGGGGATATAATCATCAGTTGCAATCTAGAAGAACTTGCAACTTCTTGGTGATTAATTATGCCTTGAAACTGTCTTTTGGTACAGTTTCAAGAGTCATCAAGCCCAAATGTCTGCAAAAGCAGAAAATCCACAGCTGAAGCATCCTTGAATGGTAGCCATCTAATTTCTATTTTTAAAAAAAACTTCCAGGGAAGAAGAGTTCAGCCCCCTCCAAGACAATCCATTCCACTGTTGAACAACCCTTACTATCAAGAAGTTATTTCTAAGTTATTTTTCTTGATTTGCACCCATTACTTTGGGCCCTACCTTCTGAATCCACAGAAAATAAGCTTGCTCAATCTGCCCTGCAATCGCCCTTTAAATATTGGGAAATGGCTGTGATATGGACGATACCCATGCCCTTGTGTAGATTAAAGGGATCAGTGGTGAAAATAAGGTCAGTTTCATATCTAACACTGTGTTTCTGCATTTTTATAAAGTATCTAATATAACTCTTATTTTCTATTAGAGTTATAAAGATGGATGGATGTTCTATTTATTTCTTCTCCCAGGGTTTGCATTCCAAATCACAACAGATATTTTATTTCGGTGCCTATAGCTTCCCCCACCATCTGCTCACAACCCCATCTTTGTTGCTTGTGGGAGGCTGTGTTTCTAAGTGTTGGTAAGATGGAAAGCTAAGCTATCTAATGAAACATTTGTGAGGTTGTTGGGTTTTTAAAAAATATTTCTAAAATGTGCCTTATATTTGCTTTATAGGTGAGAAATGTAGAAGTTTTATCAGCCTAACACCCCCGGCAGATCGAGGTAATTTTTGCTATTTCATGTTCTTGCTATTTGTATCTTTATGTTCGGAATCATGGGAAATGCAATGCTAAAAAACACATTTTGACTAATACTTCTAGTTTCTAATCCAGTTGATGAGTTGCTGATATATACATTCTGATTTATATATTTATGGCTGAATTTTAAATTTGTATATGGAAAGGGAACACTTTATTATCACTCCAGGGCATATATATCATGCTGAATAGGTCTTAAAAAGTTTGTTTCATATTTAGATTTCAAAGCCAAAATCTAAAGGATGTTCTAAAAGGAGGGAAAACATGAAGATTCTAAACATCCTTTTGGAAGATATCACTTTGAGTTCCAGCTTCATGGCAGACTGATAGGAGCAAAACCTGCTTTCACTAGTTTGTCCCAAGTCAGCTATTAATCTCTGGTAAACCTTGGTTACTGGCAAACTACCATGGGGCCTAGTGGCTCCCTCCAGCCTTTTCAAGTTAATGCTCAAATCAGGCTCAAACTAAATGATCCATTTAGCAGCTGATTAGAAGCAGAGCTCCCTTAAGAGATAAAAAGCATTTGATTATCCTAATGTGAACTCACCTTACTACACAAATTGCAAATTAGCTTGCTCTTGTTTTATGACTGGCCATCAGGAGGTCAACATGGGCATCATCTGCAAATCTGATTTCTCAGGCTTGGAGTTTTGAAGGAACTGCATGCCTGAAAGGAAGCATTTCTCCTACTCTGTGATTTGACCCTTAGTTAAGAGATGAATTTGCTATTTAATTACAATTGAAATCTAAATGTAAATACGGAATCCTCCATGCATAACTGTAGCTATAACTACCCTGAAACTAGCTCCTTTGTCCCATTGCACCTCTGTGCATATCTATTGAACTGGGGTACAAGACTGTCTTTTGAACTCTAATATTGGTTGTCATCTCTTCAGATGGCTCCACTCTTGGCAACCTGTAGCTTGTAGGTAAACTTCTGTGAGGTCGTCTTTATTGTCTTTTGTGCGTACCCAAGCTACCACCTTTCTCTCACTTCTCTCACACATACCATTGCCTGTGCCTTCATTTTGCTGGCGAATACAGAAGACAAAGGGTGTCATCCTATCATACTAGTATCTCAAGTACAGCTGTGCATTTGCAAGCCCCCTAAGCAGCTAGCTCTCCAGAGCATGCTCTCAGTGGAGAAGATTTGACATGGGGATGAGTCTCAGAGGCAATTCCCCAATAAAAGAATTAAAAACAACTGTGAATACATGCAGCGTGAGACTGACTCCCCATCATTATAAACAAAAAGAAATACAGAAACAATAGCAGGCATCCTTCAGTCTTGAGAAACTATGGTAACGTGCTCTGAATAGAGGTCTTGGAACAGCATCTAGTGTGGCTGAGAAGGCCAATTCAAGAGTGACAATCCCTTCCACACTGAAGACAAATACAATCTGTCCCCTGTCCAGCTCCCTGATTTGGCTGGTTTTGAGACTGCCTCTTTGCCTCAGCCTGCTGGACAAGGGACTCTTCAAAGTGGGAGAGGCCATGCTGCACTGCCTGCCTCCAGGCTGAATGCTCAGATGTCAAGGTTTCCCATCTGTTGAGGGTCCATTCCTAAGGCCTTAAAGATCCCACTTGCAGGTATCCTTGTATCGCAGCTGTGGTCTCCCTCTGGGGCACTTTCCCTGCACTAATTCTCCATCCAAGAGATCTTTTGGAATCTGACTGTCAGCCATTCTCATGATATGCCCAAGCCAATGTAGACATTGCTGTTTCAGTAATGTATACATCAGACCTGGGCAAAGTGCAGCCCGAGGGCCACATGCGGCCTGCGAGCCACTCCTCTCCAGCCCGCAGACAGTTTTGAACATCAAAACCATTTATAGCTTTTTCTCTTAAGTTGATCAATTGCTTATCTTTAACATACCCCAAAAAACCACTTTAGTATTTGTGAAGATTAACAAGTTTAAAATAAAAACAACCATAACATCAGTTTCGTTTTATTTTTAAGTAAAGTTGGTTCGGCCCCCAAACACAGTTCAGATTTTTCATGTGCCCCCCCATAGAAATTAATTGCCCACCCCTGGTATACATGCTAAAAATTCCAGCTCGTTCCAGGACTACTCTATTTGGAACTTTGTCCTGCCAGGTGATACAAAAAATGCATCAGAGGCAACACATATGGAATGTGTTCAACTTCCTCTCCTGCCGTGCACAAAGGGTCCAGGACTCACTGCAGTACAGGAGTGTACTCAGGACACAGGCTCTATAGACCTGGATCTTAGTATATGCCGTCAGCTTCTTATTAAGCCATACTCTGTGAGTCTAGAGAACATGGTAGCTGCTTTGCTAATGCGTTTATCCAGCTCAACATCCAGGGAGAGAGTGCCAGAGATCATTGAGCCAAGGTACACAAAATCATGAACAACCCCCAATTCTTGTGTAGATATGGTAACAGAGGGAGAGTCCACACCCTGGCCCATGACTTGTGTTTTCTTCAGGCTGATGGTTAATCCAAAATCTTGGTAGGCCTTACTAAAACGATTCATAAATTGTTGGAGGTCTTCAGCAGAATGGGCAACAACAGCTGCATCATCGGCAAAGAGGAAGGCCGCTTTTATTTCTGCTAAAGTTGGGTCACTGTCCAACTCTTCCAAGACAGGCAGGCACTTGATGTTATTTAATGCCTCTTTGGTTACTACATTCTCTCTGGAATATAGCTCAGAGTAGTGCTGCACCCAGTGTTCCATTTGCTGTGCTCAGTCCTGGATTATCATGCCTGTAGCAGTCTTCAAAGGAGCAGATTTGCTTGATACTGTCAGACATTCCCTTGATGTTACCTGTGTCTGCTGCTAACTGTATCTGAGAGCAGAGCTGAAGCCAATAATTGTTAGAACATCTCCTGGCAGTCTGTTGGATTTTGCTACGAGCAACTCGAAGAACCTGCAAGTTGTACTCACTAGGACAGGCTTTGTATGCTGCTAGAGCTCTCCTCTTTTCCTCGATGGCTGGCATCAGCTCCTCCGAATGGGCTTCTAACCAGTCCGCCATCTTTCTGGTCTTCTTGCCAAATGTGGACATGGCAGTGTTATAAACAGCATTCTTGAAATGTTCCCATTGTTCAGGTGCATTTGTAACAGCCAGGCCTGGAAGATTTTCCTCAAGTGCTTGGGTAAATTCCTCCACTTTTCTCTGATCATGAGTCTTGTTGATGTCAATATGTGGTCTTCCTTCTTTTTTCGTGTGATACAATCTCTTTATTCGCAGTTTGACTCTACTACACACCAGGGAGTGATCAGTATCACGATCAGCATTCTGATAACTGTGTGTGATTGTAATACTAGGAAGGCTAGAGCGTATAGTGATGATCAAATTGAGCTGATGCCAATGCTTTGATCTTGGATGTCTCCAAGAGACTCTGTGTTGAATCTTCGTATTAAAGAACATGTTGCAGACACAAAGACCATAATAACAGCAAACTCCAGCAAGTTTTGGCCATTTTCGTTCATTTTCCCAATGCCAAAACAGCCTAGACAAGTGGGCCAAGAACTGTGATCAGCACCAACATGGTTTCCCCTGCCACAAGAATGAGAATTTTTTTCTTTGACAGAGCCCGAGTCTGACAATCTCTTCTCTTGCAGGGCAACAATGTCCATCTGCAGCCTACTCAGTTCCATGTCAATGACAGCTGTTTTGCATGCATATCCAATTTCCTGCAGGTCATCAGAAAAACCAGGGGTCATTGTCCGAACATTCCAGGTGCCCAACTTTAGGGCAGAAGTTTTGTTATGATTATTGCATAGTTCAGGGTTATTGATCTGCTTGTTGGCTTTCACCCTAAACCCCACGCACCCCGTGAGGTTAACAGACCGTGGCCAGGCAGCACCTTACAGCCTGGGGGTTGTCCAGTTTAAGGCAGGCGGTAGCTACCTAGTGAGGTGCAATGACTTCTCCCGCCATCGGAAGTAGCCCCTGGTGTCATGCTCTACGGCAATTGAGCAAAGACATATAACCAGTAACTGCTACTTCCTGCCTTATTTCAACACTGTATTTATTTATTTATTTATTGTATTGAGCTTATATGCCGCCCATTTAGACATAGTCTACTTTGGGCAGCTCACAAACATGCAATAAAAACAATTAATATAAAGTAACGGTTTCTTACATTAAAACAAAACAGAATAGATAAAGAAAGAGAGAGAATTATGTAGGGTCTGGAGGGAAGGCCTGTCTATATAACCAGGTCTTGAGTTGGTTTTTGAAAATGCCTAGCTAGGGGGCCAGATGAATCTCAGGGGGTAGCATGTTCCAAAGCCTGGGAGCCACTGCTGAGAAGGCCCAGTGTCTTGTTTTTTCTTTCTGGGCCTCCCCCAGCATTAGGCTCCTCAGTCGCCCCTCCTGGCTAGATTGGGTGATATGAGTAGATTTAGGTGGGATGTGAAGCTGGAGTGTCCTCTCCAGAGCACGAAGTCTGGGTAAAATAAAATGGAGGATAGACTGTTACTGAAGCGGAAACTCCCCCTCTCCACATTACTGAAATAGTTCAATGGAAAGGCAAGAGCCAATACAACTGGTTCCAGCGACGTCGCAGGAGTTGCCAGAACAACACATGCTGCCTTCGGGACTCCAGCTCCGGATTTTGCCTCGAGGTTAACTCCTGAAGCCTTTTCCATCAGTGGATATAGCCACAAGGCAGTGGAGGTTTGAAATTGGAGTTTTCTTTCTCCTAGATGGGCTGCCTTCCAAGGCTAACAAGCCCCACCTACCTGGGACAGAAACACAACATGTTGGTATCAACGTCAGGTTGCAGGTTCCCAAAGCCATTATAGAGGTCCCTGGCTATGAGAAAAGATGTATGTGGGACAGAACTAGTTGGGGCAGGAGTGGGCCTGTGCCTCTGAAGGTAGCCATATAATGAAACATGGAAACTACGACAGTAGCAGAGAGAAAGGGATATGGCTATCTGATAAATTACAGAGGAGCAGATATGGCCCCAAAGTTGGAGATTTCCCCTGCCCTATACAACTGATGATACAGAAACCAAACATCTCCTGCTAGACCCAGGAGAGGCCGAAGCCATCAGAAGGATGCTAAAATCCTTTCATTCTCTCTCCTTCCCCCCCTTCCTCTCTGTGTATATGTATCTATTGGTAATTCAATGGATGCAATAGTGAAAAAGCTCTTGGTGCTTGTGGGAATCTCAGTGGTGTTGCCCTTTGTTTTTTCCAGGGGTTTTGTGGTTGTCCATTGCAGCAGAGTTACTCTACATCGTTTTACTCCTGATGGGCATCACTCTCATGTTGATCGAACTCTGCTATTCCATCAGCATCCTGGATGGGTTGAAGCTCAATGCCTTTGCTGCAATATTCACTGTCCTAGCAGGTATGGCTCAGTAATACCAGCTTGGATTGTTCGTACAAGCAGAAATCATTGGAACTTAGAAACTGTTTTTCTATTAATCGTTGCCCTGATCTTTCCGATGTCATTTTTAATACTACACAACTGGACAGTAGACCAAGGCTCAGGTTTGCCCCAGGAGTCTGAATGGTTCATGGGGATTAGATTGTTTAGTTTGCTAACAACATTGGAAGCTGTCTTGCGCTAAGTCATATATCTGTCTTTATTTTCCCCTGTATTGTTGACTCTGACCTGTTGTCCTTCTAACTGGAGATACCAAGGATTGATGGTTAGAGTCAGACCCCTTATGACATCTTATATCAGCATTTACACTAACCGAAGAAAAATGCCCTTGCAGAGTTGCCTTCAAGCTATCACACATTCTGTTCTTGTTCTTTAGTCTGTGTAATTCCCCCATGCCAAAGAGATCCAGGGAGCTGCATTAGTTCTCTCTTTGTATAGTAAAGGATTTCATTTTCTCTTTCAGCGATAGAGGATTTCTCTTTTTCCTTCAGTCAAATAGCAAGCATGGAGGCACATAAGCTTAATAAAGTGTTAAGAAAAGGTGCAGCTCAAATGTTTTTCATTACAAATGTATACCCAATGCATTACAACAGATTTCATTTGGAAGCAAGCCTTTGCAATAATCTTACAAGTTTCCTTAGGAATCTCATCCAATACTTTAAAAGCCTTTAGATTAATTCAAACTTCAACTAGGGAAGTATTGCTGTTAACACTGGGTTCTTTGATATTTCAGGTCTCTTAGGGATGGTGGCTCACATGATGTACACAACTGTCTTCCAAATGACTGTCAATCTTGGTCCAGAGGACTGGCGCCCGCAGACCTGGGATTATGGCTGGTCATACTGGTATGAAAGACGAACTGTTCTGATTGGTTGGTTGATCTCAGAGCTGTGTGTGAAAAAGTGGGGAGGGGGACACCTAATAATGACAAATGACTCTGTCTGTCATGTTGCTGTCTTACACATGTTTGCTTCTTATGAGTAGCAGAAGGATCTTTAAAAGTGTCTGAAAGCAACACATTGACAGCTTCATTTGATTCCTAGGTATCTCACAACTTTTCTGGCATAAAAGGATTGTTTGCATCCAGAATACAGTTGCTGTTAAATTAGTTTTAGAAAGGCTTCAAGCCTCTGGTGACATCATATACAACATGGTGGGATAGTTTCCCCTGATTCTGCATAATTTCACCCAAGCTCACACATCATCATCCTCAGTAACATAATACTTAACTAGTTCTGTTGTGCCTAACAGTAAGCATTTTCTGAAGAACTGGTGCTATGTCTTTGTAAGCTCCACCTCATGACCAAGAAAAATTGATGGTACTGGAGGAGAAATTGGAAATGTTACTTTTTTGGACTGCAACTCCCAGAATTCCTTAGTCAGCATGGCCAGTTGTAGTCCAAGAAAGTAATGGGATAGACAAGGAAGACTTTAGAGGGCATGAGGAACTGTCTGAAACTAGGCTTTAATTTTCAGGGTCAAACTAGACGTTGATTAGCATGCCTTTTCCTTGAGTTGTGGGATTTCCTGTGGGATACATATCTCAGGGCAGGGGGAATGCTGCAGTGGAAATACAGATGTGGGGAAAAACACATACTATAAGAGATATGTCAACACTTGAGGAAACAACACTTCTAAATGCACATTGAGTGCATTGTCTACCTTGCTGACTTCTCAAATGCTGAAACAGTGTACAAGCTCCTTATCATTCTGCTCCTGATAGATGGATGAATCAAAGCATTTTCTGAAATGTCTTGAGTATTTTCAAGTAACAAAGACAGGCACTTTGAGACAGATGTTCTTCTACGGGCTTTTGTGTTTTTGTTTTCAGTGCCTTCAACCTTTTTTTCTCTCTCTTCCTGTTCCATTCTTCCATTGTGGTCCTCTCATGCACTATCCCATCCTTGTCCAGAAGGCCTCCCTAATTCTCTGACATTTTGCAGTTTTTAGGTAACTGCAGAGGAGGAAAGAATGAGAAATGAGCCATCTGTGACCTTTTTAAAGCTGTCCTACTATTTGAGGGCACAGTTACACTGTGAAAATAAATCAGGAGCTGTATTGGGGGTGGTTAAAACTTATGTGGTAATCAGATCGCTTTTGGATTGGTGTGTGTGTCCTCTTGTGGCAGCTTTTAATCTGTTTGTCATCTGGGTTGTATACGATTCAAGGGGTCTACACAGGTTTTTAAAACCATTGTGTTTCTAAACAATTTGGCACTACAGGGCTCCAGCTTCTTGGTGTTTCACCCTCCTCAGGCTACGCATTCTGGAAGTGAAATGTCTGCACCAAAAAAATTAAAATAAAACCCCACACTGCCCTGGCCATGGTGAGACACTCTTGTTGCTGGTACATCATTCAGGAACTGCTTTTGAGGTTTTGTCCTGTATCTGGCCACTTTGTGCTAGCTACCTTTCACAGCCAATCGTCAGCATCACCACAAACTCATCCCCTGCCCTGAGGTAACATGGGCAGCAGGGACAAAAGGATGTTTTTCTGCTCTAATATTACTTGTAATATTTGTTGATTATTATTATTATTATTATTATTATTATTATTATTATTATTATTATTATTATTATTATTATTATTATTATTATTATTATTATTATTATTATTATTATTATTATTATTATTATTATTATTATTATTATTATTATTATTATTTTAAAAAACTGGAATAGTGCTAGATCTGTGTTACATACAGAGAAAAAAAAAGTAACATTCAGACTGCAAGGTTTCCCTGCAGCTCAAAACACATGATCCTGGTGTCTAATTATGGACACACCCCACAGAAACAATGTACTCTAACAAAGGTAAGCACACATACCAAAACGATTCAAAATAAATCGTGTCCACAATTGAGTTAAAATAAACAACCACCTTATGGCTGTTTAAAATACAGTGGGGTCTTGACTTGAGAACTTAATCCATATTGGAAGGCGGTTCTCAAGTCAAAAAGTTCTCAGATCAAATCTGCATTTCCCATAGGAATGCACTGAAAACCATTTGATCCGTATCTGCTCTTTTCCGTCCATAGAAACAAATAGGAAGCTGCTATTCTACCTTGGACCACTAGAGGGGGATATTTTGTTTCTTTTTTTCTTAGGTCAAGAAAGGTTCAGGGAAGGCAGGGAAAATACAGTCCAGGCAGTACAGTACCAGGCAGTCTGAAGACTGTCTCCCAATCCACTCTCTAAACGCTGGGAGGAGTGAGGAAGCAGACAGGCACCCTTTTCACTGGCCAACAGTTAACTGAAAGTTCAAATTTTGCACTTTCCCTGCCTCCCACGTGGTTTTTTTTCAGTTCTTAACTCAAATCTAAGTATGTAAATCAAGTCAATATTTTCCTATGAGAGCGGTTCTTAAGTCAAAATGTTCTTAACTCGAGCCATTCTTAAGTCAAGACCCCACTGTACCTTGCTTTCAGACAAAAAAAAATGCTTGCTTAGTTGTATATTGCATAGGCAGAAATTTTAAAATCAATTTCAAGTGTGCTAAGCCTGACATAAAATCAGGAGTGTTGTGATATGTAACCGCACCCAGTGTAGCACTTGAAAAACAGTGTATGTATCCAGCCATTTTATTATTATTTTCTTGTTTATTAACAGTCTTGCGTGGGGCTCCTTTGCTTGCTGTATGGCTTCCTCTGTGACCACAATGAACAGATACACAAAAACTATTCTGGAATTTAAGTATAAACAGAAAAAACTGGAGAGAAATTTAAAGGTGAAATGCAAGTCTCCTGATCCAGAAAAGGCATGGAAGATGTACATTGACACCATCCACAGCACAACTGAGGACTACGTGCATCATCTGACAGATGTGCATGCTCCGGTTAACCCCACAGCATTTGCAGAATTAAATAACATACCCTTGGCACACTGTGAAGAATACTGCTAAAGATATGGCACAGAGTTGTGCCAGGATTGGTGACTGAATTGAAATAGCTTCTCAGTGCACTGCTTTGTGTGACCTGTACTCTCACTACAAAACATGCTGGTGACTTACAAAGAAAAGGCCAAGAAGAAAAGTCTCATTTCTTTTCATTCAATTATGTATTTATTTAATTTCTACCCCACCTTTCATTTCTTTTCTCCTTTTAGTCACTTCCTGACTTAAAGCAATGTCCAGTCAAAATTAAGTACTAAAGTCTCATTGGTTTTAGTGAAGGGTGATTCACTTTATAATTCCTATCTATCTATCTATCTATCTATCTATCTATCTATCTATCTATCTATCTATCTATCTATCTATCTATCTATCTATCTATCTATCTATCTATCTATCTATCTATCTATCTATCTATCTATCTATCTATCTATCTATCTATCTATCTATCTGTCTGTCTGTCTGTCTGTCTGTCTGTCTGTCTGTCTGTCTGTCTGTCTGTCAACTCGGGAGAAATTCAAACCTTCACTCAGCCATGGAAACTCATGGGTGTGGGAGGTAAACAGCAATGAACCATTCCATGAACACCTCACAATCTGTAAAAATCCCGTTAGGTAAGTTGGAGAGGTAAACTCTATAGAGAGGGTTGGGTTGTTGGTTTGTCTTTATGAGTAAGGTTTCTGCTTTAATTGTTATTTCCCTGCCACCTCTGTTTTTTGCTTTAAGGTGTCTGCCGGGAGTTGGGCTGTTTGACGCTGGGACAGAGGGTCCTGTATTCTTAGGGCTAAGTCTTCCAAGTCTGAAAATGATTTTACTTTACAGACTTCTGTGCTGCTCTTAATAATGCTCACTGAGGCACCTCCAAAAGCGTTTTTTATAGTGAGGTAATCAGGAAGACTTTTATAGTCTTACTTTCTGGTGTCAAGGAATACCTTGAGCAGGTAATTATTATCTGACAAGCAAATCTTGCCAACTGGGTTTTTACTTTATTTTATTTTACTTTTGGCTGCAGGCAAAGGTGAAGTAAACAAAGGAAGCAATTATGAAGATTTAACAACTCAGCCCTATGAGTTGCCTTCCTCAACCTTACATGAATAATGCAGTAGCCTGTGTTGTGAGTGACAGTTAAAGCTATAACCATTCCTTGGCAAGTAGGAAAGCTGCCAAACTTTGCCACAGAGGCCTTAATTGTGGCCTCAAGAGGATAACATCGGTGCAGCATTAAGCATTTTTTCTTGGCTCACTGACAGGGCTTCCTCCTCTGTTAGACAAGAGCTGATGTGGCCGTCTGAGGCGCAGGGGCTGAGAGCGGGAGACTAAGGAACCAATTGATTGGCATTTATTTCCTTCAATATTATGTTTTTAATATTGTTATGTTGAGCGCAACATTTTCGATTTTCTGCCTCAGACCTCAAAATGCCTCTTGCCACTTCTGGCCCTTGGCCAAAAAATTACCACAGGTTGCCAAATAAACAGTTTCAGTAGGGAAGCCTAATGGGAAGGGGGTGATATGTAGCAGTAATCTCCACAACAGGACTTTAGAGTAGATTGTTTGGTCCCAGTGTGACCATTTGATTCAGCACAACAACAGCAGGCATTGGACAATTGGTTACTGGCAGAAAATAGTGATGGAGGGAGTCTGAGATCTAAGATGAAGTTTGCTTTCACACAAAGAGATTATGATTTGTGTTGTGATAGAAATTCCAGTCTGGGATAAGTGCCGTCTCTACACTTACTGTCAGCTTGGGAAGAAACATTTTCCCTATTATAAAGTGTGCAGCTGATTTTGTTCCAGATGTACAAATAAGTGGAAGTATAATGTTCACTTGGAATAATTCAAGGAGGACATTTCAGAAGTGGATGTAGGTTGTGGAAATGCAGCGTGGCCAATTGCCAAAGGTCTCTTCTCAAACTCTTCCCAGGCTAATGAGAATTCAAGGACAAATATGGGATTCTTCTCTCCAAGCCAACTGATACAGAAGTATCTTATTCACCCTTCCAGGCCACTGAAGATAGAAACAGTGAAAGCTGGTTATCTGTGAGAAATTATGCCCTTGGTTGCTATCTAAGCTTCACACAACCCCTGGGCCTTGTATGCTAGGGCTGTAAAGACATTATGTCATTTCATTTCTAGGCCATGTTGTGGCTTTAGAGCCTCCAAGAAAGTTTATAATGACACTGGAACCAATATTAATCTCAAAGATGATTTATACAGCAAAACACAATCAGGACTGGGGATTTAAAACCTATCAGAGCAGAGAGAGCAATTGGATCTTCATTGATTAAAACAGGTAAAATAGATTCTCTCTCTCCCACCACCCACCCACTGCCCTTGTAAAAAATGATAAAGGAATTGGAATACTTGTTAACATCTTACAGGACAGAGCTCCACAATGAGAAGTTTGCTGCCACCGAAATGTCCTGTCTCACATCCCCAGTGACTGCTTCTCCTCAGAAGACAGAGCTGGTTTATATGAGAAAACTCTCTGGATACTCTGGGTTCAATCAAGACTTGTCTGTCTTTCTAACCAACTAAACCTCATTTGCCCATGGTCTCTCCCTTCATCTCCACTACAGCACCAGGACAAAAGCTGAAATCTTATTGTGTACCTCTATCTTTCAACAGAAATGACCTCATTGGCAGCAGTAGATCATGATGGCCTTTAATCAGTGGCAATCTGCCACTGCATAGGTGGACCCTGCCCAGGATTTTAGCCACTGAAACTGCACAAAAGGTAGAGCTTGTCCAAGTTTATTTTTTTGAGGGCAGCTGAGCAAATCAAGGCATACAATAGAAATATAGTAACATCGTTGTGTAGTTGCTAGGTATCTACACTGGACATTTGTCTGGAGATGTGTCCAGAGCACAAATAGAAGTAGATAGTGAAGAAACTGAATAAGCTTTTCTTTTCTTTTCTTTTTGGAAAATCAAATGTCAAAGGCACCTAGCACGCAAACATCTGAAGTTAGCTGTATGAAATTCACCAGGTCTACTCTCCTATTTAGATGTCTGTCATGTTTCTAAATTTCACACACATTTTGCAAAAACAGAAAAGTTACAGTTTGATTTTTCAGTGCAAGTCACAAATCGGATAGGCACACATTTCCTAAAACAAGACAGATAATTCAGGCTTCTTACCACAGCATTTGGTTTCTGTTCTTGGAAATTCAGTGCAAGATAATAAATAGGTCAAACCTATGATTGATGGATAAAACCAGAGCATAAAAAAGATGGAACAGACTCCAGAAATAGAACAGAGGTGTGTTAGTTTACATAGTCACATGTCCCTGTTGCTTAGTGCTAGAACTTGGAACAAGTATAGTTACCTGTACTTAGTTAACAGGTTAACAAAGTTAACGTTTTGGTTAATGGGATGTAACAAAGTTACATCCTTGAAGCAGCAGAAGCCCCTGGGAATGCCCGCCAATCCCACATGACCTTGTGGCTAGTGCCACCAGTTTGTCCCTGCTTTTGGGCTACAAATGATGCACCCCCATCAGTTGTGGGGGATCATAGAATCAAAGAATAATTGAGTTGGAATGGCCTTAAAAGTTCATCAAGTCCAACTCCCTGCTCAATGCAGGAACCCAAATCAAAGCAGATCTGACAAATGGTTATTCAATTTTCTCTTGAATGCCTCCAGCGCTGGAGGTAATTGGTTCCATTGCTGTGATGCTCTAACATAGTTTTTTTCCTGCTATTCAGCCTAAATCTGGCTTCTTGGAGATTGAGCCCATTATTACATTTCTGCACTCTGAGATGATCAAGAACAGATCCTGCCCCTCCTCTGTATGACTACTCATTCATTCATTCATTCATTTAGTAAATTTATGCCCCACCCATCTAGACTGAAGTCTGCTCTGGAAGGGCTACCTTTCAGGTATTTGAAAAGTGCTGTCATATTTCTCCTTAGTCTTCTTTTCTTAAGGTGAAACATACCCAGTTCTTTCTAGGTGAACTAGTACCACAGAGGATTTGGAGACTATAGTTCTGTCAATGTATCCTAAAATACCATTGACCTTTTCTGCAGTTACATCACATTGTTGGCTCATATTCAGCTTTTGCTCTACAACAGTTCCAAGATCCTTCTCACATGTAGTATTACGGAGACAAATATTCGCCACCTTGTAACTGTGCATATTGTCCCCCATCCCCCCAGGTGCAGAACTTTGCACTTATCTCTGTTAAATTTCATTCTGTTTTCAGCCCAATGCTCAAGCCTATCAAGATCTTTTTGAAATTTGTTCCTATCTTCTAAGGCAGTGGTCCCCAACCTTAGACCTTCAGATGTTCTTGGACTACAACTCCCAGAAGCCTTCACTACCACCTCTGCTGGCCAGGATTTCTGGGAGTTGAAGTCCAAGAACATCTGGAGGCCCAAGGTTGGGAACCACTGTTCTAAGGTATTAGTTAGTCCCCCAATGTTCTGTAATCCATAAATCTGATAACTATTCTCTGTACTCCTTCATCCAAATCGTTTATAATCTGCTACACAATTTTCCCTGGGATCAATGTCAGGCTGCCCAGTATGTAGTTCCCTGGTTCCTCCTTTTTTTTGATCTTTTGAAGATAGGATCGATGTTAGCCCTCCTCCAAACTTTGCTTCTTTTCAATACTAGACTGCTGTCTAGTAAATTTCATGATTTTCTCAACTGAAGAAGCAGCTATATTCAGGAGAACATAATGGACAGGGCATTTCCCTTTAAAGTAGTTGTTTCTCCTCATGATATCTGCCCAGTTTTCAGCCTACTCAGACAGGGTTCAGAGTGGCAATGAGATCGGGGAATTCACTCCTACTATTCTATAGAAATAAATGTTCATAATCTTTCCATCCTGTCATTCTGAGCCTTTTGCACCGTCAGGCTGTGCTAAGGAAGTCTATATTGCTTGCAGGTTATCGATTTCTGTCAGAACCTGAGGAATGAAAGTTGTTTACTTAAGGGACAGCTGCAGGTAACCAAATAGCATTCTCCAGAATATAAATTCCTACTGTTTTGCACAAAATGTACGTGGAGTGACATCTAAAGGTGCTCTGTTGTACTGCAGAGCAAAATATCTTATTGAATATTACAGCCACAAAGCACGCAAGGAATGTCTCCAGCAGCAGTGTTCATCATTATCATTTCGGAACTGCAGGGCTGGAAGAGACTGACAGGTTTGAGATAAACCTGGAGAAATTGTTAATACAGTTTTGTATAAAGCAGTCAAAGACTATAAGTAATTGTAAGAATCAATGCTAAGAAAATAAGTAAAGTAAGAATTTATGCAGCTGGATTAATACAAGAATTGTAATCAGCTGAGAAAGAAATCCCAGGATTGGCTAACCCTGAGATAAAGCAAGCAGACCCAGCACACATACTCTGTGGTGTTGTGTCGTAGTGGTCATGGGAGGTGCTGTGTCGTAGTGGAGAATACTGGAGAAGGACTCTGACTGCTGGACTGAATGTATGGTATATGACTGCTGAATTGATTTACAAGGACTTTGACCTGATTAATGCCTGAATTCTGTTGGAACTGCTGTGTATGACTACGGGACTGGAAACAAGGACAAAGCTGTGTATGTGTATGTATATATTTTACAAACAAATTGAGTTAATACAACTTTTCTGCTCTCAACCCTGTCTTATTGCTTGGTGTCTTCATCTCTCTGGGGAATTCTACTGGTTACGGTAGCGCCTCCTGGTAATACTGCAACTCTGTCAGAGACCCTATGGATCATGAAGTCCAGCCCCAGTCAAGGAGGCACAGCAGGGAACTGAACTCTCAACCAGATGCTTAGGCCCTGAGCTATCCAGCAGTTCATTTGTGGGACAGTTGTATACTATACCAGTGAGCAATTAGGGGATCATAATGAATAAGAGGTCTGAGCAAGAGGTGGATGCATATACACATATGCTGGCAGCCACAACTGCACAGTTTTGAGTGCATTTATGTGATTGCACAACATTTTCCCTGTTGTAGTAGTAGCAATTTTCTAACCATCTTTCCCTGTTTTATGACACCCTCCATTTCTTTACCTTTAGTTTTAATTGGTACACACTGATTATTACAGGAATATGGACTAGCAAAGGTTTCACCAGCATTTCTTTGCCAAAAATTAGGCGTTTTTGACCTGTAGTCAAATGCAGACTCCGGCACTCTTGTGATTCTGGACAGTGACAAAACCTATGAGAAGCATGAAGAGATGTTTCTGCTTTTCAGCTTGACACACCTAGATGGATAATTCCCAGCACTTCAGTCTTAATAACAAGAAAAGAGGCAAGCACTATTTTGCTGTACTTCTTTTGAAGCATCCAGCATGTGTTCTGGTACTAGATGAAGCAATGACATAGTTTAAAGGAACTATAATCAGCAGTGGCCATGCAGAAGCAGCAGCCCTGTAGGCATCATAACTCATGCCAGACCAGTAAATTATGGACTTTTGTATGTGTTTGCAAAAAAGTAGCATCTTAGTCCGTACAAGGATATCCACTATGTATACACTCTAGCAGACCAAGAATCTGCATGGGCACAGCTGAAGGTCCAATGGCAGCCTCAGCTATGATAAATGAGAATCGCCTGTCCTGAAGATTTTCCCAGCAAATGGTCTAGGATGAGAGGACACGTTACTCCCAAATTTAGGTAGGAAACACCCTCGTTCTGTTCATGAGCCATCTGTGATCACTACCATCAGCCTTCAGACTATGTTGAAGAAGGAGAGGCCTTCAAAGAAGGGAAAAAAGGCAGTAATTCTTGTGGCTGGTGGGATCAAGGAAGAAATAATGGAGAATGACAGCTTTCAGGGGAAGGGAATGAGTATTACAGGAGGGGAGTGAAGACAGAAGGCAACAAATGAGGATGAGACTGGGAAGGGCAGTATGGATACGAGCTACGATGTTGAAGAAAGTTGCACTAGATTGAAAATATTAAAGAAAAAGATATTTCAAGTCCTAAAGCACATGGAGGTAATTCTGTGCCCTCCAGATGTTTTGGAGTACAACTCCCATCAGCTCCTGTATGGTCAATGGTCAAGGATGATTGGAGTTATAGTCCAAAATTTGTAAGGGACCAAGTTGTCCGCTCTCACCCTACAGCAACCTTCCATGTTGTGGCATTTTCCAAGAGGTTGTCTTCAGTTTTCATGATTCCTTGCCACTGATCATGCTGAGACTTATGAGAGGGTCAGATTGAGCAAGGTGGGGGATTCCAGGCTAAGGAAGGCTTCCCTAAATGTCTCTGTGGCCCAGCAGTGGAAGACAGAAGGTGTAATGCAGCTTGTCCTTACTATGGATTCCCCCATTGTGCTAGAGGGACTACTGGAAATTGCAACAAAACTTTGAAGCATATCCTTACCTGTGAAAAACAGGACAGGGTCCAGCAAGGCATACTGTATTCCATGATACTCCATACCTTCTTTCTCTCCTTGATTCATTGTTTGACTTTCTGATATTTTCCAATTGCCACTGAGCAATTCATGGCTACTGAGCATGTTGAATCCTCATCCTCCCCAGGTTTCTTGCGCTATTAGCATTTGCCGAACTTGGCAAACGTCAGCATTTCCCTGGGCATAATGCTCACCCCTGTTGTCTCATAGTGCAGTGGTTCCCAACCTTTGATAATTCTGATGTTCTTGGACTACAACTTCCCAAATCTGAAAGCACAGATAGAGATGAAGGTTTGGGAGCTGCAGTCCAAGAAACACCGGGGTTACCCAAAGTTGTGAATCACTGTCATAGCAGTTTCATTTACTAACCAAGTGAGGGATATAAAGCTAAGAGTCAGTCATATGGACTGCAGGAACTTTCCTGGCCAGGGTCTCCCTTTAGACGGCTTCTTCACCCATGGATGTTTCGGAGGTAAATATATGAGAGAACCTCAGAAGTGGTCTTGAATCTGTTTATTAAAACCCCACACAATTCAAGTTCCAGTGCTCTGGAGGAAACAAATATACAGTCTTCTTTTCTTTATTTATATCAGAGGACTGCACAGTTTTAAAAATTGGACCTATATGAAATATAGGTCAAATTAAAAACAAATTAAAATATTAACATAGTTAAACCATACAGTCCACATAATATATCACTGTGGATCCAATTATAAAACTGTATTTGAAACAGAAAAATGACATAAAATCAGCAACAAAATGATAATGAATCAAAGCCTACGAAACGGCTTATAAGCCACAGGAAAGCATTATGCTGTAAAAGAAACATTGTTTTGAATTTAATCTTATTTCCATCTGGAAACATCAACTCTGTCACTCCCAGCAAATGTACAGCAATACATGTAATGTTTCTATCCAAACATTATTTTAATATAAAGCTTATATTTCAAGGATATGAGGAATTTTAGACATAGTCACAGCGATATGATAAATATGAATTAGTCATTTGTTTATTTGCTTGCTTCCTTGCTATACCAAAATATTATAAATGTCATGGGATTAAAATGTAATAATAAACAAAAGGAAAGGGTAAAAGGCAAAAGGAAGGAGGTAGAGAAAAGAAGACAGTTCATGTCAAAGTTAAGTCTGGTTATTGACAGACAGTATTGGCCTAAATCCAATTGTTTTTCCTAAATAGCCCTACAGAGGGGCCAGGCCTTGAATTGATTTTGGTGATAATTTAATAAATATATGAGATAAAATCTGATTAAACTGGTTCCTGGAACAATGGTTTCAGATGGAGGATCATGACCAGGAAGTCTGTGGAAGCCAGCCATTCTCAATGGGGGCCACATAACCCCCTGGAAGGTCCTGGGCACATTTGAAGGGGCTAGAAACGGGAAACAATTCTCCACATGTCATCTTATAAGGTTTGTTATGCAACTTACAAAATCCTGATTCAGCCTATATTTCTTTGATATTGTGTTTATGGCCACATAATACTAAACCACCTGACTTTGGTCAGCCACAATGTCAGTACCAGGGTGAGAACAAAGGTACAGGATATTGGTCAGGTTTTGATACAGAAAACTGTGGGCATAGCATCAGCCATCACAATAATCTGTAACACTGAAATGTGCAAAGCAAGGGATAGGCACCATCCCAAGTACACTCATAGTACACCCAACTATACATCATGACTAGATAGAAATGTAGAAAGACCCTAACAATTCAAAGTCCTTAGATGACCAGAGGATATCAAGAATGTCTGGACTGAAAGCTGGATCAGGAACTAGAATTGTACAAAGTTTAAGTACAAAACAGGGGAAATTCACAACATAATAAAGGAAATAAAAAGAGAGAATTGAGTCCTTGAACTAAGTGGAGTGCGTTGGCTGATATCTGGCCAAGGACACACTGGCTGAAATTCTGTTGCTTAGGATAGGAAGTTAAATCTAGAATAGGGCCATTTTAATCAGTGGAACTTACAGAAGAGTTAACTTTTAAAATCCCCACTGATTCACTGGGCCTACTGTAGAGTGATCTACTACCTTAAGCAACAGAATTTGGGGCATTGATATTGGGCATGGTGGTATGGGGTTTTTTAGTTGTTAATAATGCACAGCACCATTATGATGTTACAAACACAGTAATATCTGAATAACATATGAAATATTAGAGCTAAGGTATGAGAGATGAAAATGGGGAAATGAAGGTGACATCAACTACTATATGCAAAAGCATCTGAAACAAAATAAGGAGGGCAAAGAAAAATGATGGTCCAGGCAGTGTACAGAAATAGAAAATTCCTGACTCCTTTAATGTGTATGAAAAGATCACGGGATAGGAAGCATATTCAAAAATAGCAATGCCCACTAAGAGTGGACAGTAATTCTCTGATAATAGGAAGGGTGAAGGTTAAAATCATTGTATAAAGTCAGTACTTATAAAAGCTATTTGAAGATAAAAGACAAACATAATTTATTGTACCAGACATGAATACTGGTCTGGAATTACTGAAATGTAAAATGTAATATGGCTTTACAAACAGCAAAGGTCCTAGATTTGATAATGGTTTTGCAAAAGTACTAAAGGTAATGGAAGATTATACCTGAGATATTTTAGTAAGTATTTTAAATAAAATATGCAGAACATGCATCGTCCCTTATATATGCCTGACACCAACTTTCATTACATTGCCCCAAAAATAAAATGGCAGAGCTTCTAGTTACTAGAGAACAATAAGCAATTTGTTCTCTAGTAACTAGAAGAACAGAATTTGCAAGAAGGATGAAGCCAGTGTATGCAATTTGGATTTATACAAGAATTTAGAACAGGAAGTACTATACTTCATATATGCACTTGGGGAGAGACACTGTCACATGAATGTGGATATAGTAGGCTGGCTATATTGACTATGGGAAAAAAAATCTTTGACAGTGTCCAGAATGGTAAGCTGATTATGTTTTTGGTAAACAAAGGTATTTCAATAATATTATCATTGCACAAGACTTCAGTGATGTCATTGTGCAGCAGAGCAAATCAATACTATATAAGGCAATTCTAAAACTGGTGGTAGCTGAAGCAAAATATATATATATAACTTTGAAACTGGACTTTGAATCAGCACCACATTTGGCACAGGTGTAGCAGGCAGTCTGCTCTTGTTCTTTGTAAAAATTGGGGAAGCTCAGGCCAATGGTTTCCAAGTTATTTTTTTTTAAAGTAAAACTGTTTTATCATCAACCTCCATAGAGAAATAAGCAATCTTAAACATCCCCAGATTTAACATAGCTCTTACAATATGAAAAGACCTATCTTGCTTATCTTGAAAGAAATGGTTGGTCCCACCCAATTTTTTTTTATTTCAAAAGAATCCAGGCTGTAATGGATTACATATCGATCCTCAAGAAGGCCTTTCAGTGGGGAAAAGAAACCACTTTGTTATAAGACTAAGCAAGCACAGAACAGGCCTACCAGCAAGAGAGTTCCAAAGTAGACACATTGTTTCAGCTTTTTTTGGCTGGAAAAGGAGATGTTTGGAGAGCAATGAAAGGCCACAGAAACAGTCAAAAGACAGGTTTTGTTTGAAAACTAAAAAAAACAGGCTTGCTTTAAAAAAAGTAATGGTGTGACATAGAATTAGCATACTATTTTGTAATGCTTATTCAAAGAATTTCTGCATGAAAAAAGCACAGACCAGTTGTGTTTGTCCCAGTCCTCAGTTATTTCAGAGAGCATTCTCTGAGGATTTCTGAAATCAGGATCCAAATGGGAAATCAGCCCCAGTCTGAGGCAATCTGAACTTTTGACCTTGTCAGTCAGGACTGGATTAGTTGACTCTCAGGAGAAGAAATTTTTGACTCCTTCCTAGCCAAACATGCATTGGTGCTGGGAAAGGGATTCTGTATATGGTTATAAAATGTATTTTAAAAAGAACGGAGAACAAATATTCAGAAGCTCACTCATTTAAAGTGTGACATTACTGCTTTTTGCTTTGTGGTTGAGGACAGTCTTTCTCAATGTAAGCAGAGCTTTAGTGCCAACATCCTGTCATAGTTTCAACCACTCCACCCATCTGGTCACTATAAAACTGTCCACTAATTAAGAAAAAAACGTCTAATGATTTTCTGTGCCACCGTCACTTCTGATGTGTGGTGACTATATGAGCTAGTGACCTCCAAAATTTCCTATAATTAACAGCTATGCTCAGATCTTGCAGTCTGCTAACATGAGGCTGCACAACATCATTCTTTAGAGTTACTGGATCCAAAGTCAAAATAACCAGGATAATATCCAAGAAAGAAGAAGGAAAAGGTAGAGGAGGGGAAGGGCCACACACATTGCACAGGCAAGGGGAATGTTTTTGAAATGTTTTTCATGCAATTTCTCCCTGGATATTCTGAACCATACCTCTGAGGTAGAAAGAATCCATCAGAACAAATTATAGGGCTGTCTATTCTGAACCATACATCTGAGGTAGAAAGAATCCATCAGAACATTCTAAATTCTTCCATAACATGGTCTTAGTCAAGGTCATAGCAACTACAGGGCCTTGAAGGGTATGTTTGTCTAGCATTCTGGCCTCTTACCTTTCAACACTTGACCATTGTGGCTATTAGAAGTTCTGCTTCTGAGACCAAGGACTTGAGAAGGAAGAAAAGGAAGAGAAATAAGAAGGTGTTCATCCACCCTTTCCAACTTTCAAGTGATACAAAAAAACCTTGGATAGTGACATCTTTATCACATGGGACAGAAAGACATCCCTATCAGATTGGTCTGGCTGGAGGCAGGACTGGGGACCATCACTGATTATTTATTTATTTTATTTTATTTATTTTATTTATACCCCTCCTATCTGGACCAATGGACCACTCTCATCACAAGAGCATCTCTACCATCATACCTATATAGAAGGAAAATAAATTAAGAAATTCATAGATGCATACAGTATTTGGTGTAAAGGTGGGTACTATTATGTACCTTTGTCATGACTGATGGAAGAATAGAGGAAAAGGTTATCCCTCTAGCAATGTGCAGAAAAATTGTGAAAATTATAATTTGTTCCATTGTATTGTTTCCCTTCTAAACAGAAGAGTTAGCTGCTTGATAAAGGTTGAAAAATAAAACCTGTTAGGAAGATGATAGGAACCAGCTGGATCACAAACATTGGAAATAGCATACACACCATTCAGTACACTTCCAGCAGTTTTTAAATGGTTTCTGATGATTTTAAAAATCAAATTATGGGTGAGATTACACTCCTGATTTGTATTGGTTTCATCCGCCAAGTATTTTAAACCAGTATAGTCACATGGTTTTTGTATCGCTGTGTACATTCACTTTGAAAATTTGTACTCCAATATAAAGTGAAGGCTTAAAACTGTTTCAGAAACTACATGTAAGGTTATAAATCATTTCATTAACCAGTGTGTTTTCAGACCATGTTTTCAATGTTGTGTAGCACTTCTTTAGTTTTCAGGCATCCTTTGGAATGTCTACATTTCTTTCTTTTTTAAAAAAAAAATATTAAGTGGCATATCGCTGCAGTGATGCTATGTTAAAGTTTTAGAAAAATAAAAAATGTGGAACCCGCAACTACTTACAAAGGCAGTATTTAATACAATAGAGGTGTTCACATTGCCTGAAATGATTAATAAAGAATTGATTTCAGTAGTATGTTAAATTACAAGCCCCCTGCCAGCCTTTAAAAAATTAAATAAATAAATAAAACGGTTTGCAGTCAAAAAGAAGTGTGTATTGCTGAGTGCTATGTAGCTAGGATTTTTAAAAACTGGTTTTAATTACACAACACCTGATTCAACAGTGTAACCACACCCTATCATAAGCTCATGAAAGTTGTTTCAGCACTGGTGATTGGTCCATAAGGCCAAATGCAGCACTGCACTAGCTCACACAAACCTTTGCCTTCATGCCCCTCCCTGTCTGTTTCCCAGAAGCACAGAAATTAGAGCTTTGTCTGAGCTTTCCTTCTGCTGCCTGAAGGTGTGATTGCTTGTCTTGCCTTTTTGTATTGTGTCTTTGGCTACCTGGTTTCTTCTCTGGCTCTGCCTGTCATTCCTGGTTTGTCACTTCTACTTACTGTGCCGCCTTCTGTCCACCAACCCCAGTCGGAAAAGCTAAGGACATTATAATTATATGATCAAACATGCCTAGATGTAGCCTTTAAAAAAAAAGAACAGTGAGTTCATTTTGCTTTCACTGCAATTCTGCTATTTAAGACTATTTTCTTTGGGAGTGTGAGTGAGCAGAGCAGTTGATGCTAGCATGTAAATTTCGTGATTTCACAGACTAAAGAAAACTAATACATGTAAGAAGATCAGACTCTTCCTCATCATGGTAGCTAAACAGTTTTCAAACTAGTTGGTTTGAAATAACTCTGTTCACAGCTTCACAAGAGCAAGGCCTCTCCTGCTTAGCTTGACTATGCACATGCCTTGCATATCTGTCCTGTACCAGAAGACTCTGGTGACCAGATTGTTTTCAGATTATTGATTTCTGTCATGGCTAAGCAGGAAGACTCTTTAGTTAAGTAAACAGCTGCAGGTCAAAAAACAACTTTTTCCAGAATGGAAAGGCTGTCAGTTTTGCACAAAATGACATACACAGAGAGACATCTAAAGGTGTTCTAGTGTACTACGAATAAAAATATCTGTGATTTAAAATATCAGCTGAGAACATGCAGGAAATATCTGCAACTCCACTGAGTGACTGGCTAATAAATGTGATTGGCTGTCATTCTTTGCAACTGATACCTGAGCACAAATGTGTACAATTTTGTTAATGGGAATAATGCATACCAAAATCTATACATTAAAAATAAGTACGAAAGTGTGTACTTTTCGAAAACATGTGGGAGAAATCTCTAGAATATTCCTTCTGAGAAGAAAAAGCAAAGTTTTGCGACCTGATATCAAACAAGAAAGGGACAATAATGCAGGTGGGTTTTCAAAGGAAAACCACCACCCTGGGATTGAGCGTCCACATCCTGTTCAAAGCTCTGTTGGTGCTCCAGCATGAATGTGCTTGTCCTATACAATTGGAGCCCACCCACATTCCATTCATTTCAAAATCAAAGAAGATGAGCCCACGAGATGCAGATTTACAAACTAATCTCTCGTTGAAATGAGCAAAAATGCTGCTGAATGCGATTTTATAACAGTTAACTTCCTGTTTCCATTTTCCACCAGCAAGCATTATACTCACTTTTCAGTGACAATGGTAAATGTATGGGATAAAAATTGAAAACTGAGGTGTATTTGTTATGACTGGGGGTGGGTAGCTTGTGTGGATAAGTCATATAGTGCTACATAAGTACAATCTCTTTCTTTCCCCCTCCCCCTCTCTTCAGATAGGCTGAAAATTCACAAAAATGTGATAGTGGTTACCCAGGAAATGTTCTTATGACTGATTACCTTCTCTGTGTGAGTGTGAGCATGCATTGGCCATATGTGCATGCACACACCCACAGAATCCACACAATACTTTGGTTGTTTGCAAAGATGTAGGTATCTTGCTAAGATCAGAAGATCACAATTCTATTCTGGTAATGGGAAACCATTATACCAAAACATTCCACTGAACAGACACCATAACTCCATGGATACAGTTATGTCTGAAATATTGCTTGGACAACCTAATTTTCAGATCAAAGCATGATTTACACAATGGAAACAGTTGCGAGTATGTGTTCTCGAAGGCTTTCACAGCTGGGAATTGAATTCTAGCTCCTGTCCCCTGAAGATGCCGGCCACAAGGACTGGCGAAACGTTAGGAAGAAAAACCTCCAGAACATGGCCAAACAGCCTGAAAAACCCGCAACAATCAGTTGCAAGTTTACGTGCAGGAATTTGACCTTCTAGCTGCACAATGCTCCTGAGACAGAGAGATGGAATGATTTCCCTGGCAAGAACATTTAATCTGCTGTGTCTCAGAAGAGAGTGGAACAAGTCTCCTATATAACGGAATGTCTTACAATGTCAGTTTCAGTGCCTGATATGCCAAAGCGTTTGTCAGGTGCTCCCAAAGCAGATGGATTTCTTGCCAGTGAACTGAAGTGACCAACACATCTCTTGGGAACCATACAGATCTAAACCTGCTGTACATTTTGTGAGAAGTGGGCCCTTGTGTTGTCAAAAGAAGCAAATCCTTATGTAACAACTACAAAATAAAGTGTGTGCTTGCATGTCTATATGACAGAGCAATACAGATAATAGAGATTTGCTGCATAAGCTCCACACAAGCACCTTTGAGCTCAGCCAGTGAACCCCTAGCATCAGCTAGGAGTAGAGAAAAGATGGGCGAACAGGCATTAGAGCCACCACACACATAAAAATCAACATTTCTCATCCACCAGCAGCATCTGCCCTGATAATTATCTCCTTACCTGGAGAATCAAGAAAGCATTACGGTTCTTCAGCTGGCATGCTGAGATCTGGCAGTTCTAATTATGTTGTGGACTCTCTCAGCCGTATGGGCTCCAGGCATTTCTTTTTTCCACTTGGTGTGTTTTCACCTACATGTTTAACCTGCATTGAATGCCACTGGCTAAAATTCTGATGTTTAGCATGGCAAATTGCACTAGATTAAGCCTGTCGAATCTAGTGCAGATTTGGTGAGTTAATTCCTCCATATAGCCCATTGATTTAAATAGGCCTACTCTAGTGCAGGTTACTACACTAAACTACAGGATTCTGGCTGTTGCGTTCAGTGGTTTAGTTCAATGGTTCTTAACCTTGGGTTACTCAGGTGTTTTTGAACTGCAACTCCCAAAAACTCCACCCAGCACAGCTGGTGGTGAAGGCTTCTGGGAGTTGCAGTCCAAAAACACTTGATTAACCCAAGGTTAAGAACCACTGGTTTAGTTATCTGGCTGCGGAGCCAAAGGCTGGCAGTTTGATTCCGCGCTGTGTCTCCTGGAAGAAGAGCCAGCCTGTGTGGCCTTGGTCAAGCTGCACAGTCCCAAGTACTCTCTCCCTGGAATACTCTGGAAAGGCTCAGTCTAAATCAGAATTGATTTGACGGCACACAATTATTATTGGACCTCAGCCAGCCAATGATGGGCTCAGGCCCTTAGAGCACATCCACACTGGCAGAATAGCTTGCTATTTGGATCACATTTGGTGCTGTTTGGTTTACAATGTCCACATGTGTTTTGATTCCATATGTGATCCATCCTGCTCCTTTTTAGATTTGTTCTGCTCCTTTTTGGCACAGTGGTAGTGTTGCTGGGTTTTTTTTAATGAAATTCAGAGCACTCCTAAGCCTATTCCATAACCTGTGTGGTTATTTTGCACCCAAATAGAACTGTGGGCAGTGTTATCTGAGGTGACAACCCTATGATGTATTTGGTGAGTTGTGGCATTGAAAAGGATGACAGAGAAACCTCCCTCCTCTATTTTCATCTACCGTATGATTTTAAAATTTTAATATATATTTTCCTATTGATGCACCGCTATTCCAGATAAACACGGTTCATTGGTGGCATTATATGTACCATGTTAGGTATATGCATTGCTGTTTTGCTATGTCACTTACTTTATTTAACAAGAAAAAGGAAAGTTGCAATGGCTCACTGATGGTTGCAGGAGAAGGTGGGGAAAGGAAGGTTAAGGGAAGTGTCATTAATTAAAAGGGGGACAATTTGGGGATAATTTGGGGCAGTCAAAAGGCCTGTCTGGGGTCTTCTCATGGGAGAAAAAACATCAGTCAGTGTGAACAGAAGGATCCCTCAAGTAAGAGATAAAATAGACAGGACTATTAAATACAAGCCAGATTGCTTCAGTTTCCCACATCTGGACATACCCTTAGTTCATGCCTGCTGCCACAATGAATTAAATGTATCTCAGTAATTTAGGTATCTGGATGGAGAACTAGAAGCTGGGAGTTTGATTCCCCACTGTGCCTCCTTGACAAGGGCGGGACTTGATGATCCATAATGTCACTTCCAGATCTGCAGCTCTAATATGATGATGATGATGATGAAATGAGTAGGAGAAACAGAGATAGAGGTCATCAAAATTCCAGGTGAAACTAGAGGTTTCTGTTTAGGCAAAATATCTGCAGGAATTCTGAGGGAACTTCAAGCCATCTCAGTACCATTGGCAAAGGTTTTTCTCCCCTGCATTGACTGACGAGCGAGCGACTTCCCAATATACCAGAGAATTTGCGTCAAAGGAGCCACCAGCAAGGGACTGTAGCTAGAATGTAAGAGAATCAAAATGAAGGCTTCCCCATACCAAATGCGGGCTTATTGGAAGCTAGTTTCTGGCAGTAGTGACAGTGCTGGCGAGCGCGGCAGCAACAAAAGATTACTCTCCCTCTCACTAGTTTTGCCTCCATGCAGAGCCTTTCAGTCAAACTCCATGGTTTGTTCTGCCTTGTGAAGAGCCTCAGGATGAAGCCTGCTTAGCAAAGATGGGGGATATGTGGCCTTCCCTGCACTTTTGGAGTGGACTGTAGCTCTAAATAGCAACTAGACCATTGACGATGCTGGCTGGGGCTGATGGGAGCTGGAGTCCAACAACACTGAGGGTCATACATTCTCTACTCCCACTGCAAAGCATGGCAGGATCTTGTTTGGTACAATAGCAGTTTGTAGGAAAACTCACTATTGATTGTGGATAAAGTACAAGTACTGGGTATTCCCAGAAGCAATTCTTCCCACTCATTATGGGCTTAGTTTCAGTTGTTCGAGACCGAGGATGTCTTGGTGGTCAGTGACCTTCTACATGTCTGCATAACCATTGCCATCCAATGGGTTTTCTTCTCACTGGCACTGCAGTTGGTCCAATTCCCATCAGCCCCAACCAGCAGTGTCAATGGTCAACGAGTCAGCTGTTTGAGCTTTAGGCAGTGATGGAGTAGGGAAGAAAAGAAGGAAGGACTTAAAGATAACAGTGGTGGGAGAGAACACCTTTGTTCTAGTGTTAAATTCAACTCCCCAACAAACCTGGAAGGAAACAAGAGCTGCATTTTCAGAAAGGGACAAAAATCTCACAAAGTTATAGATGTTGTTACTGTGTGAACCTTATGTCATATAGTAGAAAGCATACCAATATCAGCAGTGACTGATCAGGTGCATTTCGAAGAACAAAAGCTCTTTCTGGGAGAGCCTTGAGTTTGTGTGTGTGAGTGTGTGTGATGTGCAACAATTTCTAGTTACCTTAAAGGACATTTTAAGGAATTTTTAGAGACTTTTTGAGAGCTTTTCACATTTCATATCACAAAAAAATTAAAAGGTAATTAATAATGCAACTAGTAACTTAACTAGTGACATAATGGGTTGTTTTTTAAGAATTGTAACAAGAAAGCAGCAGACTACGATGCAGGGGCTTTGCAACTAGTTACAAATTTGAAAAGAAAATTGCAAATTTTAATGCAGCTTAAACCAGTGAGGGTTTTTTTCTCTTTAAAAACAAAATCCCTTTGTGTTTTTTCTTGCCACATGGAACTGCTGGGGAAAGTCATCTGTGAATTTTTGGTTAGGCGTGCTAGTTTGTTGTAGTCAGTAACGTCTGAGCACTGTACTATAGTCAGATGCTACGTCATGTGTGTCATGATATTTAAGGAGAGTGGGAATTATAGTCAACGAGAATGAGAGAAAATGGAGTCTGTTAGGTTTCAAAGTGAAAGGAGTTGAAGACATGGGAATGCAGTAAAGGCTGAGAGGCTGTTTTTCCTAATTTACAGCCAGGCTGGTACAGAGTGAAGCCTGATAAGAGGCAAGGTCGAAGACGCTCCAGTGTGAAGACCCAACAAATTCGTGTCTAATTGGAATGGAGATTACCTCCTGCATCTCCATGAGAATTGGAGGCGGAGTGGACATTTACGCCTCATGGTTTACAGCCATGAAGAAGGAAGTCCGAGGAATGTAGAAAAATGGACGATGGGTTATGTTAAGAGGAGACCATTTTCCGGAAGAGAACTTTTTCCTGTGAGAAGTTCCTGATGGTTTGTGTTATGTAGCTGAAAGGAAAAGAATGTAGCATAGTAAGAAAAGAAGGAGGCGGGGCTAGCCCACCTTAGCTCAGCTTTTTTTAGTGTTTATTATTTTAATGAGAAGTAGTTGTTGTATTTAACTATGATAATCCTTTGAACATGTCTTTATGCTAATGCTTAAGCAAACAAACTGTTTCTATGAAACTGTATTTTCTTAATAAAAATAATTATAAAAAATCCAACTGAGGACTAGTCTCTTGGAGCAGCAGGGTTTGGCTAAATCCAGAGGAGTAGTAAAGGCCATTTACTAGCTACCATAGGTAAAGGTAAAGGTTCCCCTTAACATTTAGTCCAGTCGTGTCTGACTCTAGGGTGCAGTGCTCATCCCTATTTCCAAGCTGTAGAGCCAGCGTTTGTCCATAGACAGTTTCCATGGTCACTTAGCCAGTGCGACTAGACATAGAATGCTGTTACCTTCCCACCATGGTGGTACCTATTTATCTACTCACATTTGCATGCATTCGAACTGCAAGGTTGGCAGGAGCTGGGACAAGCGACGGGAGCTCACTCTGTCACGTGGATTCGATATTACGACTGCTACCATAGAGAAGTCCTATTTAAATGACTTGTGAGTTCTAAGGAATCACAAAGCTCCTGTTGCAGTACTTACAAAGTGCTGAGTAAAGTAAAGTATTCTTTAAGGGTCAGGCTTGTTCAAGGCATAGATGCTATGGACTGCTGAAGCTTGGGAACTTGCCTCAATGCAAAGTGGTAGATTTGTGGCCTGTGGAACTCCATGCCCAAATGCCATATGCTCCTTAGGGAGATCCGAGCATCACAATGTGCATTTTCCAAAAATGATGGAAGCATATGTGGTTTCAGTTTGTTTGTTTGTTTGTTTGTTTGTTTGTTTGTTTATTTATTTATTTATTTATTTATTTATTTATTTATGAATGCAAGTGGATTTTAAAAAAAGAAAACCACAAGAAAAAAAGGCAAAAAAAACCCCCCAGACAGACTGTATTATCAGTATTATTATAATTTTTAAAAATCTTGTCATGAGTTGACTTATTCTCTTCAGGTCACTATGGGACTTTAGAAATCACTACAGATTGAGGAATGGGAGCAATTTCATTAGGAAATGAGCCTAAACCCTCACAGTGGTTTAGGGACTCTTTGAAAACAGAACTCTTTTCCAGCCTCCTCCACCCAAATAAATGAATGAGAACCGCAGGGCCTTTGCATCACTGCGTTGGTCCACTCCTGTGGGCTCTAGAAGGGCTTTGAAGCCCGGTGAAACGAAATAGGTCAGGTATGTGACTGAGGCCATGGATTCTATATTTACTTTTCAGGCTGTCATGCAGCTGAGCACTATACATAGCTGTCTTTGCTCAAGGCAAAAGGCTTCAGCCCATGGAGAGCTTTTCATTTCCAAAAATGCCTACGAGTTTAATTAAACTCCTTGTATGAACCAGCTGGCAGGAGTCATCACTTTACCAGCTTGTCTGTCTGCAATTCCAAGTAAGTAATCGTCTTTATTGTAAAATTTCTGGTTGATGCCAAGTGGCCATAATTTCCTCAGGAGCTTTGCCTTTAACCTTTGTAATTTCAATAAGAGATATATCAACATTTCTTTCTTTCTTTCTTTCTTTCCATGATAAAGGGAATTGCTTATGCATCCATTTTGGTGTACAGCAGTAGTCTTTGCAAATCTGTTCATAAAATATGATAGCATGGAAACAGAATTTTAAAATGGGTTTATGGCATGCTCTTGGATTTGCATAGCAGAGAATTTAAAGCAGAGAATTAATTTGTGCAGTAGTGTAAATTTCGATGTGCACTGACATTTGCTAAATGACTAATCCCTTTACATAGTTCAAGAATTGGCTGGGAAAACCTTATGTACCTCCCAATCTCCTGCTTACTTGCCTTTTATTGCTATACAAAAATGTACATATAAATGGTTTCTGTGACATTTCCTTCATCACCTAAATTTCTTTTCTTTTCTGTCAGGTGAAGATGGGTGTTCTGGCTGTATTAATTCTCCCACTTCTTGTGGTAGGAATCAGTGGTGTGGTATATATTTATCGGACAATTGTTCAGATGATGTCAAAATCTGCTGTGCGGAGCAAAGTTGTAATAATTACTGATGCTCTCTCTGGTGTGGGCAAGGGTGAGTAGCTGCAGGAAGTGATTAATATTTTGCTGTGACAGCAGACACGCACAGTTTCTACAAATCTGAATGTCTGTGACAAGACATAGTCACTGGAATATGTCCTCTGATGCATGAAACACTGCTAATCCTAAGAATCTTTGTATTCATTGAAAAGAAACAAACCATGCATTTTGAGCCCTTATTGGGGGGGGGGGAGCTTAGAAATGTGAGAAGCATTGTCTAAAGGATCAGATGCCAAAAGTTCTGATCGGAGCAATATGAGCAATAGAAAAAGTGTATTTGTGTTTTGTTGGATGTGTTAATGTGCATCGAGAATAGATCTTTCAGTAATATTATTAGAATCACAGAGTTAGACAGCACTACAGTATGGACATTTTGCATAATCCAATCTCTGCAGTAAAAAATTAAGGCTTGTTCATGAATGGCATTCTCCAAATTACTCAATGTATTTCCATTCCCAGGTCAGTATTGCTTCCTATAGCACACAGACTGTTCTGTTGTCCAAACACCATCGCTCTCTGGCAAGCATTTACATCCTTTCCCCTTCACTGCATCTTGAAAGAAACTCAGAATTCTTCAGGATCAAATATGTTTCAGTGTTTTTGAAGTTCTGTTAACCCATACGACATGGCACTGGGGAGGGGAATTTACAGCCACAAATTATATGTGCTTGTATATAAATTCACCAGTCTCTCCTAATGAATTTTGTAAGAGAAACTGGGTGATTTTGCACTGTAAATTGTACAGATTTATTGGGAGATTTAGGGTCCCACTGTGCAGAAAATATTCACCCAAATACAGGCATGTCACTAGACTTTGTTTGGAGAAAATCTCATTCACACAACAGTCAATGTAGGCTGGAAAAAAACTGACACTCAGGTGGATCCAGAATTAGTTGAAAAGCTGCCTTCTCATGCAGTGAGTTTTAGGTGAAAGAAATTGATCTATTTATAGTGGGAGAGCCATGCTGCAGCGGTGAGATCTAATTGCACATACAGTAACTATCAGGTGGCAGCAAGATGGTATAAATAGATAATTTTGATGATCCATTAGTTATGCACCAGCACTGAGCTTTAAGTTGGAGGGTTATCCTGTAACTAAATTGTTTGCATCCATTGGGGGCAAGACCTTGAGTAGGCAGCAGTCATTCACTTAGTAGCTGGTTTCATTGCTATGGGGAGGTATCAGGGGAATGGAAAGGGATCTGCCTCTGGTGCATGGAGTTGTCCGCTAGGCTGGCCCTGCTGCTTGCCAGAGGGGTAGAAAAGGGAGCAGCCATGGGAAAAATCATAGGCACCACTTGGCCTATGGCAACTGGGCAAGATAAGTGAGGAAGACAAAGTTACACAGCTTGCATCCGTTCCCCATGATAGAAGATCTGCAGATCTTGACATTTACTAGAGCTCTACCAGGATGGAATGTGGATGGTGGAGCAAGTCCCTTAAAACACACACGCACGCAGAGGGGTGGGGTGGGGAAAAAAGGGGGATACCAAAATATAGACAGTCATTCTGTTGAGATTATATTGAGTCAGGTATCACAAGAATACAGTACAACAAGGCAATGAATCGTAGCAGCAAGATGTGCATTGGCAGCTCATGATTAGAGCAGACAGCTGAAATTTTGAAGGAATCCCGCCACCTGGATCATGAGCTGCCCTGGAGGCTCTGGTATATTTTGCTGAAGATCACAACTGCACTCACTGATTTTAATTATGTTAAGGGTAAAGAAACTCTGGTTTGTCGGTTACTGGACTAGGCATTACACATGGGATTGCACAGAATCAGTTCATAAGAACATTTAGGTGCAATTATACCCATGTTTATGAATATATTATGTTGCAAATGCACCTTCTTTGCTCTTCATGTACACCATCTGTAGTACTGGAGAGAGAGAGAGAGAGAGAGTATGTTTATATACCCTGTGCAGTGAAAAGAATGGTTTTCTTCTTTGTATTTCAAATTAACAGTAATATGAGTTGATTTTCTATTTTCTTGAATCAACATTCCTCATTCCTTCCAGAATGTTCACGAGTATTTCATGTTGGTGGAGCCAGGCTAGTTCTGTGTGGTAAGAACTTGGACAAGCTAGAGGAGCTCTATGATGAATTAAACAGTGCTGCTGATCCTAGGGCTGTAAGTATATATCCTGAGAGTTTGTGCCAACAGAAATAAGATTGATCTGTATGAAATGGACAGGTGATTAGCACCGAGTAGGAGTGTAATCGTTATTGGTACTTCCAAATTAGATTTCTTTTGTCTGACAAATTTACCAACCAGGACACATTCTACCATGAGGAAGTGTGGGGCAGTCACACTTATTCTGCAGTTGCTGTTGTTTTCAGATCATCCCCATTCTACCTATTCCCATCTTCTCTTGAATTGTTATCTTTGGGAGTATTGCTGCACACTTACTGCTGGTATGGGTTGCTTTGCCCATTTACTTTTCCAATGTGTCAATACTTACAGGTGGCACTCACTCTGACCCAGTGATCAGGCACAGAAGCAGTCAACCCAGACCATGCACCTTCCTGCTGGCTTGCTCCCTGGGCATGCCTTACTCTGCTTTATATGACTGGTGCCAGTGATGCAACGGTTGCATTGCAGCATTTGTCTAAAAGCAAGGCAAAGTTTGCTGTCCCATAGTGCTTAAAGCACTCTCTGGGTGGTTTACAATCTAGTTATGCAAGCTACACATTCCCCATCCCTACCCCCAAGTGAGCTGGGTACTCAATTTACCAACCTTGGAAGGATAAGAGGCTGAGTCAATCTTGAGCCAGCTACTTGAGCCAATCAGGATTGACTGCAGTACTGCAATTTAACCACTGTGCCACAAGGCTCCTTTAAGTGGGCAGTGGCATTCCTAGGGAGGGTGTTAAATGAACAGGGGCAAAATATTTGACCTGTTTGTGCCATGTACCCTGCTTTGCATACCAGAAGCAAGCCTACCCCACTGCAATATGATGCAGGAGGCTACAGATCAGTGGGTGTGTTCTGTAAGTGGAGTGGTGTGTGTGCGCGTGTGCCACTTTGTTCCTTACCTCAGTCTGCGAAACATCTTTGTAATGAGGTGTAGGAAGTTCAAAGATCTATTTCAGTGTGAGATGGCAGATGCAAATCCTGTTAAGAAACAGATGAGTGAAGGAATCACGGGCTTAAAGAAGAAGCATAAAAATAAAAAAAAAAGCTAAGGATGGGGGTGCCACACGTGCCCAACTTTGGTGGCTGCATCTACTCACACAACTCCCAGCCTAAAATTATTTTTCTTTTAAAAAATGCTTCTTTAACTGAAAAAGATTCCTTGTACCCTCTAGGGCTAAAATACACACCATGTTTGTTTTTTAAATGGAGGGGACAGACACATGGTGGGTTTCTAGAATATGGCAAGATTCCCACCCCACACTCTTCCTGGATAGCATAAGAGGACTTCTAAGCCAACCTGCTTTCAAAACCATTTTTATTTGAGTGTGTGTCTCTGTGTGCTGGAGTTCACATTTGGAGCCCTGGGATGCTACATTTGGCACATGGGGCTCTTTTTTGCCCTCTCTTGATGTGAGCCAACCTAAGAATGGCAGCATCCATGCCCAGCAGAATAAGACTAATACCTGATCAAAGTAAGGTGAAGCAAAGAGCACTGTACAATCTTCTAAATGATACAGTGAGCCATAAGAAAAAGCTATGCATGAGTAATGTATATCCTATCAAAGGAACAGCTCAAACAATTCTAGGCATGAAAATAATCATTGAGTTGGACACAAACCTCTGCACATATTTGCGTGTAGTCTCAACAGCATTATTTTTGAATATTTTCAGGATTAATTAAGATTGACTGATTGGTTGATTTATACATGCCACCTTTCCCCCTATAGAGGACCCAAGGCAACTCACAAGAGATAAAACAACAGGTTAAAAAACACTGTATAAATATTATATATTTTTTTAAAAAATTAAACGTATATTAAAAAAAAATTTAAATCAAGTTTAAAAACAATTCAAGATACACTCATTTTCCAAAATCAGTATGCACTGTAATGTGCCACAAGTAAGGATGCCACCTGCAACAAATTACAATTTGTACTAAGAATCACATTCCCATTTGCAAAGCAATGCAGCATCTGCAACTTTGTTGGATTTTCTTTGTGAAGGAAGTAATGTTTTTATTCATTCGGGGCCCAGGATGATCAATGGCCAGAGTTGTTCTTGTTCTGCTTTTCACTTTTAAGGAAAGCCCCCATACCATTCAGAGCAATACAAGACCCTGGTTGCTCAACTCCTTGTTTCTAGTGGTGCTAATATACAGGCAGAGTGAATAATGTGATATAGCATGAAATGTGGCTCTGGCTGCTTGTCAGTCAGACTTCTGCGTGCCTAGAGTCTAACATTACTCAACTACACCAGCACTCTAGCCACTGTGACCTTTGATCTGACAAGGTGCTAACTGGCAAATCTTAACTCTTTATTTTTCCAAAGTAACTTAGCACTAAAAGTAGTGATTTTAAAGCCTTTATTTTAAAATCTGATTGGAGACAAATTGCCTTGTGTATATCCTTTTGTACCAAATCAGGCAATTGCACAGGGCAGAGAGTGGGGAAAAGCAATGCCATTGCACAGCAAAATTCAAACTAATCTACTGTCTAAACTAAAAAAGTATGATTCCCCACTGGACTTCTTTACACATAACTTTGCATTGTATAGTTGCTGTTTTTAATTCAATTTTGTCCATACCAGATCTAATGCAAACTGCAAAGTAAATTACCAATGTAGATGTCCCCTGAATGTCATGGGTCTGAGTTACATCCGGCAACATATGGCTCTCCAGATATTGTTAGACTACACAATTCATGTTACTTTGCACTAATCTCATCTTGTAAACTCTAGTTCTTGCATAGTATGTACTTGCATTGTGCATAAAGGTGACTACAGTAGTTGGATGTTATATTTTCCCTGAAGTAATTCATCCATATAGTCTTAACACTTATAAATGCTGTCCCATTGTTGAATATTTTATTCTTTAAAAATGTGGAAACGTAGCTCTGTCTTACAGGTATGGCATACCACAGTAACAAAGTATTGCTTCTTTTGTAGACATTTACACCAAAGCTTATCCTTCTAGATCTGTCTGATGTAAACTGTATCCAAGATGTAGCTAAAGAAATCTTGGATTGTTATGGGTGTGTGGATATACTCATCAACAATGCGAGCACAAAAATTAAGGGTACAGTGCAGAACATCTCCCTGGAAGCTGACAGAAAGATTATGGATGCCAATTATTTTGGGCCAGTAACACTCACCAAAGGTATTTTGGAAATGTGCCTCATTATGATTCTTTTGTTTCTCATTTAGAGACTAAGGTGGAAATTTGTTCATAATTACTTCTTCAATTCCACCTCTGCTTCTGAAATTTTGCAGGTTTTTTGCCTAGAAAATGAGTCCTGTTGAACCCTTCCCAGTGCAAAATTTCAGATTAAAACATGCATGACCCTTATATTTTGGTACTATGTACAGTTTAAAAAGTAGATGTGTGGGTGAGGCTGTTAGATAATTAACTGTTCATGAAGCTGGGTTAGGTAACATTTGAATATCATTTGAGTATTGACTTGAATGTTATAGACAACAGAAAATAAATTACAGAGGCTAAGATACACTTGTCTGATAATAGATTCTAAAACTATTCCTGTTTGTCATTATTTTATCTCAGCTCTTATTCCCAACATGATCTCCAGGAGAACTGGTCAGATCATATTGGTCAACAATATCCAGGGAAAATTAGGAGTCCCATTTCGTGCAGCCTGTAAGTTTACGACTTGTTGCATGGACTGTTCAATGTATGACTGTTGAGCTTTAGACCCAGCAAATGGCAATGCGCACTACTCAGTGGCAGTCCAAGCTCTTCTGTGACCTCAGGAAGAAGGACTAAAATTTCCCCATCTTCATTTTGGATCTGCTTTGTCTTTCTCACTTGCCTGGCCTTCAAGATCTTCCTCTTCCTCTCCCCCCCCCTCCCACTTTGCTTTGTTTCCTCCTTGCTGCTGCATGTCTCTGTTTAAAATGCTGCCAGCCTGGCCTACAGTGTATTCTCTGTATACTTTGTGTAGCTGGTGCTTCTTTGCAGAGAGAGAGTTGGTGAGTGAGCAAGCGAGAAAATGGCAGTGGGGCTGGCAGCCCAGCATGGGCTTGAGGTGCCCTACGAAGGAAGAAGGCGTGTGTGTGGATGAATGAATAAAGCAACGGCTATGTCAGATGGAAGAAGAAGGGAAGGAGAAAGGAAAGACCATGGCATACGAGATGCAGAAGGAAGTGAGGAAGATGAAGCTACAGTGGCACACGCCCTTCTGGGAAGGAACATATGAGAGAACACCCAAGCAAAAGTTAGGAAGCTGTCATGAGGAAGGAGGTGTAGTCAGCTATCGAACCCCCAGGAAGTTCAGATTCAGAAGATGAGGCTCCCTACCTCACTATCATGTCATCTGGCAGTGAATCTCTTCCCCCTGTTTGATTTGTTCCCTCCCAACGAAGCACAGGAAGAAGCCAATAACAAACCCTGAATTGTTGCTTTCTTGTGTCACATCTTCGGTACACAGTCATTATCTTCTTTTAATATCTGGAAGAACTGCAAGATGGGGGCTTCTTTTCTGCAGAGAGGGGAATGTTCACTGTAAAACTGTCTATGTTGTTGAAATGAGCTGGCACAATTAACAGATTAAAAGATGGCACTTTTCAGAATGCTATTTTCTAATTTTTGTTATTTGGAAAGACAGTGATTAGTTTGAATCTTATAAAGACTGATAAACTAATATATCAGTATTTTACTATCTCTGTTTGTAAAAAGTGTGGTAAAGGGCCGTCTCTCATTTGCTCCTAGATGCGGCTTCAAAGCATGCTGCACTGGGGTTCTTCGACTGCTTGAGAGCAGAACTGCAGGAATTCGGTGTTTGTGTCAGCACGGTGACTCCAAGCTTTATACGTTCATACAGTGTTCAACCACAGCCTAGCAACGGGGAAGCCTCCATGTGGAAATGTAAGATTTACACAAAAGGTTAGGGTGGGGATGGATGATGTGGCACAAAAGGGGGGAAAGTGTTGAACAGGCCCATTGTATTTGGAAAGTTGGAATTCAAAGTAAGGAGAGTTGCTGAGGCACAGCACATGAATCACTAAAAAAAGAAGCTTTTTTTAAAAAAAAGATTAGATTTTGATAAAGTTGGAATACTGTATCTATGGGTAGAAACGAAGATGATTGGGGCTTGTGATTTGTTGACATAACTGAAGACACAGTTTTTGAGAAAGTCCTCTTGAGGGCCCACCTTCTAAAGCAGGGATGAGGAGTGTGTCGGCATCTAAACGTTGCAAGAATCCTCACCACTAGCTGTGCTTACTATGGCTGATGAGAATTGTAGTCCAAGAGCCACATGTCCCTCACCCCATCCTGTTCCATCAAGTGTAAAGATGACAGAGGCATGTGTAGCACTTTGTAATATGAATCTCAGAAAACATGCCCACTCACCAGAGATGCATCTTTGTGTGCAGATAGTAATTCTTCCAGAGATGACACCTGACCATAGTGGGAGGACATGGTTTAATGTTCTCTTCCATATCTGCTTTTCAGCTCTTCTCAGAAAACTGGCCTATGGTGTCCACCCAACAGAGGTAGCAGAAGAAATTCTGCGCACAGTGAACAGGAGGAAACAGGAAGTGTTCATGGCAAATCCTATTGCAAAGGCAGCTGTCTACATCCGCACATTCTTTCCAGAGTTATTTTTTGCTGTTGTTGCCGCTGGAGTTAAAGAAAAACAGAAAATAGAAGATGGAAAGTAATTGTATCTTGTTCATCCACCTTGGCAGTAGGATTGTCAGAAGCCTTTATTTTATGGGCAGGTCTATTAAGGAGGTTGAAGCAGGGAAAGACCACACAATTCCAAAAGAAATAAGAAAACATGTCTGAGGATTTGAAGGCAGTGGAGTTGGGAAAGTTAATGTTTCTAGCTAAAATTAAAGCTACACACCTGAGTAATGGACAGGCTCCAAGGTTCATTGTAAGCCATTGGAAATGCCTGTGGTGCTGCAAAAGAATAGACAGAAGGCACAAACGCCCCCAAGAAATGATGTTCTACATGTTAGAGCTGTTGTGGAAACAGGAAAACTTAAATAAATACAGGCCATGTGGTTACTGGGTCTAGGAAGAAATGGAGAAATAGATGGAGATTTTAAAAGAGATGGAGTATGTGGCAGGAATGTATGGTGTTCATTTGATAACTGGTGTTCATTTGATAACAGAGCAGGCTTGGTTTGGTGTAGAGAGGAATTTCTCAGAGAAGCAGAATACAGGCAATTCGACAATATTTGGTATATTTGTGGTTTGTGCAAGTATTTCTCTCTCTCTCTCTCTCTCTCTCTCTCAATTTCAAAAGCACAAGATTGTATCTAGTGCCTCTAGTAGGACCTGATTTTGGAAATGTTTAGCCATAAAGAATTAAGCAAGTATCAGGGGCGAGTGCTTTGACAGAAATGGATGCACACATATAGTCAGATTTTGGGAAAACCTTACAGAGACTGAAAAAACACTATAGTTTGATTATCTGATGGTGGCAATAACAGGTAATACTATATCACTCAGTAGACACAAAGAAGTGCAGAAACCAGCCTATGACAACTGAAGATTGCTGCAAGCAGCATCGGTCCATCACAATCAATTATTCAAATTATAAGGGAAAAAGTGGAAGGTGCCATAAATGAAATCAAGAACCCCTAGACTTGACAGAGAAATGTATGGGGCTGGTATCCCTTTGTAACTAAATAGCTGCCACAGAATCTATGCAACATCTACATATAATGGGCATAGCAAAACCAAGAGAAGGTGTCATGTTTAAACTAGCTGTGATGTAACCTGGAACAGAATGTTGTCAAACTGTACATAGCATGGACAATGTGAGAAAAGTGGTTAGAGAGTATTGATCCAGGAGCATAACTGTAACAGGGGCAGTTCTGGTGCCACATGTTTATCTATTGCGGCATCTTTTGTAGCTCCATCCTGGTTCAAGCACTGGCCATATAAGCATGTGTCACATTAGGATAGCAAAAAGCAGAAATAGCTATGTTAACCATAACAAAAATGCCCAATTTCATGTTGTGGTAACACCTTTATCAGGCCAAACAGGATGACACACAAATGTGTAGCGAGCTGTTGAAACCTTAAGATCTCTTCATCAGGCAAGGTGTTACATAAAGCATTGTCTGCACATTGTCAAGAAACAGCAGGCTCTACAGACTCTAAAACAGGTGTAATCAGCACCATTGTTTGCCCAGGGAGAAGACAATTTTCAGACTCCCCCTAAATATGCATGGTTTGCAGGAGGAGCATGACGGATCTCGAACAGTTAGTTGCATAGACAAGACTCGCATACTGTGTAAACTGAAACAAAAGAGTGAAAGAATGCATACTTTCTGAAAATGTCACCTGCATGTATGTATGAAGAGAGAGGACTGAACTGAAAGATGGCTGCTGCTAGGTTTGTGGTTGCTGCAGGACATCCAGAGGTTGGTGCCCAAATAGTAATGCTATGGAGGTGTGCTTCTTCTCTGGTCCTAGCAAAAGGATTAGGGATAAGCCCTCAGCATCTTCCCTGACTCCACTGCCTCTTCATTTCCCCTCTTTTGGCTCACTGGCTTAAACTAGTATCAAATGTTCGTATCTCCTAAAAGAGAATCCTTCATCTTGAACAACACATTCACATTTAGGTATTTCAATTGGAAAATTTTTGAAGAAAGCCACAAGCACAATAAAAAAAAAATTGACAATAATATGTACATAGTGTTCCCCGTAATGGATTTCAGATCCTGCAACCTTGCCTTGAAGTGGCATAAATAAAGTCCTTGCTTTGACTGTGTACAACACATTTCTTTTCTGTTTTCTACTGAAGGGTGAAGATAAACGGATGAGTCTATATATTGTATCTCCACAATAGGTGATCCTGTCTAATAGCATGTGCTCTCCTTCTCTCTTGTGCACAATTCCCCCCTCCTTTCATGCTCTGACAAAATGTGTATTGTGTTCCAATAAGATATCTCTGTTTGGGATGAATGAACATGGAAAGGGAAATTCAATGGCTTCAAGGAACCCAGGCAGTAGCCTATCTCCTTTGGTGCTGCCCCAATTTCCTCCTTGCTTTGATGTGAAATGTCTTTGAGTAACAACTGATTTAAGTGCTTCCAAATAATGGTCTTGGCTTAGTGTTTGCTTTGGCAGCACATACCCTAAAAGCGAAATGATACAGGAAGGTCTGGTATGGGCCCTGTGCTACAACGTGATTCTGTGACGCAATCCATGTTTCTTCCCTTTCCCTGCAACTTCCCTGCTAGACAAGGCATGCCTCTTAGGGAAAAGGGAAGCTGGAGAGGTTCTGTTTTAGGTACTCCCACCTAAGAAGCCTATCTTACATATCCAAGCTCTACTGTTTGAGTCCCTTCAGGCTCCTTGTTGCCATGATTGAGCAGGAAGGTGTACCTTTAGAACATTTTTTTAAATTTTATTTTAAAGCACAACTGTCAAAGGATGCATTTCATAGTTAGGTTCTAAATGCACTAATTCCACTTTATGGCGCATGATACTAGTGCTCTGATGTTCACAAACAAATGAACAAGAACAGTAGATGAGAAAAGGGTCCATGCGCAAGAGATGCCCTATCTTTAAGGTGGCCACTAGATGAGGTGGCCGAATAATAAAGCCAATGGACTTGAAATCCATTGTGTTCTTCACAAGTGGGTTCAGATCCCATCCTCATCATGTTTCATGGTCCCAGGGAAAGCACTGAGTAATGGCTGTAAATGTTTCCCAAATAAATGGTATCAGTAACACATCTGAGGTTTTCAGAGAGCTGCTGGTTTGCGCTGGAGGTGTAGGTGAAGGACTGGATATATACATTTGAACCCATAAGCAAGTTCAAACATGCTTATGAGTAATCTGGCCTTTCTCACCACATTACTCATAAACATGTTCAAACCCACCCATAAACATAAAGAGATGTTTTAGTGGGGAAATTACATGTGACAGAAATCCTCCTCATGATTTTGCTATTAGGAAGGCTGTCTATTGCCTGTTACAACTGATTTGGGACTCACAGAAGATCACCAATATACAGTCATGTGAAAAAGAAAGTACACACAGATCTAAAAATTAGGTAAATAAAACCTCAAATGAACAACACATGACATATTACACTGTGGCATGACTTATTTTACAAAAATTAAGTCAACATGGAGAAGCCATGTGTGAAAAACTAAGTAAACCCTTACTGTTCCCATAGGAATTAAGAGGCTAAGTAGCAGCCAGGTTCGTTCATTCGTTTAGTCGTGTCCGACTCTTCGTGACCCCATGGACCAGAGCACGCCAGGCCCTCCTGTCTTCCACTGCCTCCTGGAGTTGGGTCAGATTCATGTTGGTTGCTTCGGTGACACTGTCCAACCATCTCATCTTCTGTTGTCCCCTTCTCCTCTTGCCTTCACACTTTCCCAACATTAAGGTCTTTTCCAGGGAGTCCTCTCTTCTCATGAGATGGCCAAAGTATTGGAGCCTCAGCTTCAGGATCTGTCCTTCCAGTGAGCACTCAGGGTTGATTTCCTTTAGAATTGATAGGTTTGTTCTCCTTGCAGTCCAGGGGATTCTCAAGAGCCTCCTCCAGCACCACAATTCAAAGGCATCAATTCTTTGGTGGTCTGCTATCTTTATGGTCCAGCTCTCACTTCCAAACATCACTACAGGAAAAACCATAGCTTTGACTATTCGGACTTTTGTTGGCAAGGTGATGTCTCTGCTTTTTAAGATGCTGTCAAGGTTTGTCATTGCTTTCCTCCCAAGAAGCAGGCGTCTTTTAATTTCGGGGCTGCTGTCTCCATCTGCAGTGATCATGGAGCCCAAGAAAGTAAAATCTGTCACTGCCTCCATATCTTCCCCTTCTATTTGCCAGGAGGTGATGGGACCAGTGGCCATGATCTTAGTTTTTTTGATGTTGAGTTTCAGACCGTTTTTTGCACTCTCCTCTTTCACCCTGCAGAAACCAAAGCAACAGAGTTTCTGTTTGTGCAGTGGCATAGCAAATACTCTCCTGCAGAAGTGGCTGGGAAAGATCAGTCCTGGGTATAATGGACCATTTTTGCCGTAAAACCAAAGAGGATTTTGGTCTTTATTGTTAATAGACACGTTTACTTGTGTTATCAGTGTTGGCTCTAACACTGACAAATTTGCTTCCTGTGGCAGCTGCGACAATGCAGCTGCAAGGTACTGGATGTATGTCATATTGCCTCCCCTATGCCCCCTAAACCAGTCAGCTCACCTTGGATGAGGTGAACAGTGTCATCCTATTACCAATGTTGATTGCCCATTCAACAGCTGGTGCAGTCAGCTTTTGTATATGGAATGGGACAGGGAGCCATCTTCTTTGTCTGAGGCAGCAATATGTTTTGAACAGCTCTTTGTATACCAAAAGAGAAAAATGACTGGATTATAGACAAGAGGCTGAGATGTGGCCTTTAGACCACAAACCTCCCCCAAAGTTACTTTTTTGTCAGTGAAAAATATGTTTTTAAAAACCCTATGAAAATGATTAGTAGTGGTTCTCCCACACCTCTATGAGTAATTTCCCAATGTTATGCTATCTGTGGAATTATGGAAGTTGCAGACCAGGCCTGTGGCACAACAAAACTGGTGAAAAGCTACAGGGGCAAAATATATGCAATTGGCAGAGAAGAAGCATAAATGGTTGTATCTAGCTTGCTTCAGAGTGAAGGGGGAACACCAAAACTTCATTTTGTTGCTGGCCATGGATACTTGGAAAGACACACTGGACACAGGGTAACCTCAGATCTCCCAGGTTTTGTTGGAACTTAAAATGAAGAAGCCATAGCATTATAAAAGAAATTATACAAGGACAGCAAGCCTCTTTTTCAGATCTTTGGCAAAGGTGTGAATGTCAGGAAGATTATGTCAATGGGCAGGTGTGACATTGGGAGGAAAGTCAGAAGTGCAGTCTCTGAGTCTCCTTTTAATATTATGTGCCATCAAGTTGCCCCCAACTAATGGCAGCCCCATGAATGAGTGATCTCCAATGTGTCCTGTCTTCAGCTCTTGCAAACTCAAGCCTTTTAGGGAACCAATCCATCTCATATTTGGTCTTCCTCTTTTCCTGCACCCTTCCAATTTTCCCAAAGGCAGCAGGACAATCCTGTCTTCTCATGATGTGCCCAAAGTAGGAGAACCTCAGTTTCATAATCGTTGCCTCCAGAGGGAGTTCGGGCTTGATTTGCCTTAAGACCCACTTGTTTTGACTTTCCGGCAGTCCAAGGTATCTGAAAACTCTCCTCCAGCAGCATCTTTCCAGCTCTCCTTCACTTACATGTTAAACTGGTGCACATGAACAAGGGCTTGAAACCGGCCTACAAGATGTATGTTGGTACTGTCTTTGCCTTTCAGAGAAAGAAGACCTCCATCCTGTTTCCTTTCGGCAGATCTCGTGCAGTAAATGCTTGACAAACGCTTGCCTCTAGGATTCACCTTAGCCCCCCCACCCCACCCCTTTTCCGACCTGGGAATGAATCTGTCCACCCGTTGGCCATATATTTGGAACCCCATGACTTTCCCTCCTTAAAAAAAAATCTACCCTGTGAAAAGCTCTAGAGACCTCAGAAGCTTCAAATTATGTGTGTTTACCGTTTAACCCTAGGAAACGAATGCCCCATCGGCGGATTTTGTTTTAATGAGACATACGAGGAGCTTCCCCTCGGGTTCAGCAACCCTACACCCATCCATACAATACACCCGCCTCTCCTGACGCGAAGCCTTCGTGCTTGTGACGCTCGCTGCCTCGCCCACCATAGCGTGCGCTCCGTGCACCTGTCTTGTGTTGGACGGAGCCATCCGAGAGGCGCCCTCTCTACGTTCACCTCAGTCTCATTCTACTCTTGTGTAACTTCACTTCCGAACCGCGGCGCTTGCTGCGGCGGCGATATGACTCCAGCCCCCTCGCCGAGTGTCGTTCCCCCTTTCACAGAGCTGTTAGCCGACAGGAGGGCACCCCGCCCTCGTTCACACCCGCTTCTTCCCCGAGGCCCGTTCACAAGGGCAGCTGGCGGGTCTTGGCGGACGATTCCCTCGGCGGGGTCTCTTCGCGGTCGCCTTGGAACTTAAAATGGCCGCCGCGGCCAAGCCTTGGTTTGGGAATGAGGGATCCTTCCCTTTGTGTGGTCGCGACATCTACCAGACTTGGACCGCTTGCGCCTTGGATTAAAGCGCTTTTTGAATTCTAAACGAGTTATTTCTCCGGGGCTCAAACAGCAACCCGTGTGGCTTCTAGCACCGTCCCCACGTTCACCTCGAAAGGATAGCGTCCTTTCCCCCACACGCTACCTTCTGAAGGCGTCTTTGCGGCGTTACCCTCCTCGCTCGCTTTGAGCGTTGAACTTTTTCCATTTACGCGCCTGTATTCTTGGTCTGATGAGCTGCTTTAGATGTATCCGTTCCGATTATTATTTTCTTTAGCGGTTTGATAATTGAACGAGATCTTTTCCGACCTCTTCTTCCCAACGCTGAGTGAAGCCCTGAGCTTACATGCTCTCTCGAAAACACAAAGGGACCCGGAATGGTTCTTACGATGTTGCAATGGATTTTCTATCTAAAAGAGTTCTCGCTTGGGAAACAGGTTGACCGAGAAATGATGCGGTCCCATCCTGCTGCGATTTTGTAGGGTGTGCCATAGTGCGTTTCAGTGAATAAGTGCAAAACAAGCCGCGTTTCACAACAGCTGGTTCCATGGTGTAATGGTCAGCACTCTGGACTCTGAATCCAGCGATCCGAGTTCAAATCTCGGTGGAACCTTCTGAAGCGTCCATTTTGACAAAGAAAGAAAACCCATTTTTCCCCTCACCTCAATATCTGAGGAAAACCGAAGCTTACATGAAAAATGCAATAATAAAATAAAAAAGAGACAAACAGCTGGTTTGGGGAGAGAAAATAGAAGGAATGCCCCTTTGTGTTTTTTCTCTCCATGTTTTTATGGTTTTACATAATGGAACGAGTTTAAGACCTTGATCTACTGACATCCTATGTACGCAATTAACATCTGCAGCAGTTTTCCCGGGGGAGGGCGCAGGGGCAAAAGCAGCATAGTGGTACCTGAGCTTACTTCGCGCCTATGGTACTATGCACCACTTAACACAAAATACCTGCCTCGGCACATTAAATTTAAAAAAAACCCATTTATTTATTTATAAATGGGACAAGCGTTCCCTCCTTTACCTCACCCACAGACACCCTTTCTTAAAATTCATTTAAATGGGAAAGAAATATTATTTTCCTGCAACATTTATTTCAGCTGTTTTCTGCGACGTCTCGAAGCGTCACCGTTCAATTGGAAGTCTGTCGCCCTCACAAGAGTGTCTTGAGCTATAAAGGTTTTTTAGGCGACACGTTTTCTCTCTTTGCTTATACAGGAGAAAGGGCAAAGCGAGACGTGCTTATGGGCAACTTTTCAGACACACCAGGGGTCATGTGGTTCTATGGTGTAATGGTTAGCACTCTGGACTTTGAATCCAGCGATCCGAGTTCAAATCTCGGTAGAACCTGAAGCATGTTTGAAACACAGCATTTTGGGGGAGAGCGGTAAATTTTCAGCTTGGCTGTCACACAGCATAATTTGGATCCTCTGAACCGGAATGCCCTTGCATGGGTGTAATAAGAGCGTAATCATGGGTGAAAAATCACGCGGGGTGCATGGAACTAAGCCCTTGCTGGAAGGGCGAAGGCTTTCCCCTTTTGATTAAATGCTTTTGTTCTGCCCACCCGTAACAGAGCTGGGTCAGGGTCACCTCCTGCGGAGTCCATATGAGCAAATGGTGTCATGTCACGACAATATTTACTCAGGCTGGGGCTGCCAGTGGAAAGATGATAAACGGATGCAAAGGATGGCAAACAGGACAAGCGGCCGTTGAATCGCTTCCCTTTCGGGATTACTTATTAGCTCGATGGATTTAAGGGCAGTTTCACAGCAACGAAATAGATCCTGTCTCTCTGAAGGCAAGTTTTTTTTTTAAAGTTTCATATTTGTATGAAAGTAAAAGGAAGATTCAAAACTGCGTGCCCACGAGTTTTTCATAATTAGTGATCACATTCGTTTTGAACAGAATCAATTAAAACGAAAGAGACCTCATAAACATACACCCTGCAACTGTTTCCTGGACATACTTATCAGTACATAACGTCCAGGGTGTCACTGGGCGACTGTCGTAACTGCTCTGCAAGTCTGCTTTTATTATATTAGGCAAAAACAAAATAAAAAAAAGACAAAAACGTTGTTGCGCCTTAAAGATTAACTGCTGTATTTTAATGTGAGCTTTCCTGGAACGTCGCCCACTTATTCAGACACAGGAGGTGGAATACAGAGATTAACACAGTAAAACGTTCATGTGCTAAGAGACAGTGGTGTATAGTTGCTCACAGTTGGTCTTTGAAGTTACCCCAAGATCCTTTTTATTTTTTGCTCTTGTCTTGTTTTGTATCTCTTGGAATGTCTACAGAACCAGACTTCAGAAGTCATAAATCATTGCAGGTGTGAAATGCAACCATACACTGCAGTCTTATTAAGAGCCTAGCATGAATATTTTACTGTATAAATCTCATACTGGACGTCATATGACTGAAGTGGGCAAAATTCCATAAAAGGCTACATAAAAATATAATAGTTTTTAAGGTGCCATGTTTTTGACATTTTTTTCCTTTTGTTTTTGCCCGATATGCTTGCATAGACTTAACACAATTACTTCCTTTAAAACTGCTTTAGAGATTAAGCATCCTTCAGTCTGGAGAGACTACAGTATAGTAATGTGTTCTGTATGGAGGACATGGAACAGCGTCTAGTGTGGCTGAGAAGGCCAATTTGAGAGTGACAATCTGTTCCACACTGAGGACAAATACAATCTGTCCCGTCCAGCTCCCTGATTTTGCTGCTTTCGGGACTGCCTCTTGGCCTCAGCCTGCTGGACAAGGGTCTCTTCAAATTGGAAAAGGCCATGATGCACCACCTGCCTCCAGACTGAGTGCTCAGATGTCAAGGTTTCCCATCTGTTTAGGTCCATTCCTAAGGCCTTGCAGATATCCTTGTATCACAGCTGTGGTCTCCCTCTGGGGTGGTTTCCCTGCACTAATTCTCCATACAAGGAGATCCTTTGGAATCCGACCATCAGCCATTCTTACAACATGCCCGAGCCAACGGAGACGTCGTTGTTTCAGTAATGTATACATGCTAAAAATTCCAGCTCGTTCTAGGACTACTCAATTTGGCACTTTGTCCTGCCAGGTGATATCAAAAATGTGTTGGAGACAACACATCTGGAACGTGTTCAGCTTCCTCTCCTGCTGTGCACAAAGGGCCCAGGACTCACTGCAATACAGGAGTGTGCTTAGAACACAGACTCTATAGACCTGGATCTTGGTATATGACGTCAGCTTCTTATTGAGCCATACTCTAATTAAAGCAGTTAATTACTTATTTAAAAGCATAAAACATATCTTATAGGCACTCTTCAGTTTTGAAACTGTAGTGCAGAAAAATAATGGCTTGGGCAACATATGCCGGCTGAGGCTCCTTAAAAACTAACATAATCAGCTGCAGCAGGGTCATTTTAAATTAAACATTTCCAATTTCCGACCCCCATCCCAGAAAGGTCTCAATGCTACCTTGGAATCCCCTTTGTGGTTGAGAAGCTGTTGGGAGCCTGTGGACCTTCAGAGACGTGATAACTTTTTAATTAAAAAAACCCTTACAGTTGATGATGTCATTAGCTTTTTATGACGTAAATTGCACTACTGGATTTCAGCCAATAGAAATTAAGCATACAATCATTCCCACTCCTTCCCCTTTACTTGTTTAAAAGATAATCTGCAGCCCATGTGAGTGCTCACCAGAGTGGCCTACTGGAGCCCCACCTAACCTTAATCCACAGCCCAGTTTATAAAACTGCTGTTCCCAGTGTCCTACTAGCAGAGTCCCAGTTGGAATTGCTGGGAGTGAGAATGGGGATATTACCTTTCTTCTCTGTTGTAATCCCACCCCAAATCTAGACTTTATCTTTTAGTGCACCTGCAGTGTGTACCTGTGCACACCTATGTGCACAAGTGCATCTAAAACCATAACCCGGGATGGTGTCGATCTGTTTTATAACAATAGTCTGTGTATACTGAGTTGGCCAGAGAACGCTTACCTTGGGAAATGCGCCTGTGTGGACAAAATCCTTGTATTATCCTGGCCACCGAGAAGTAAAATGGTGCCACATATCTTAAGTACAAATTGTCCAGTGGGGCTTGCTGTACTTTGAACAAGCACCATCAGGGGTCAACTATTTATTTTAAAATTTTAACATGTAGAGCACCATTTGGGTTTTCTTCCTGAGGTAAACCAATGTCTTAGAATACTAGTTTTTAGATGGAACTAAAAAAAATGGACTCACAACAATTACAACAGGGAATTTTTTTAATTTTTTGATCCATTTAGATTTGTACTCCAGTGGAAATAGCTCAGGCTACTAAGTATCGTCCAGGTACAATCATGTTGAAAAGGCAGAGATGAATGCAAACATTTCATATATCACAGTCAAAGACTGTATTCACTTATGTGTATAGTAGTAAAATTTTACAATCCCCTTTGGCTTTGAAGTACTTGCAGAATGCGTTCAAAATGTCTTAATTTATTTATTTATTTATTTATTTATTTTATTTCTATCCCGCCTATCTGATCATATTAGACCACTCTAGGCGGTACAGTACTTCCCCATTAAAGTCCCCAGGAAGACAGATAATACACAGTACAGGCATTCTCTCTACTAAACATCTAAAGTAGCATACGTGTAAGCAGTATCATCATTAAGGAGAATTCACATTAATCAGGCCCTACTTCTAAATCCCATTGGCTGTAATGAATGCATTTAAGGCCACAATCCTCGGCATATTTCCCAGAAGGAAAGTCCCATTCAGGTAAATGAGACTTGCTTCCGAATAACAGGCACAGCATCCACCCCCACATTTGTCAGGATGCTTCCTCCATATTGTCCTCCACTCCAAGGCCTCCAACCAATCCAGCCCCCTTGTTTGCTAGACCCTTCCTCATGATCCAAATGGGCTTAATAAGTTTTTTAAATCCTTTACAATATTTCCAGTGGTACGTCTTGCTTCTAGGGGGAGGCTGGGGGTTACCCAGCCATATTGTAGTGAGCCAGGGAACCAAGTTGCTGCTGTGCACTCCAACCTGTTACAGCCCAGCTGTCAGATAAGCCCATCCACACGTAGGGGCAGAGAGAACCTGGGGTCACACAAGTGGTTGCAGCACCTGGACCTCTTTTTCTCTAAGATTTAAGTTTCAATATGTTTGCACTTTTAGTGACTTTATGGGAACAGGATGCTAGAGAACATTTTAATCTGCTTCATTTTGCTAAACAACAACAGCATTTTTAAAAGCACATGTCCACCATGTTCACACAAATCGGTACATTCCTCACATCCTGTATATCCGGAAATGAATTGTTCCAAAAGAACATTCAAATGAGATTGAAAGCATTAAGGCTGGATTTCCTTATAAGCAGTATGTTTGCTGGAAAAGGAAGTCAGCAGCGGTGTAAAGTACAAGCACAAACCAGAATTCCAGAAGACAAGATGTTATAGATATGGATCTAGTGGATAGAATTCAGTATTTTCACAAAGATTTTGTCAGAGTGAACTAAAAGTCATGGTCAATGCACTGCACACATAGTTGATTATAGAGGTTTGTTGTTGTTTTGCAATACTGTACATAGCAATTCTGAAATCAAGGACTTTGTACTGCTAGGATCACAAAAACAAGTGAAACAAGTGGTTTGGTCCCATAGGCCCAATTTAATTTTAGATGACAATATGCCTTTAGTCTAGATGCATCCTAATATAACTTAGGCAGACTGTCTTGTTTTAAGGAAGGACATACAAACTGCTTCCTCCCAATTGTGTAGTTATTGCTATTACTAGTGGGACTATGGTGTTGAATTACTCAGTGAATTGTTCCTTAATACACTGACTTACGTATTACATTTAACATATTTGCAGGCTGTATTTTGTAGAATAGGTGAATCCAGTCTGGTCTTTACTCCCAGGAGCTACCTAAGATAATGAAACCTATTGGTGAAATAGGTTCAGTACCCAGCACAACTCCTTTACTATCTGAGATGAAACCTGAAGTGGATTCACTATCCCCATGACATTGGAGTCACCAACCTCCATTGGGAAAATATACCTTTTTTATTGCAGGACTGAGATGATTATATAAAGCACTGTACCTCAGTGGCAGAGCACCTATTTTGCATTCAGAAGCTTCCAGATTTAACCCCTGCTGTCTCCAAGTGGATAAAGAAAAGACACCTGCTTGTCTAAAATCCCGGAGAGCTACTGAACTGCAGTGTGAATAGCAATTGATAAGATGGACCAGTAACCTGATCCCACACAAGGCAGGTTCTTTTGTTCCAATATAGTTATGTCTGCCTTGGTTACAGGAATATTCAAGATATTAAGAACAAATCTGAACAATAAGACTTCAGATTCCCTTGCAACCCTGTCCACTACCCCATACTTATATGGCTACTGCTGCCCCTAGAAGATGCCACTAACACACGAAGGACAGTGAACATGCTGAATGCAGAGTATGCAGAACTCTACCTTGACAGCACAATGGAAGCTTCACTGATTTCCATAGGAATGGAGCACATGAAGACCTGTTGCCAGCTCCATGAGGTTCAAGATATGTAAAGGAGTTGGCCTGATCCAGTTCCGTTTACGTAGACCCTACAGTGTGGATGGGTAACTCAGTAAGTCATATATCTGGTTTTAGGGCCAAGTGATCATGAGTCTGATTCTTCACTGTGCTTCCTAATAGTAGAGCCAGCCTGTGTAGCTTTGGGCAAGCTGCACAATCCCAGAGTGCCCCTAGAAGAAGGGAACATATAAACCACTTTGATTATCTATCCCTATGAAGGCCTGGAAAGGGTTGATGTAAGTCAGAATGGACTTGATGGCACATCATCATCATTACTGTGGATAGAGAGGGCCAAATAAAATGCTGAGAGGGTGGCTTTCAAATCAGAGCTGCAAGTCAGAAGCTCCTGAAAGCTTGTGAAGAATGATCCGCCTTGTTGACTGATCTACAGGCAGCACCACATTACATGTATCAATCAATCAGCACAGAAGCTAGTAACACTCTGAACACAAGAGTTTTACATGATCAAAATGTTCAGCTCCGTCAGTCAGTCACAAACTACTAGAAGAGTGGGATGAAGTACCAGTTTTATAGGTTTATCATCTCGTTCCTTCACCTATTTACCAACTTGGACACAATTGGTGCAGTGTGGTAGCATGCGATTTTAACCTCTAGCAACAGGTGCTTGAGAACACAGATGGGCCTTTTCAAAATAATTACATTTGGAAACTTCCATTCTGATATGAAAAAGCAGCTCTCTTCCTCCCACAGCCAAGGGCAGGCAACCCAGTCCATGGCCCTTGTGCTGGTGGAGACCCTTGAAGACTGGGCCTGTACCACTAAGTTCAAAATCTGTACCAAATAAAGAGCACATTTTCAAGTCCTATTGCATACAAACAGGCACACACAGACCATTTCCCCCTCCGAACCCACTTAAAACCTCTACAGAAAAGTGGAAGCAAAATACAAAAATGAATTTAAAACAATATTACATCTCCATGTATATACAAACCCTCAAAAATACAATGGCATCATAAGGCTAGAATTGTCACATCGTAAACATTTCTAGAACCTCCTAATGACCCATGAAAATAGAGTTTAAAAAATAAATAAGACTGCTGCCATAGCATGAAGAAGCCAAAGAATGTGCTTCAGTGCTTTTGCCTCACCACAGTGATGTGGACGTCTTTAGATACATTTACATGGAAACTTCTCTTGCTTCAGTTGCCTGGCTTGGTATGTAAAAAACCTTCCTAAGAAGAGGGAATCCGTAGCTCTTCCAGGAGACTTTCCAAGAAGAAACAGGAAGGCAGTTGTGAAATTGCCCACCTTGGTGTCCCAGAGGTGGAAGCAATAATTCACAATCTTCTGCCTTTCAGATGTGTTAAACTGCAAGCCAGCAGACAGGATACAAGGAAAAAGCTCAGGGAAAGCTGCTTTACTCTGTGAAGTCGGAGGGCATCAGGCTGAGCTCAAGTATTGCTTCTGTGTGCAGGGACTGCAAGGAATAGTGAAATGCCCTGGGAGAAGCGTTGTGTGGCAGTACCATTTGGACTTAAATGCAGCAGCATGCTCAGGATTACCCCAGCTGACCTGAGTTCCTTTCCTAGCACAGAGGTAGATGTCAGTATGTGTCTGCTCCTATTATCTAGTTTAAGTCATCATTTTTGAGAGTGAGAGAGAGTACACCCAAACACACACACCTCCTCTGTACTGCATACGGAGATGAAGCTGAAATAGCTTCAGGTCAAATGCCAGGTTACTTCGCTATGTCCTTGTCCCCACATCTTTTTGCTGATCCATCAGGTGCTGCTCCTGTACAACTTTCATTCATTTCAAGAAGCATGTGGTGGAGCCTCGCACATTTTTGAAAGACACAAACTGCACACTAGGGGCTGCACACTAGAAGTGCTTGATAGATTGCTCTTTGTTACTTATCATGTAATTCTTTTTATCATCAGAAGTTTGATGATAATAGCTCCCAGGTAAGTATATGTAGGATTGCAGCTTTAGTCACATCAGGAAAGCTCAGTGGGAACCATTACTGGGGTTGTCCCATAAATTTTCCTTATAACAAGGAAATACATACAGAATGTGCCACACAGATTAGAACCTAGATACCTCCAACCCCACCCCCACCCCAAAAAACCAACCACTTTAAAATCCAATGAGTAGATTTAACATCAGTGGAAAGTGACACTGCCTCAGTGTCACACTGGACTTTGGCATCAGGCAGGCTGGAATGTAGTAAAGTATACTAATGTCCTAGGTCAGGTCAGCCTTGAGCCTCTGATATGCTGGTTTTGGCTTGGCTGAACCATTTAATCTCACTTTCTTAGACCCGCCTGTACCTGCCTGCACCTTTGGCCCAGACTGTCACCAGCTGCCACATTACCTTTGGACCTCCTTAATTAATGGCTTCAACCCAGGATGGCCGATTTCTGTCTCTTGCCTTCTTTGGAAAGTTAGAATGCCAACATCCAAAAGGACAAGAACAAGCCAAAAACGGGACAACGAAAAGAGAAAACAAGCTACAGCTCCCTTTCCCCAGAAAACAAAAAGTTGATGATAAGGAAATTCATTACTAACAAAAGGCAACATTTATACTTTTTGTCTTTGTTCTACCCAGACTACTGGGATCTTCCTTGGTAAAGTGGAATACCTATATGAGTAAGTAGGAATTTACCCCACTGGTGCATTTCTGTCATAATAATTTGGCATCTTATTACGTTTGATAATGATTCAAAGCCTTAGATAAACTGTCAACATAGAACCTTTCTGAGAACAATGAAATCCACAGCACTGGACTTTTGGCACACAGACCCACATACCAAAGGATTCAAATTGATGCACATCGTAACATGCCGTGATTCTGTCATGCTTCTTCTGTCCCAAGATCAGAAGCTGAAAGGATCACTACATTCAAGAGACGTTCCTCAGATAACATACCCTATCAGGCTCTGATAAAATAAAACGATCCAGCTATACAGTGAATAAAGAAACAGTCTGACTGTACAACGTCCCAGTTGAGGACCTGTTCTTTAGCCTGTTCACAAATTTAACCAGTACCCTCAGGCTCCAGTTGCATAGAAGCGTTGTTCAGGCTGCATGTCTAACAAACCTACTGCAAGTCTTGCAATCCGATGGGTCACCATTTGATATCCAAACTGTTGGCAGCTGGCTTTTCGGTGCTATACTTTGTGTGCAGTGATTCCTGGACCTTCATGGAGTCCATCCCTTCCAGCCATTCCTGATAAAGCTTCTGCACATATCCATTCGTTTCAGGAAGTCGGACAGGAACTGCGGCATACATATCCTCCATCTGCTTGACCAGAGCTTTGTTTGGTTTGCCATCTTCCATCTCAGCCTGACCCTTCCCATTTAAGCACCCTAAGGAGTGGATGGCAAAAGCCAAGAGAGAGAAAATGCTTCCTTAGGCAGAGCAATGCAATTGGCCAGAATAAACAACAGCCATTTCTGGTCGCCCTTATGTCAGCAAGAGTGCGCCTTTCTTCCCAAGACACCCTGTGGACCTTTGCTGCCTCTGACATTGCTGGATACCAAAAGTGAGAGTGTCATACTCAAACTGTGTCTACATGCAGAAAATCCCATATGTTCAGTCTCAGAATATACCACCTATGCCAAAGCGGGGGGGGGGGGGAGGGAGGGAATCCAGGAAATGACCACATAAATTGGGTCCATATGCCCAGTTCAATAGGTGGGCCCTATTTTGGGGTGGGCTGCATGCAGCCTCCTAAGGTCATCTTTTTCCATCCCAGGTAGTAAACCAAGAAAATCCTTCACAAAGACCTTCTGCATTTTTAAAAGGGCCTTTTATGAGTTGCTACTGAAATCTGGTAACATATTTTGACTTGAAATGTTGGCACGGTGGCACCAGGGGTGGGTTCTTTGGCCACTGGCCCCACACATTTTCCATTCTCTTGCCAAAGGTAACCACAGTAACTTTTATATGGAAATACAGTATTGGAATATTGGAGGCCTGCTTTACACTAACACTGGCCTTGTGCAGATGCTTAGTTAAAATGTGGCAATTCACCCAAGCCTTTGAGATTTAATGACCATGGCTCATTTTTTTTTTGCATCTAGTGGCTTTTATTTAAATTTTCTTGCATTATTTCTAATTGTTTTATGTTTTTTTTAACATGGCCCAAATAGTTTTCAAGCATTCTTTACCACTGGCTGTGCTGACTAGGGCTGATGGGAACTGTTGTCTGACAGCATCTGGCAATCTGACAGCATCTTTGCCTATCCCTAACCTATAAACTTATATCATCATTGAACTTCAGACCTGGAAGGGACCTGATGGATCATCAATTACAATCCCATCAAGGAGGCCCAGTGAGGAATCAAACTCCCAACCCCTGCCTCTGCAACCAGAAACTTAAACCCCTGAGCTATCCAGCTCATATCCTTGTTATGAATGCATTCTAGTGCTAAAATCATTGTCAGAGGCATTGTTTGCTGTCCTGCTGTTAAGATCTGTAAAGCTGGTGGGCACTAGAGACAGGATCTTCACAGGGGTGGTCTCTACCCTCTGGAATTCACTCCCAAGAGAAATACAATATATGCCTGACCCTATCTCCTATTATTTTTACGAAGAGTTCAGAAACCTGTTTATCTCCCTGGCATTTATCTGAAATATATTTTTACTCTCAATGCTGCTTCTCAGTTCTTTTTACTGATTTTAGGAACTTGTTACACTTATAGTCAAATGTATGTTTTATACGGTAAGCTGCCTTGGGAACACTGCAGTCTTAAGCAGCTGAGGAATGCAGTATATAAACAAATTAGAAAACAGTGTAGCATTTAAAGTACATTAAAAAACCACTGTCTGTGAAAAGTGTAGCAATTGCATTATCTGATCTACGAATAGCAGAGTTATGATGGCTACGTGTCCAAAAGCAGCACTACTGGGACACAAGGGAAACATGCAGTACGCATAACAAGAATCCCAAGGCCACAGGGACAGAAAAGAACATATATTCTATTGCAAACAGGAAACCCATCTTGCAATAAAATGGAAAGGGCACTCAATACTGCATGATCTTATTTGCAGAATTCACTCTGCTCTTGGTGGGCATTTGGAAAACCGATCATATAAAAAATACGCACTAGGGTTGACCCACAATCATAATATCTGTCTAACGCTCTTCCCCACTGTGGTGCCCTCCAGATCTGCTGAACTACCTCTTCCACCACCTCTTGCCAGTATAGCCACTGGTGGTACACAACACAATGACAGGACATCTAGACTGAGAAAGACTCAGTTGCAACCTTCTTTTGCTCAATAGGAGGGGCATATCTCATGTTTTTGTGGCTACCTCCAGGACAGGCCAAAACTTCTACGAAGTGGTAGGAACACTTTCCCTTTTTCATCCTCAGGACCATGTTCTGGATGTTTCGGAAGCCATAAGCTGCTGCAAAGCGCAGCACGGTCTGGCCGTCCTTTTCTAGTGTGACCTCCTTGAAGTCTTTGTTTCTGAAAACACATACACAAACACACAAATGAATATTGTACTCTGTTCTACAGCTGAAAGACACTCAGATTTGGAATCTAAAAGACACAGTATGAAAAGAAAAGGGGATGGGAAAGACAAAAGATAAACAAGACATCTGAAGCAGAACATAATGATAGTGATGCTCCTCAGCCTGATAGAAAGGAACATACAAATCTGCCCTATACCAAGTCACACAACATTGGGTTTCTAGCCCAGTACTGCCAACTCTGACTGGTAGTTGCTCTCCAGAGACTTGGGCGGGATCTTTTTCTAGTCCTACCTGGAAATCCCTGGAACTACCTAGAAGTCACTCATCCAAGTACCAACAAAGTCTGAACCTGCTTAGCTTCTGAAATCAGAGGAGAGCAATCTTCAACAGAGCACAGAGAGAGTTCTGGCTCCTGTCCTCTGAAGAGTCCGGCCACAGAGACTGGTGAAACGTTAGGAAGAAAAACCTCAAGAACACAACCACAGCCCGAAAAACCTACAACAACCATTTTCTGCAGATTGTTTATAAACAGTTTCCTACTGATCCCACACAATGCAGGACAATGTCGGTGATACATCCAGATGCATTAATATCTAGCTAAGACCAGACTAATGCTACATGGCACTATTGCCCACCAGCTAGCTTCTGGATGGCTTAGCTTGAAGGCTTTGATCTAATTGCTAGACAAATGTACAGGAAGGGTGTGGGACAGGGTACTCTCTGGAATGCTCTGTAGTAAAATGGGATTACAACTCTCATCATCCCATGCTCACTGAGGCTGATGGGATCTGCAGTCCAACTATATTTGGAAGGCCATAAGCTCCCCACCCTGATCTAATGAGTACATACAAGATACAGATAACACAACTGTGTGCATTACAGGTGTTGCACACCATGCACAATAACTGGCTATCATTCCCTGCTGTATGTTAACATCTGTTTTATGATAACATGCAAAATGAGCAAAAGGACTCATTAAGATAACATGCAAAATGAGTAAAAAATAAACATTTAGTGTTTGAAATGAACTTAGTTTAGATACAAAACTTACTTTAATACTTTGTATGTGAGTTCTTTCACGTCAGTATCAAAGAGTTCCTTGGCAGCATGCTTAAATATGTGCTCCAAGTAACCATCTGACCTTCTTCCATCGTGCCGTATTAACTCGCTCTCCTTTTGTTCACCGAACCTGATAAAATAAAAGGAGATAAAAAGCAGGATTACTCAGAGGAAATGGAGAATTCACTTTACCAGAGAACTTCCACTCAAGAGTAAAATTAAATCCTGTAGAAACAGGTCAGTATGAATTATATTGATATTTTTGCTATTTTGAAACCCTTTTTAATGGGACTGAGGAAAAAAACACATTTGTTTTAGTCAAAGCACTCAAACAAACAAGCTTCTCACAACAGCTACTTACAAAGTATCAAAGGCCACTTCAGGAATTTCTTTCAAGGATACATTTCTTTGCTCCATTATTTGGAAGACTTCACCTGCAAAGAGAGAGAGAAAAAATCCACTGCTCTTAAGCACACAGAAAGGCTGCCAGGCATGGGAGAGAGAATGAATTTTCTACAAGTAGTGAGAGAGAAACAGGGAAATGAAGCCTCCCGGACAGTGTCCATACCCCCTAGCTGTGCTGGTTTGGGACAATGGAAGATGGAACTGAGCAACATCTGGAGGACTGATGGTTCCATCCTCACTACTTCTGATAAGACCAGAGAATCTGGCATTACTTTAGCTTAGGTTAAAACAACAACAACTACGAATAGCAATGGTCCAAAGTGCAGCACTTGTGGATCCCACTGGATCTTGAGAATCTACAGTATTTTCTTCCCTCAACATGGTCTGATTAACTCTGAATCCCGCACTCAGTTTCAAGACCTTCCAGCAGAAAGGCACATGTCAACACTGCAAAAACAGGAACGAACCTAGGCTGGACTGCCAGTGCTCAGGAAAGCCAGTAGGGGGCAGTGTGGCTATTTGCTAGCAGAGCTGCAGGTAACTGAGGTGTGGTGGCTGAATGGGAATTTCTGCCTATATCTTTCAATGACAGAGAGGGTGGTTAAGACAAGGGAGCACCTGCATTCGTACTGGGCAACAACACAGCTGCCAACTGGTTAGTTGCCCTCGTTGCCCTCAGCAGCCTTTGGCCATAAAGAGGCAGCTATTGCTTCAGCAAACACATGCTTCATTGGTGCTGATTGAGGCACTTTGGGCTTATATCCTAACTTGGGTGTGAGCCAGAGGCACCTTCCAATCACAGACTGCAGACTGTGCTAAGTCTGCCCTAAACTGTCTGTAGAGCCACCTACACCTCACGGGGTGGGGCTGTAGGCTTATTCAGGACAATGGCTAGATTTTGCCCTCTCTAGCTGAGAGAGCAAAATGTGGGCAACAGTTCCTCCGAGAAATTAAACAAACAAATATGTGACGTAAACAATAACAATCATGCATACACCTTTTTTTAAAAAATCCTAATACTCTTTCATTGAATATAGTAACTAGGAAGACTCCCAATTTCATCTACCTCCCGCCCATGTAAATTTGTGGGGAAATAAGTTTGCTTAAAGATTAACTTTGAATTAAAGTAAACTGGGCTTTTAAAAAAAAAGACATATAGTTTTGCGTATTATGATTGAGTCCCTGAATGCCTTTTTAAAGTTAAACTAGTTTTTAATATTTACTTGCTTTTAATTATTTCATTATATTTTAAGTGGAGTATAGTTTATTTTTTTTAATGTTTCACTTATTATGTTTTTAATTCTATTCTTCTTAATACAGTATTGTGAGCCACCTTAGGTCCCCTTATCGGGACAACCTATAAATAAAACAATATATATATACTGTAACCCCACAATTTTTCTCTAGATGTATCTTCTCACATAACAAAAAGTCAGATGTTACAATTTTCTGTTCATTGTTTTCTTTTTCTTTTTAATGGAATAGTTGAAATTTGATTGTTCTTTTTTGCCTAAAAACTTATTTACTGTACACCCCTATTTGCTTAGAAAATTATTACCCCCGTTTGTAGTTCAGTCCTCATTATTGTTACAGATAAGCAGATGGAAGCTGCATTTGTACATTTGTACAATTCACATTGCCTTAGAAAGAGTTGTCCTCAAAACATACTGGGAATGGAGTCTTCTTCCCCATCCCCATCTCTTTTATCTAGTTCTTTCCTGGATATCTTTTATGACTGTTTGTTCCAGTCATGCTGTCCTCTCTGTGATAACAAGATAAATGCTCACGTTCTTTGCTCTTTGGGGAAATTGAGAGTCATGTTTGCTGGCTGGCCTGACCTCTCTTCATACATGCCTGAAAGGCACACCGGTGGCATCTGCTGAGTGGACAACTGAGCCAGGCAGGAAGAAAAAAGCAAGCTGGCAGAGCAACAGCAGCAAACAAACAATTCAAGCAGGAAAAACTCTGCCGTTGCAATTTTTTTTCCCTCCTTTTTACTCAGCAGGGCAAATGCCCTCCTGCCTGCACACAAACACACAAGTCAGCATTACACACAACCTTCAGGGTTGCTCCATAGCACTTGGTAAGGGGTTGTTTCACACATGACATTTTGCTGAGTTTTGCTCTTTCAGTTTGTGGGAGTTTCTTCTGCATTTGCACATACTTTTCAAAACATTCAGTGTGAAGAGTCAGTTGAACCTTCCACAATCTCATATTGGGACTACAAGTTAAAAACCTCCCCTCAGGTCTTGGCCCCTCACTGAGTAGAGGCCTAGAGAAAATGGCTTAGATGAGATGAGATATTGTTGGCAGCAAATCTGTGCATTTAAATCTAGATCTGCTCCAGCCACGTATAAAGTGAGGTGTGTGTGTGTGTGGGGGGGATGTTTTCAGGACCAAGTCATTCCACTGCCAGAGTATGATTAACAAATGGCACCTTCTCATTCCACTGCAAATTATGGTACACACTAGGGAAGGGCATTTCTGGATTTCATGAACTATAAATCCTATAATCCCCCATTCTGGGAGTTCTGACTGAGTTAAACATACCTTACGACACCAAAATGTGACTCAGCTGAGAGAAAAGGCCTGAGCTGGAAGGCTTTGGGGCTTAGCTAAGCCTAACTCCACCCAAGCTTCCTGTTCCTACACTGGTACTAGCTGGGAACGTTCTCTCTGGACAGGCAGCTAGGTGAAGCTAGGCCTAGCAACCCCTCAAAGGCCTTCAGTTCAGGATTTTTCTCCCTACTGAACTATATCTAGATGTCTATTTCAGTCAGGCAGAACTCCTGAGGAATTGAGGAGGTTTATAGTCCAAGAAATCCAGAAACCCCATCCTAAGTGCACATAGTTTTTAAGGCCAGCTAAGAGATTTAGTACTTGAGGGGGAGAGGGGGGGGGCACAAGCATCTCTCCAATGCCCTGACAGTAAAAATACAACAATACTTTAAACCACCTGAAAAGCCAGAGCCTTTCGTGTGATTCCAAACTGGTTGGCTGAGAGAAGGAGTGGTCCCTACCACCTTGAAAGAGGCGGTAATTCGCCCACTCCTTAAAAAGCCTAACCTGGGCCCAAGGCTGGTGGTTAACTACCGACCAGTGGCGGACCTCCCTTATTTGGGCAAAGTGTTGGAGCGGGTTGTGGCTGGGCAACTCCAGGCGCTGCTGGATGAAACGGATTTTCTGGATCCATTTCAATCGGGTTTCAGGCCGGGTTTTGGTACAGAGACTGCCTTGGTCGCCCTGTATGATGACCTTTGCAGGGAGAGAGACAGGGGGAGTGTGACCCTGTTGATACTCCTGGACCTCTCAGCGGCTTTCGACACCATCGACCATGGTGTCCTTCTGGATAGGCTGGCTGGGTTGGGAGTTGGGGGCATTGTTTTACGGTGGTTCCGCTCCTTCCTGGCTGACCGTGTCCAGAGGGTGGTGCTGGGGGACAGTTGCTCTGCCCCATGGCATTTATGTCATGGGGTTCCTCAGGGCTCAATACTGTCCCCCATGCTGTTTAACATCTACATGAAACCGCTGGGAGAGGTCATCAGGAGGTTTGGGCTGAGGAGTCAGCAATATGCTGATGATACTCAGCTCTACCTCTCGTTTTCCACCAATCCAGGTGAGGCGGTTTCGGTGCTGAACTCGTGTCTGGACCTGATAATGGACTGGATGAGGGTTAATAAATTGAAACTCAATCCAGACAAGACGGAAGTGCTGTTAGCGGGTGCTTCACCAGACAGGTTGGAGGGCCATTTCCCTACCTTGAATGGGGTTACACTCCCCCTAAGGGACAGGGTCCGCAGCCTGGGGGTGCTCCTGGACCCCAGTCTAACTCTGGAAGCCAAGGTGGACTTGGTGGCCAGAGGCGCCTTCCTTCAGCTGCAGAAATTATACCAGCTGTGGCCCTACCTGGACGAGCGGAGTCTCATGACAGTTACACACGCACTGGTAACATCTCGTATTGACTATTGCAGTGCGCTCTATGTGGGGCTGGCTTTGAAGACGGTCCGGCGACTGCAACTGGTCCAGAATCGAGCTGCACAGCTGGTGAGTGGTGGAGCTGCTAGAGATCACATCAAGCCGATTCTGTTTAATTTACATTGGTTACCAGTTGCTGCCCGGGCCCAATTCAAAGTGCTTGTTTTGACATATAAAGCCCTAAACGGCTTGGGCCCTGGATACCTGAAGGACCGCCTCCTTCCATATGAACCTACCCGGCAGTTAAGATCTAGCCAGGGGGCCCTTTTGAAAGAGCCATCCCTCAAGGAGGTAAGAGGGATGGCTTGTAGACAAAGGGCCTTTTCGGCAGCTGCCCCTAGACTATGGAATGCCCTCCCGACTGAGATTCGTCTGGAGCCGACGCTGATTACATTTCGGTGCCAGGTCAAAACCTTCCTGTTTCAAATGGCTTTTAACTGAAATAACATCAAATGTGGGTCTGATGGCAATTTTTAGAATATATATTTTAATTGCATTTTAATTATTTTGCCCTTTTATTTTGCCTTTTTATTGTATTTTAAATGCTGTAAGCCGCCCAGAGACCTTCGGGTAGTGTGGGCGGCATATAAGTTAAATAAATAAAATAAATAAATAAATAAAAATTCCTTCTAATAACAGGGTGGTGCCCGAGTCATTTCAACTGGACATGTGCAAAGGTAGGAGGCATGACACCCTCCTCCTTCCCATTGCTTACGCCTTACAGCCATCTTTCTCCAAGACAGACTCCATTTTTGTATCAGAATGTGACTTTATCAAACAGTTTCTGGATAAAATCTGGGGGAAAGTAAGCTATACAGTACGTAGGTATTCTTCCAATCCTAACATGGTACCTCCCTTTCTCCTGTTCCATATATGACCAGACGTGGGGGTGGGGAATCCAGGCTTAAACGGAGAGATCTACCATTCTTGTAGCCTGGGCCAGATTGATACCCCAAATGTTTCAACAGGATTTGACCAGTGTGGCTCGTATCATTCTACTTTTGCAATAAGAATATGCTACTAGAAAGTCCACCCTAACCTGCATCTCAGCCCCTCTTAAAACTCTAGCTGGTCATATCCAGCCTTTCAAAATTTTCCACCGTCTGTGGGAAAAGACATCAGGGGAAGGCAAGGCATTTCACTGAACTTCCAGGAAAACATGAACTTCTCTGTTAATTTCTCAGAAATGAATCTCACCCTTAAGTGATGGTAGTCAAGTTTTGTACAAGAAAAACTCATCTACACACACTTCTCTGGAACCTTCTGAAGTGAGGAAAGCACAAGAATTCTGCACCAATGAGAATTTCTCAGAAATTTCTCCTTCTTCCAAATTCTTTTAGAAGGGATTTTTTAAATAAATTGCTTGAGTGCTCTAGAATGGTTGAAATATTTTTGAGCAAAGATTTTTGGCATGGAACTAGCCAACATCCCATTATGACTGTGCAAGTGACCCTTTGTTACATGAGTATAAAAAGAAAAGAAAAGAAAAAGGCAGGAACCTGATTATAAATTTAACAGTAATACATTTAAGACAAATGCCTACCTGATGTTAAGACACAATCAACGTCTTGAGAATTATACAAAGGAGTATAGAAGTCTTCTCGCAAGGCTTCTAGTTTTTTGTCATAACATGGTGCCACAATTATGTGGAAAATTTTATCAGGAAATAGATTCTGGTGGAGAAAAAAAATGCAGGATAATCACACCACAAAAAATGAAGACATGAAGCCAAAACCCATGGCAATCTCTTCAGGAAAAATCATACTTGTAATAATTTGAGTTTTATAGAATGTCATATTTTACTTTCTGAGCATTTCCTTGTTGGTTTTAAAATATATTTTAATTTTTACTAATGCTTTATTTAATTGTTCATTTTCCATTGGGTGGGCGGAAATCATAGGAAAGGGGATTTGTGACAGGGTTTAATGCATTTTTCTAATGCTTTTTAAACATATGAGCTGCTATGGGGACCATCTACAATGGAAAGACAATGTATACATGAAATAAGAAAAGATATGCATTCACAGCCCCTGTATGTCATGCAGTTCAAGACTTCTACAAATCCCAAGGCATCCAAAGGAAAAATACGTTTGGAAGAACTCTGTTCTTTTAAGGGTGTGCTTACTAAACATACTTACTAGGAAAGAGGGAAATTGCATAGAATTCAACGGGGCTTATTCCTGATTCAGCATAATTAGGATCAGACATACAGTACTCTACAGGGCACAGCCAAAACGGGGGCACCAGAAATTTCAAGTTTCATTAAGTGAGGACTTCTATGAGTGATAATTCAGTGTGACCTTAACCTTTATCCATTTCCTAGTTAATCCCAAAGTTGGACCCCACTCATACCCCCTTGCTATTCTCTCTCTCTCTCTCTCTCTCTCTCTCTCTCTCTGTGTGTGTGTGTGTGTGTGTGTGTGTGTGTATGTTTGTTTGTGCATGTGGGGGCCTGTGCAAGCCCTGCCTCCAGGGGCTGCAGCCCAGCATTAGAGAAACACCCAAAGTTTGCTGAAACTGCACACTTTTAAACATCAACTTGTTTTAAAAAAACACACAGTCCCTCAGAACCATTCGTAACCCAGAGGAGCATCAGAAAGAGTTACCTGCTGCCTGGCAAAATAACCCTTGATGAGGGAACCCATGATTTGCTGCGGTGACTTTGCAGTGCAGATGTGCGGTGTTACTAGGCTGGAGAGGACTCTCTCTGCATACTGGATCCAACCTAGAATGGGTGCAAGAGCCAAAACAGGCAGGGCTGAGGATTACTACAGCGGAAGAATGGATTCATAAAACAAAAATGGAGAAAGAAACTGAACCGACTCAACAAACACAGAGCTAAGATTATAAAGCACTGCCCACCTGAATTTCTGTGATGAGGACACGCTAACAGACAGCCAATTGCTCACTGATTGTTTAGCTTCACAACTACTTTGATTTTAGCTAAATCTTTGTTCATTCTAAAGAATGATTAATATAAGTATCATTCTTCTCCCCACCAAGGCAGATTCTCAGCCTATAAAATGACACGTGTATTGGAAGGCATAAAGTTCAGGGCAAATGCTGTTATTTTTTAATAGAGAGGGGCACATAGTTTGCCCAGTTTCATCTCAGAATAAAAAGTGTGACTTTGTCATGAATGGTGTGATTTAACATCATTCCCTTTACTTTTAAACACTGACCTTCCTGCCACCATAGCTGGCACCAGGGGGGCGTCAGGCAGCAGAGGCAGTTCAACAGTGCCAACCGGTTTAACCCCACATAGCAGCAACAAGTACAATGGCTGCTTGGCTGACATTTTCTCATGGACTCTTCTTCTTCTTGGATTTTAACCCCATCAAATGTATTATCAAAAGGGTAAGTCCTACTCAGGCATTCTGACCAGCAGCAGAATTTATACATTATTTCATGAATGCCACAGTTGTGGCTTAGTGGAAGGATACAAAGCAACAGCATGAGGATACAAAGCAATTGCATGTCACATCCCATGATGACAGACCCATTGTTCTAAGAGTAGCTCCTCATATCAAGGTGGTAACATGTTAACCCAGTCAGAGAAGGAGTCCATGCCTCTCAGCATGGAACAATTTTCTTTCCCTGGAGGAAGGAAAGCCTGCTGTTTTCCATTCCTCCCTGTCAGTTTCATGGTAGGAAGAAGAGGCTATAAAAACCCCTTCAGGTTGTCCTGCAATGGGAGGGAGATAAAGCCACCTGTGTGGTGCCCGGCCTTAAAAGGAACCATTCCCCAGCACGTGAAGGTGTCCATTTGTTTTCTTTTGCTGTATCAGGCTGCACTGCTGCCTATATATTTATAGATGAAGCCTACTTAGGCATCAGTGACCTTCTGCCTTCATCAGGACATCAAAGAACAGAAGCTCCCTGGGATTCTGGCTGGTACCAACGCACCAACAATCACAGAAGTCCAGAAACATTTCCACCTGTTCCCACCAGATAACTTTTCTCTTCCTTGGGTTCTAACGCCCACCTCATTGCCTTCTGAATGTTACGGCCCAATACTGCACAGGGGAAAAACTGGCTCCTGTCTTTAGGTGCCTCAGCCATGTAAGGTTACACATAGAACATGTATGGGAGAATGAGGTATAGAGAAGGCCTACAAAGGGTGCCAGAGAGTCTATGCAAAGGACTTTCACTCTTGGTGCCCACACAGGAGTAGTATGCAGCCCTTTTTCCTGCACATATTTTGACATTTAAAAATGCTGCAGTATGTTCCCTAGAAACATGACCGTTTCCACATTTTCATGCCAGTTTTTGAAGTGGCAGCCATGTTAGTCTGTGCAAGCCTAACAGGCAAGAAGCAAAGACAAAAACAGAGAGACAAAAGCCGTGTCGGCCCCTTTAAAGATTAATTGCTCTATTTTAATAAAAGTTTTTGATGATCACAACCACTTTATCCACAAAAGTTCACATTAAATTATAGCAGTTAAATTAGTCTTTAAAGGGCCACAAAATGTTTGTCTCTTTTCTTATTTTTCTTTTGTTTCTTGCCCATTTGTAACCCCGACGTATTGCTCCTGTGGCAGAAGAAATCAGTAGAAAAGGAACTTCTTCTACCATGTGATCTCATTCACTTTGGGACTATGTTGGGGATTTTATGAACACCTAGCACTAGTTCCATCATACTGGCATATACACATTTCATCCTTTTTTAAAGAGACCCCGCCCCCCGGTGTCAGTAGGCAGAATGGAGGTCAAACCCCACATGACAGCACTTTCCTGCAAATCTTCCTCAACTTCTGAACTGGATCCACCCATTCCCCAAGGAAGTCATGCCTCAGATAAGCAGTCCTGCTCCCTTTGCAGGGGTCCCAGAGAAAGGAGAAAGATACTTTCATCTTACAAAGATGGCTATTAAATGTTCTAACGCAAGGCTGGGCATTATATAGCTCCATTTTACTTTATATAATCTTATTTATAAAAACAGCCAGTCTGTGACCAACTATTTACTCTCCATGCATGTCTTCCTAGTCTGTTCTCTAAAAGATACAGTAGCATCCAACAGAGAGGAAGAGGTCCCTCTCCTGACCGTTTTGTCAGCCTTATCTGAGCACACATTCTGCTTTTCTTATCCTTCACCCTGGTCTTCCTTGGCTGCACCCTCCCATATCTCCATGCAAATAAATTCTTTGGCCTTGGCCATGTCCACTTATCAAGTTTTCTGTTAAAGAAAATGAGAAAGGGGAGGGATTAGTACACAAAGTAGCAGGCAAAATTTATGCGCTTGCCTTCCAGTGAATAACATTTTAGAGCCCAAGGGTTCTACGAGGGCCTGCCATTCACAGCATGAGTCATCTCAACGCTGTGCTGCACTTATTTTCCTTTCCCCACACCTTACAAGCCTTGGTGGAATTTAATGAGCAAAACGAAAAGCCTGCTCATAGTGTGAGTCATTTCATAAGCTGACTGACCTCCAAATATCTATTTTTCAGTAACAAACACTCAGCTGACTCCTTCCAGTTTGCGTTTGCTCACTGTGTGGTTAGACAAACAGCCCTTCTGCCTTAAGCAGGGGGACTCGGGAGAATATGCTCTGCTCCATAAAAAACAACCATGCTCTTTGAGGCAACAATAAAGAGATTAGCAACAGTACTGGATAAAATGCTGTCATAACCTGTATTCAGTACAGCTGCACGAAACAGGACTGGGGAAAGAAGGGGGGAAGGAAGGGAACCCCCACAACTTTCTCTCTGTGACCAAGCAACTGGTGTGGCCGTCCATGCTATGCTTGTCCCTCGGATGCCATGCTCATGCTTGTGCCAAGAGTCTGCAAGATAAGTCTTGCATGCTCACAGTGTGACAGGTTGTGAACAGAATTCTATTCCACCATACAAGCTGGAACACACCCCATCTCACCTGATTTTGGAAGCTGATGTGTACTTGGATGGCAAGCCATTCAGAAATAAGAGGGACCTTCAGGTGTTACTTTGGAGAGCTGCCGTCAGGCAGAGTTGACAATACTGGACTAGATGAACCAATGCTCGGATTCAGTTTAAGGCAGCTTCTTAGGCTCCTGAGATCTAGTGGCCAGTTTCTTGCTCTACCCAGTGGCCATGTACAGATATGAGTTTGTGAAGACAGGGATACAGATCAAGTTTTAGGGAACTTTATTGTCCCATTTCCATGGAAAGGAGGCGGCTGCAATGCCTGCAGGAAAATTCCCCAAGTAAGGATCACGTCCTTTTGGAAGTCGGATAGACATCATCTCCAAAAAGATGGAAGCTCCCTCTCATCAGGTGTCCATGGTCTTAACAACCCAGCCATCCCCTGCAAGGGCAAGTGGGACAGGTCAGGGCATGTTGCCACCTGAGGCAAACCAGCACTGAACTGGGTCAAGGGCTCCTGTACCTGAAGGCAGTCATATTATTCTGGCACTTGAGGAAGAAAATCCCACAAGCTTCTCTTCCCCCTACTTCCCTGCTGGAATAAGATACAGTGGTGCCTCACATAGCGATCGCTCCGTTGAGCGACGAAATCACTTAGCGACGGAGTTTTTGTGATCACAAAAGCGATCGCTTTGCGATGGTCCCTATGGGGTTTTTTCGCTTTGCGATGATCACGGGGAAGCGATCATGGCAAAGCGACCCTTTTTTAACAGCTGATCGGCAGTTTAAAAATGGCTGCCAGGAAAACAAAATGGCTGCCCGCTGTTTTTCCTCACTTAAGAGGCAGCGAAAATGGTGGCGCTATGGAGGATTTTTGCTTAAAGGTGAGGTTTTAAGCCCATAGGAATGCATTAATCGCGTTTTAATGCGTTTCTATAGGCTTTTAAATTTCGCTTAGCGATGTTTTCGCTTAGCAATGTTTTTTCCGGAACGGATTAACGTCGCTAAGTGAGGCACCACTGTAATACCAAACAATGTAACTAACATTTTGCTGTGCTTTTATGACACTGAAACTGCCTAATGGTAGGGCCAGTCCTAGATCAAAGTGAGGAAAATTTATTAGTACACAGAACAGTTTAACTGGCCTATCATGCTGGCAAGTTAAAGAAGCAATTCTGCAAACAGCTCTCCCAGGTTCAGTTCTACAAAACATCTTCATACATGAGCAACAGAACCAAGATGGCCTTTATCTTCTCCCACACAAACATCCAAGTCTTTTTTTGCATAGTCATCTTTCATAGAATCATAGAGCTGGAAGGGACCTTGACAACCATCGAAGTTCAGCCCCTGCCAACGTCATGCAGGGCCGGGTTCTAGAAAGACACTGCAGCCGGGAAGCTAGAGTGCAGAGAACTAGCTTACAACAGAAGCCTAACCTCTCCTTTGGTCCACAGCCTCCAAAGCTAATAAGACAATGCGTGAGCATACTCCATTAACATTGGAATTTAAGTGAGACATGTCAGAAATCACAACATTATTATTATTATTTATTTGATTTATATCCCACCCATCTGGTACAGTATATCATACCACTCATTTTTTTTTTCTTGTAGGGATGATTACAGCTCAGTGGTTTAGGTTTCTGGTTGTGGAGCCAGCAGTTGGGAGTTCCGTTCCCCACTGTGCCTCTTTGAGAAGAGCTGGACTCGTTGATTTATGGAGTCTCTTTCAGATCTGAAGTTCTAAGATATTATCGTTATAGTTATTAATGCTGAAAAATTCAGCTAAGCCCTCTTCTCAGAGGCAAGCTCATTATTTCAGAGACCAATTTTGAATCAAATGCTATTTTTTGCTTAATCTCCCAAAGATACTCAGATTGCACAAACTATTATATTCTGCTGATGTCAGTTTCTGAACATCACAAACGAGCATTTACTTGAAAGATTGAATGCTATGCTGGTACATGCCCCACCGAAATGATCTGTAGGATAATGCTTGAAAAACTTCCATTTATTGTCAGATTAGCAATTGCCTTTAAACTGCCAGGTGTAACTGAAAGCAAAACAAATACAGGCATGGTTTCTGTATTCTAACTACCGGTTGGACCTCGAATAGATTCATGTATTCTAAATGTCACTTCTTCTTTCCTCCCCCCCTCCCCCCTCATATCTAGTATGACATCTGGTAGCTTATCCAACTACATGTTGCTTAAAAGTAAGTATAGTTCATTTTCAAATGGGAGAAGAGCATTCTGATGGAAATGAAGACATTGGAGACTTATACTTAGTTACAGTTATAGTCTGAAGCCCTTGCCCCTGAACTTGTTAGTTACCACAATAGTTACATTTTTTAAAAAAATTGTTATATTTTAAATTTAAATTGTTTTATTTTATATGTTGTACGCCACCCAGGGTAGCCTATTGACTAGATGGGCGGGATATAAATTCAATAAATAAATAAATAAACTCTTTGATTTCTTATTCCTCAAAGGGAACTAAATTAGCTACATTACTTTTAAGTGCATTAAAACACAACAACTGAAGTCTTTTTGCTCTTACCTGGGCAAGCTGAAGCAAACATCGGTAAGGCATGTTCTTCTTGATGGTGATGGTTGTACCTCTGCACAAATTCCTTCTGGCTCTCTAGAATACTAAAATCAGCAGCTATTGTGATGTCAAACACATAATGCACTCCTGGGGGGAAAAACGTGGAAGACAATAAAACGTTATCCTTATGATTTGCTATTTCATGAGTGTGATCTACACCTTCTTCAGCCTTTTCCTCACACTTAAAATGAGATGTAGTGTGGACAAGAATCCAAAGGAAACATGCACCCATGTTTCTACTGGCACATAAAACACACACATAAATGCACAACTACACACAGCTTTACCAGAACCATTAATAAGGATGCACGTTTAGAATTAGAGATAACACTTGAGAACTTCTTCCTGATGTACTAGTTTTATATGCTGGGGATTTACAAATGGAGAACATTTGGAAACCTGCACACTCCCCTATATATCCTGTTTGTAGCCCATCACTTCATTCTGCAGTCTGTCTAAGTTTTGGTTAGATCCGACTTCACTTCCACCCACCACTGCATGATCAGGGACTTTAATTAATTATAAGAGTTTGCTAAACATACAGATTCTGCTCCTATAACAAGCTCTCTTGCAAAAGGACATCATCACCATCACCACCACCAGCAGCAGCTACTGAGTAAGGGGTAAGAGGAGAAGACACGGTCAACTCAGCAAAAGAATGAACAGACTGTAAATTTCAAAGATAAAGGGCTCGTAAGGTTTGTTCGGTGTCTGTCCAGAGAGTAGACGCTTCTCTAAAATAAGTGAGACAAACTGTGTATGGGTAACACTCTCTGTATCGCATAACTCCAGAGAATGTTAGCAAGCTGCCTATACCAGACTGCACAACAGACCAGAGCTTATCAGTGTTCTTGGAGGGGCTGTGTAAGTTGCTGCAGTTAACTGTGAAGGCGCGAGGGTACGTGCTGGGTGTTCCTCGGGCTATGCATCCATCCAGCCATGCTCTGGTGACTTTGGTTGATGGCAGCTCTCCAGATACTATCTTCCAGTTACTTCCTCCCCAAACTCCAAAGACACTGGGGAATGAAGCTGGGGCTTTCTGCATGTTCCTTCCCCAAAACCCACTATGGAAGTGATCTTTACAAAAATTATATGGAAAACAGAAAGCCCATTTCTGACTTCTGGAAGCCTAGATTCTTCTGTGGGTCTGTTCATTTCTTTGTGTTTTCGCTTTGTTTTGTTTTTTAAAGAAAGAATTCCAGCCAACCAGGTACAGCCAGTGGTGGTTTAAAGGCCTATGGGTTTTATAAATACTGTCTGAAGGAACAGGCCAGCTAATGCCCACAGAGCTAGCACATGCCCATTGTGTGGAACAGAGAAGCAGTAAAAGCACTCCGATGACCTACAACTGCAAGCAGGCACCTCCTTGGCATGTGCTCATGGTTCTCAAGGCCTGTGACATAGGTTCTTGGCCGAGCTGCCAACATCTTCATCACTTTTTCCCTTCAGACTGTGAACTAAACATTTTCTGAAGGTGGGCAGCTGTGTGAAGGAATATACGTGCAGGATCAGGATTGTACATCCTGCTCTCCCCCTTCCCACAGTAGCACTTTAGCTCCACGTGTTCAAAATGGCAGGTCTATAGAACCCTAGATGTGTACACACACCAAAGAAAATGGATTCCAAAAGGTGATCACAAGATTCATGGAACTCTCCGATTCCATGATCTGATCTGATATGTAGCCTTGTGAATTTCTCACTCGGTTGCAACACTACAAACCTTTACATTCCTTCATTCCAAATAATGCAATAGAAGACTTGATTCTAACTCTTTTTTATCCATCTTAAGTTATCTGTTATAAGTTTATTTACAATGTTTCTGAACACACCCATTAATGAATCACTTATTAAACAGTTTCTCAAACCTATCTTATGACCTGCTGCTGCACATTGTAAAATTTTGCCAAAGAATCAACATACAAAATAAAACTGAAAACAGAAATGAAAAAAAAAGCTGTGTTATGCTTTTTCTCACTGTAATAATAAACTTACCAAGACTTTTGAGGAAACTGCAAAGCTTCTTGGCTGCTTCTGTTACAGAGAGATTGAATTTAGCAGCAAAATAAGGCAAGGACTGAGGACATACAGACACTGCCAACACTTTGTGTTTTGAGGTATCACATTTCTGGAAAAACAATACACAACAAAACATACAGGTGAATTACTGCAACAGTACAGAGTATACTTTATTGACTTTCACTGTACTTATTTCCCTAATACAGTGGTGCCCCGCATAGCGAGGTTAATCCGTTCCGGATTAACCTTCGCTATGTGAAATCTTCGCTAAGCGGGAAGTAAAAAGCCATTGGAATGCATTAAACTTCATTTAATGCGTTCCAAATCGGCCCTAAACTTCCCACTTAGAGAAGTTTCCTGGCCCCGGGCAGCCATTTTCGCGCCCTCAGCAAGCGAGGGGAGGGCGCAAAAACGCCATGCGGGGCCATTTCGGGTCATCCGCGGCCGTTTTGAAGCCGCAAAACAGCTGTTTTGCGACTTCAAAACGGACCCGAAAGGTTAATGCGAGTGCGGCGATTGGGTGCTCCGTACAGCGATCCCGAAAAAGGGGATCGCTATACGGATTCGTTGTTATACGGTGCGCTTGCTAAGCAAGGCACCACTGTACAAAGATTAATGTAGCATTCAAGTAAGACTTCAGAGAGTGGCTATTTGTCAGTCTTACTTCTTCCCCATTTCCCACAGAGGGAAATATTTAACTCAGCTGCATTATATATTTGCACCTCTTCATGCCTCAGTATAAATGAGAGAGAAAGAGAAAGAAAGAACACGTCTAAACTGGTGATCACCATATTATAAGCAGGCTCGTACAAACAAAGTACCGAGTTACAGCAGCAACCAATCTCCTCTCTTTCCCTTGGCTTGTGATTTCGATCCAGGTGCCAGGGTCCAAGTGCTCGGCGCAGCCTACCAGTAACGATACCTGCCTTCAGGACCAATGGCCAGCCTACCATGGGGTGGTGGAGTGCCCCCAGTCTATCACTGCTCCGAAGCAGCGTGAGGAAACTCAACAGTGGCCCACTCCTATTGCCAATTACAGGAGGAGGGTACCTGTCCAAGGAGACATTGCTAAAGCCCTCTTCAAACCTGGAATTCCCCATCTCTTCCTTTCCCTTGACACCCAAAATGGGCACACAGCTTTCACAGGGCAACACAGGTGAGGAATCACATTACAGTGCCACAGCAAGGGCCCCACTCTCTGCCTTCTGTCTTCTAGGCTGGTAGGTGGAGGAAAGTCTATGTGTGTCCATGTGTCTTTCTGTCTCTCAACTGGGTTAGTTACTGATCCAAACAGGCTGCATCTGCCCTGGCTATGCGCACATATATCTCCTGGTGGAAGGTGTTCTGCCCACTTAACATTACAGTTAATAATAATAATGTGTTTACAAATATTGTGTCACACCAGCTTCTCAACAGTCTGTGCTGGCAACCGTCAGCATTATACTCAGGCTACGGAACTCAAGTCAAAATTTCTTCCCATGACCCCTTTTGTGAAAAGCAAAACATTAGATATGAATTTGATGGTAAGAAAGTTGCATCATTCTTCCAGGCACATCCCATCAACTTGTAAAAAAGTTTTAAAGTCAGGTATTCCTACAGCAGTAAGGGATATCAGCAAGATGGGGCGAAAGCCTCTGTGATTTACTGTACAATTCCCACCCTGTGAGGAAGAGCAGAGCTTCTCCTCAGGGAAAAGATCTATATAATCTCTCACATTTCTTAACTGAAAAAAAAATATTCTGTACAAGAGCTCTTGAGTTTTTGCTCTGTTCAAAACCTGTAAAGCAGACCAATTAATTTTTCAGTAAACAGAGCATTTCTTGGTTTTGCTTGTTTTGGCAGAAATCAAATCAAATAAAAGATCATTTCATAGCAACATACTTAGGTTAACCACAGAGTGAACATTTTCTCAGAAACTAGCCTATTGATTAAACTGATTATTGTGCCTGAAGCTTCCTGCCAGTCCCTTACAAGAAAGAGGAGAAAAGGGATGATTTAGCAAAGAAAAATGGATCAGGAGGGTAGTACTTTAAACCCTTTACATGAGATAACCAAGAAAGCCACTTGAATGAGTTCCAGTTAAGGTAAAGCCAAAGAAAGAGAAAGGTGGAAGAAGCAGACACTAGGGGAAAAAAAGAATTTTAAAAAAAGGATTGGTGATAGAAAAGTCAAGAGAATAAAGAGGCACATTGTCTTTGTTTTGTTGTTATCCCTTTTTTTATTCCTTCCTGTTGTTGTATGGTTGTTTATGTGGTATATAATACTAATACTACTACTACTACTACTACTACTAATAATAATAATAATAATAATAATTTTAAAAAAGAGAATGAAGAGGCATATTTATTTATTTTATTTAGTTATTTTATTTATATATTTGTAAAAAAAGAAAAAGAAAAAGCCAAGGTAGACCACAACATGGGAATGAAAGGTTCTGAATGTGAAGGGAAGCTTGAATTAAATGATGGAAGTGTGATGATTTAATATAAAGACAAGAGAGTGAAACAAACATATGAACAAATTGAAAGGTGTGAAATGTAGGGAAGAAGGCGAGCATTTCAAATGGGACAATCGAAGCAATATTCCAATAATCCAGATGAGAAATAATCTGAGAGAGAATAAACCAGATTTATAGAACTCAGGTAAAAAAAAAAGTTGGGTACCAGAATTATTAAGAACTTGATGCCAACTGGATTTAACAGGAAGAATTAAAATAAAACAAATGTCACCCAGATTGCATGCTAGGGAAAAAGAAAGGGTTCCCTTCCCTTCCCCCAGTTTGTGAAAATAAAGTGAGTTTAAGGACTACTTTTGAGCACTTTTAGATATAAAGAAGAACAGAAGAACACGTTTATCGCTAAAGAACATTTTTTGAATGCAAGAAAAATAAAAATACCTTTGAAGTTAGAAAGAAAGATCCCAGATGAATAAATATAAAAAATGTAGGGACCAGGAAAGATAGGACAGCTGGAACAAGCGACCTTTAAAAACAGGAATTAAGCATATTCATAAGAACAACTATCAAACTGGAATCACAATTTGATAGGTTAAAGCAACCCATTTTCTATACATGAGACTTTCAAGAAGTTGTTTTTTGGTTCTATGACTTGCAGAATTTCTCCAAAGCAACACTGACCAAACTGGCCTGGGGGTTCTGGAATCTGTACTCCTGAAAAGTAACTTTCAAAATACCTTTTCAACATACCTTTTCAAAAGTAACTTTCAAAATAACAAACACCTTCCCTTTACCTTATTAAGACTGAGTACACGGAAGAGCTCCTTCTGATTCTGCTGGAAAATTCTGACCGCTTCATCTGAAGTTATGCAATTATCACAAGCTAGGCAATCGCTAAGGAATATTTTAGCATTAGCCAACCTATGGAATTCACTTGTCTGAAAATGGAAAATAAAACAAAACACCAACAAAAATGTGATTCGGAACAGACATCAATCTGGAGAATTCTTTGAAACACTCAGTAGGGTTGTACTGTAGGGGTTCATGGAGCGCTGGCTAAACGATAGGCAAAAATACAGAAGTCTTTAATAAAATCTCCACCCACACACATATTTTTTTAGCCAAAGTCTTCCTAAAAACAATAGCTGCATGCGCTGCCCCAAAAGGTAAGGAGCCACACCTTCCCTCATGCTTTGAACATGTACTAGGAGAAAGATGCATGTCCTGCCTTAACAAGGGTAGTCCTTTAATTGAATCAGAATAAATACGATCCAGAAATTAACCCAAAGGATATTTATTACCTCATGATTTTCACTATCTGAATCGAGGACATCAACCGGTGTATTTTGTTGGTCACCATTCTTCTGTTTTTTACTACATTCCTGAAACACATCACAAATGTTAGTCAGAAACAACTAAATCACTGGTCAAAACATTTCCAGGTGGAATAGTCTTTTCTGGTGTTTTCATTCTGTGGGAGCTATAACAGAGGCACATAATAGGTCAATTGACATGTTGAATATGGTATGTCTTATTATTTGTTGTGTGCTTGAATAACACTGCCGATTGCTGTATTTGTATGTCGCACTAAACAATGTTTATCTTTTAGTATCATTTGTCGTTCCAGTCATTACTTCTCCTACAGAAAACCAAATTACAGATGGTCTTGTCAATTTCTGATCTGTATTTCCTCCAGACCTTTCACCAACTTGTTTTTCAGAGTGAACACACAACTAAGAGAACAAAATTGGGACACGCCACGTTTCTGAGTTCAAATGTAACAACAACCCAGAGTTTCAGTAAGTCAAATTCATAATCCGGCAAATAAAGAGCATATGACTTCCAATTGTGGTTTGTGGTTTAGCTAACAAATTACATTTTAATTGCAAGGACAGGTATGGACATAACAAAAAGTGGGAATTCAGTACAACACAATCTGACTTATTGTTATAGGCAGACTCAGCCTATTTGGTCTTGTTTTGCATAACTCTGAAAAACAGCACACATGTTAGCAATGGATGGAAATTGGGAAAAGACAGAAGAAACGGAAATAAACTGATGATAAGTGGTGATGCATTATTAATAGGCACTTTAGGCTTTCATCGCTCTATCTAATCCAGTCCTCTCTGGTCTCACTCTTTAGAGTCTTCACCTACCCAAACCTAGGAACCTAAAGGTGCCAGCTTGAGGGAGCACTTCAGCTATCTGAGGGAATGGGCACTGTCCATTCCCTCAGCCCATGCCGAAGCAAAAGTGGTGGGGTGTCCAAGGTGCTACAAGACTTTTTGGCCGTGCTCCACAGGGCCCAATGGAATTTGTTCTCAATGCTGTTGTGGTGGATTTATTTATTCATTTATTATTACATTTGTATCCCACCCATCTAGGAACAGAGTACAGTACTACTCTGGGCAGCAAACAACAATAAGGAGAATAAAAAATAATAACCCACCCACAACATAAACCCAGAAATAATAAAAACCCAGCAAAAGAACACCTAAGGGAATAGAAAACAAACTCAAGATTGAAACATGTGGGTTTACCAGAGGATCAAAAGGGGAAGATGTTATCAAAGGCCTCTTAAAACAGCTCAGCTTTCACCCATTTCCTGAAGGTCAGAAGGGAGGGAGCCTGATGGGCATCCACAGGCAATGCGTCCCACAGTGTTGTGGCTACCACCAAGAAGGCCCAGCTTCTGGTGGTAAATTTCTGTCCTTCTCTAGGTAGTGGTAATCCTAGGTAGACTGGGTGGCCCTGGTAAATGATTTTAAGTAGAAGACAGTTTATTTCAAGGATCTTCTGATCTTTTAAAAAATCCCTTTCACATTATGTACAACATACATGCATTGTTGCTAGTCCTGGTATAACTTAATGTGTGTTTAGTTATTTAAATAATATGCAAAAATATCTTGAATTTGTACTTCTTTGGTAATTGACTATAACCAGGATTATCTGTGGGTTTGGAATCAAACCCACAGCTATTTATCTATCTGTTTGTTTGGTGTAGTACAAATAAAGCATGTTTGTGTTCTTTCTGAAATTATTAACAACCACAAAAAAGAAGTTTCATTTTAAGCAGGATCTACTGACTTAGTTCCTTTTGTTACAGACATTCCTGAATAATTATAGTAATAAATTCTGTTTTACTGTTTCCAAATATTAATAGGCCTCAAACATTTAAGACATATTTTATAATTGTGAATTCACCTTCATTTACAAGCTGGGACAAATGGTTATTAGGTTTGGCTATTAAACTAGAACACATAATCAAACTATTGCTTGCATTGCACCTATTTTCAAAGCTGAGTCACTTGTATTTTGGTGGGGCAGACTGTAGACAAGCATAGTTCCCAAGAGCCCACAAAATACCTAGAAATACAAAATACCTAGAAATACAAAATGCAAAGTCAGCAAATACTCCTAGGAAACTGTTGCCTTGAGTCCCATTTTTTGGCGAAAAGTGAGATATAAATTGAGTAACTGACTGACTGACTGAAGTAGAGCTTCTCTTCCTAGATATAAACAAAGGGACAGAATTTTCAAAGGGTAATTTGTAATGTTACAACACAAAGGCTACGAAAAAGTATATGTGAAGAAATAATAATTTCATTCAAAACATGAAATTATTGTTTGCTAAGACTGTTTATATAGGGCTGACAGTACAAAGCAACTGGCTTCTTGGGTGATTTAAAACTGAATGTTAAAGAAATTGATGAGGTTACCAAGTGTATTTCATTGACATATTTTAGTCAAGCAACTTTGTGGGGAAATGCCTCTACTCATTTGCTCCAGAACATAAATTAACTATAGGTCCTTGGAAATAAACTTACTTCTGTATTATCAGCCATATGAACCCATTTATTTAAAAAACACCATTGGCCTCCCAAACTGTTTTGTACACTGAATCATGGAAGAAAAGGATCAAAATTATGGAGAAGGCAATTTGCTGTAACAGATCTTAACTGCTGAGAGAGGTAAGTTGTCTCTCAGCACTCACCTCACAGCCCAATAATGGAGAATATCTGCATCTACATACATACATATATGGAGAAGTACATTCTTACATACAAACAAACATTTACAGAATTGTAAGACAGCTACTCACTTTTTTGGTACAGTTTTCGCACTTCATTTGTGGGGCTTCCCTTTTAATTTGCTGGGTGGTTCAATTGAGTCTCACTGTAAATGTCACGGGTGTGTCCTCAGCCAAGAGATCTAGACAAGGAAGCAACGTCGTCTTCTTCTTTTCACCTGCCTGGAACGTTCAAAAGAACAAGAATAGCAAGGATGGTTGCCCTCTATTGCAACAACTGCCTTTCAGCCCTCTTATGACTTTGCCTCTTTTTGAATAATCTTCTCTGGGACCAATGCGGAGTTGTGAAGGAGGGGCCACTTGACTGCTCAGCTGCCAGTGAGGTCTTCCTGTTGTTTGCAAGTGAGAAGTTTTAAATCCTCAATGCTTTGCGAGACGGACTACAAATCCCTGTTCTCAACTAGTAGAGAACAGCTATTACGTTACAGCACGCTTTGTTTCCTAGCACTGATTAGCTTCAGATACAGATGCTTTTATTGAACCATACAGATAAACAACAAATTACTTATCTCGCCATAGAAACCAAGGCAAACATTTGATTTTATAACTCTGTTTCTGCTCAGAAAGAGGGAGACAGGATTGATACCACTCAGACACGCTTGCTTGAGGGGTATAGCTCAGACATGGTTGCTTGAGACAAAGAGACAGGATTAGGATCACTCAGACATGCTCGCTGGACACAAATGAGGCATGAACTGACAAGTGAGCAGGGCTGGGAAGTTTATGCTTTAGAAGTAACACTGTGACCCGTAACTCACTACTTTTCTGATATCAAGGGCACACAAATAATGCCACGTTTCACAAGTAACATTTTAAAAACACAATTTTGCATTTCTTTTAAACTGTCTTTCCAAAGTATTTCTCAGGCATTTTGAATGGAACATTTCAAGTTTTACAACATGCTTTTTATATATAAAAAGCGCTACAGGTGAATCAGGTTCATGGCTAGGGCTCCACAGCTATTCTAAACAGCTTGTGTGTATAGTCTCAAGGCTAGCCCTACCATTAGGCGTAGTGAAGCAGTTATCTCAGTTGTGACATTTCAGGTCTCAGGAGTGTGAAACAAATTACGCTACTTACAGCCTTTATTGCTCTTTTATTGCTGGGGATGGGGCTAAGTGCTTCTGCCCTTTCTGCCTTATGTAGTAAATTAACTTGACTGGCTTTAGTTACTGAGTACCTTTGAAGGGAGAATAAGGAATAGGCCATGTGGTCCCCAAGATTACACAAATGTAAGACTAACACGGCAACCTTGTTTGAAACTACCAATTCAAGAGTGATGATATCTTCTATTCGACCACTAAAATATAAAACAATAGCAAATATAACTTGTCAGGCCTTTGGTCTCAAGAGCAATGGTGTAAAAATTCTAAGCCTTGCTGCAGTGACACTGATGGCCCAGCCTCAACAAGACTTGGATCATCTTTTTTTGACTTTCGTCTACAGTTTTTCTGCAGTATCCATGAAGAAGGTGTGCTTAGCCTGAGAAAGCTTGATACAGTACTTGTTTAATATCTTAGTGGTCCAATAAAAGGTACCGCCCACTCTTGCATTAGAAGGGAGAGTCCAAGTTTGTTTCAGGCAACAAAAAGTCTCAGGTCTGATCATGACTCCAGAGAGGTACTACCACGCTGAAAAGATGAAGGAAAATCAGGCAAACTCTCTCAGATGAAAAAACCCAGGTGTCTTTCAAAATCTAAGCATGATGTGAAAAATTGCAACTGATAAATACCCAAATGCCTTCCTATCTTCTGTTGCTTGCTCACCCAGATAGTCAAAGCAAGAGACTCTTACACCTCAGACACCAGAACCATTGCTCTTTTTGAATCTTTAGACATAATGCTACGAGCTGAAGGACAAGATTCTGAGACTTCCTTTATGAGATATCTCCGTTCCATGGAACACGCATGATCTGCCTTTCCTGCTTGAGCATCTGCTTCCATGGGGGCAAATGGTGAAGGTCAGCTATACCCATCATTTGAAGGGCCGATAGCTGGTTAGCGCCATCAGTAGCAACTCACTTATCTACGGAGGGACTGAGAAGAGGAAAGAGCCATTCACATGCACCCGAGGGCTGAAATTTTCAAAGTGGTAGCCACAGTAGTCTGTGCAAACATACCAAACAAGAAACAAAAGGACAAAAGGAAGATCAAAACCTTGCGGCACCATAAAGACTAACTTCTATTGTGTAATGTGATTTTTCATAGATAAGTCCCGACTACACAGGAAACATTTATATCTTGGGGGCCTGTATAAGTGATTACCCTGTAGTCTCAGTCTTATGTCTGATGAAGTGAACTTGCACCATGAAAGCTCACATTAAAAGAGAGCAGCTAGTCTTTAAGATGCCAAAATCTTTGACTCCTTTGGCTTTTATTTGTTTCTTGCCCAAGGGCTTGAAGGAGACCTTGCACTTTGGTCAGACTGAACGGGTGGAACATATTTCACTGCATGGATCTTACTCTTGGTCCCTGTGTACCAATAAATTTTGGATAGACACGTGGCAGATACTCGAGATCTTTGGAAAAGCCCTGTAGACAGCAATATCCAGCCAAGTTTAAAAGATGAGGGTAACAAACTAGATATAAATGCAGTATATCAGGAGAGGTGGGCGTAGCCATGGCATTTCGAATTAGGGAGAACAGCAGTCTGCCACAGATGTCCCAAAGAAAAGCTAGTGGTGTTACAAGTCCTCAAGAAAACGAGTGGGATGCTCAGATGCTCACTTCAGTCTGCACTGCAGCAGAGCCGCGGCGCCTCCAGCCGTCTAAAAAAAAATCCATTTACTCGGGAGCAACACCCAGTGTTTGTCCGACCCCAATCTGCCCTTCCCTTCTAATGCCAAAGCAGAAATAGGTCTCCTGCATTCTGTGTGGTCTCATTCCCGATTTAAGCACTTAATAGCCACCTTTTCTCAAATAACAAGCAAGGGAGGGTCGCCTGAGCCCAGGGATTAAATCAAATGATCACTGCCTGTGTGGCAATGGGAGGGAGTCTGACATTTGAAGGCTTTGGAAGGGATCCGAGCGCGAAACTCACACCATTTGCAAGGTTATCATCTTTATTCTTGCAAACTCCGCAAAAAAAAAAAAAAAAAAAAAAAAGCCCTAACGATTAAAAACCACCGCCGTGCGCTTGCAACCGCAAGTCATGACTTCTTTCTCCTCAGTAGACGCCGAATAGAAAGCCGCGAAAAGGCCGCCTCAAAACAGACCCCGGGGACGTGCAAGGGGCAAAAGCTGAAAAAAAAAATATCACACAAGCCATGCAAAGGAATGAAAGGCAAAAAAGCAGACACTGTACCTCCTGGCCGCACCATTCACTCCAGTCCCAAATCGCACCCCTAGCAGACATAGGAAGGATCCTACGTATTCCCAGACGAAGGCGGGTATGGTGGGGGGAGAGACAGGATGACAACCGGGGTGTGGGGGAAGAGGGGGGCGCAGGAGGTAAGCGGGAGCTCTTGAAGGGCCGCTAAGTCGGGCACCAGGCGCTTTTCTTTCGGGCTCTTATCTTTGGGGGCGCCCTGCGGGTCCTCCCTCCTCCTCCTCCTCCCCCGGCGTTGCCAAGCCTTCATTGTAGACCTGAGCTCTGTCACGTAGTCTCTCCAGTATTTGCATGCAAAAGGCGACTGACATCGCCCCCTTGCGGCCGAGAAGCGAAGCTCGCCCCGCTGACTGCTGCTGACAAGGGAATCCTGAATTTTTGTCATTTTTATCCCGGTTTCGCCCTGCTTCCTCTCGCGGCGATACTTCTCCTGTGTTATCACTCTGTGTAAGGCAGAGTCCGGCGAATTAAGAGGAAACTAGCTTTCCTGTTTTGTGGAGCCGGCCCTCCAGGCGGCCAACTCAGGCAGCTGAGTCTGTGGAAAAGCAGCAGCTGTTGCGTTTTTATTGCCAAGAAGGGTAGAGGCGTCTGTGGGATGGCGTGTCTCGGGTAGCCAAAATACCTTGAACGGCCTGAGGTGATGTATAGCTTGACCGCACAACAGGGCAAAGACATTATTTGTGGGTAGGCCTCAGAATGATATTGCTAAAGGCTAAGGAGCCGGATCAGATGATTTATCATGGCTCATATGTTTGCGTCCAGGAGCACCCATTCAAAGAACCTTAGATTTTTTTTTTTAAAGAAGACCAATGCTTATTGATCCAAAAGCTGCAGGGAGAGTGGAATCAGGTAGACAGATGGTAAAAAAACAACCCCATCATCTTGCCAATGCTTCGCATGCTGCTCCTTTCACATGGTTCCACTTCAAATAGCTCAGGGTCACAAAAAAGCAGAAAATTGCTAGTCATTTATTATTACCATATTTTGACTGCAAAGAAAGGGGGTTGGGGAGAGTTGCTCCAGCATGGGAGTTTTCTGGCCCAGGCACCTAGATATGTTTCGTCGCCTTAGTTATTAATAGGAATCTGAAGCAAGAAGCCTCTTTGAGGCTCCAGGTTGCCACATTTCAGATCAGTTTCACTTCCTGGTTTAAGACATGATTGCTTGCTGGGAATGAGTTCCTGAGTTTAAATAAAAAGAAGGGATGATAAGAAAACAAACTTAGCTGTGACCTTTGGCTATCAACAAAAATATGGGCAAATACTTTTCCTTCCATCGCGTTCACTGAAAAAGATAACCTTTTACCAAAAAGAACTTTTAAAAATTCAGACTTTGGAACTAAAAGTTCCATGTTCAACATATTTTAATCCTTCACATGAATCAGCATTTTAAAAAAATAGTCAAAGCCTGTGGCATATTTTATTTGAAATTTACGCTAATGGCAAGATAAAACATTAAAAACTTTTTTCGGATTATGAGATGAGTAAACTAATCTGAACAAGTTTAAGATGCCACCAATGGTTTTAAATAAAAATGCTTACTCTCAGTATAGAGACCTGCAAAGAAAGGCAAGCAATCTTACAACACATTCTTTTAATAAAATTTAAAAATGTTTACAAGGCAACATTATCCAATTACTATATCACAGTCCCCAGGAAAATCAAGCCATGTAAGGGAAAAGATGAGGAAATTTATCTTCCAATTAACTGGTGAAAGGGCTCTTCTCGTCACCCAGGAGATTTATTGTTGCTTTATTAGCTTCTTTAGCAAAAGTGTCTGCCATCTCTGCAGCTGTGTCTTTGACATCCTTGACTACACTGTCCCTTTTGCTCTCATGCTTTAAGAAGAATGGGTGGATAATTCTGTGATAACGAAACTTGGTTCCATTTAAGGGACTTGGAGCCATGCACCATATCAGAAAGCCACACTTCATCATGTAGTAGACAGGGAACCAGGAAAGAAAGATGACAGAGAAAAATTCTGCTATGCTGAAGATGCCGTATACCAGTGGTTCTTAACCTTTGTTACTCAGGTGTTTTTGAACTGTAACTCCCAGAAACCTCAGCCAGCAGAGCTGACGATGAAGGCTTCTGGGAGTTGCCATCCAAAAACATCTGAGTAACAAAGGTTAAGAACCAGTGCTGTATACCAGTGGTCCCCAAACTTGGGCCTCCAGATGTTCTCGGAATACAACTCCCAGAAGCCCTCACCACCACCTCTGCAGGCCAGGATTTCTGGGAGTTGAAGTCCAAGAACATCTGGAGGCCCAAGGTTGGGGACCACTGCTGTATACCACCCAGTAGGTCAGCCACTGTGTGTCATCATCTTTATTAGGGCTTTCAATAGCCTTGATGGAGATATATGCAGGATAGGTAAACCCAATCAGATTGCAAAGGAGGGATGCTCCATAGCCAATTACCCAGCACAGCCAAAATGGAGTAAAGGTGGAAGATGCGGTGGTGGGGGAATCAGCAAATATTTATGGGGATTTATATTGAAAGACTTTGGAATAAATTTTTTTAATTTGACTTTTCATTGCTTTATTTCCTGTGATTTTAGGACCAGATGCCCTTTTATCGTGAACAAACTGTACTTCATTGCATGGTTAAGAGTTTGACCAGAAGCTCAAACAGCAGAAAATAACAAGTCCCAAAAGACAGCCTCCTTTATATTGGGCAGCTGATCAAATGTTGTTCGAAAATATATTGTGGATGAAGAGTTTGGAATTTTTTTTTTAGCAGAAACTGAACCGTCTGAGAAAGGCAGAGAAAATGAACAAGAAAAGTGACCAAAGCATCCCTACCTGATGTGTTTATTCAGGAAAACAACTGGGATTAGTCCAAAGAAATAATTTGTTCACGTTCTGGTTCTATGTGTGGGTGTGGGGAGAATCTCTTCAGAAGCCACAAGTGGATGGGGATAGAAAAGGCAAGACCGCTCCCTTTTTCTTCCAAACCTAGCAGCTTGTTTGAGGAAGAGACAGACTAGTGCTACAGAGCTGATCCCTTTCAGAGGACTTTCAATATCAGGCAACTGCTATTCTACCCCTAAGCTGTTTTGTTTTTTTAACTAAATTCTTGGATAATAGGAAGAGGTAAGCAACTTGCTCCTATTCACTCTACCATCCCCACAATTGATTTTTTTTAAATTGCTGCATTCTGTAGAACATACGTGTCTCACACAGTCTCAATAGTCCTTCATAAAACAAATATCTGACACGCGGATTTGTCAGGCTAAAAAAGTAAGAGATTTGTGTCTGTGTGGCTCCAAGGAAAAGGTGTGTATGTGTAATTTTGTAGGGCATTTGGAATTTCATGAACTAGAATTGTGCTTGTCTGTAAAGTTCTGTGCAGCTGTGGAACTATCTAGGCACTGAAGTTTATTACTTCTCTGTACATTGTGGGAAAATATATCCTTTTGGCAGATATGTGTCTGTGGTGTCAGCAGCCATTGTGGGGAACCGTACAAGTCACGTATGGCAAAAGTGGATGATTAACCTGTTTGCTGGTGTATTCAAAAATTATCTGTCTCTGAGTTGATTAACTTGTGTATTTAGGAATTTCCTGTTTCTGGGTAAATTGTATTAACTTACTTGTGTATTTAAGGTGTTAACTGTCTATGTTTACCCTGCTCTGTATTCAGGAATGTTTACCCTACTTGTGTATTCATGATATTAACCACCTCTGTTTAAAATAGTATTGATTAACGAGAGCAAATGTAGTAGAAAAACAATAAAAGAGGAGGAGGCGAGAGATAGAGAGATTCCCTCTGAACAGCTGCCTCACACTCGAGTGTCCCGTCTCTTCTTTTCCCCCTTGCTGGTCAAGGGGGAGGCTTCATCTACAAATTCCTGCACTGAGGCTTCATCTGCAAGATCCCTACTTCCCCTCATCTTGCAGATCCCAACAGTGCATCTCTTTTAAAGAGCAGCGGGGTGGTGGTGTTATAACCATTGTTAACAAACACCACTACAGGTTATTGAGGAATCAACTACAAGAAGTGTCAACAAATAAAAGTTATTATTTATTTATGTTATGAGTTATTTACTTGAGTACTGTGCCACCTTTCTCCCATAATGGGATTCAAGACTGCTCAAAATAATTAAGATGCAAGCAAAGCTCAAGTTGAAATATTCATGGCCAAGATACTAGACTACCTTCTTTGGGAGCAACAGCTGCATCAGCAAAAGACAATGGGTAGTTCCACTGGATATGGATATGGAGAAACTTCTGGAGGGCAGTTCCTGGGCAGCAGTGGTAGCTGATGGTGCCGCTGGCATTGAATCTTTCACACACAATAGCTGTGACACTCAAGTTAACTTTTGTCACTCCTGCGCAGGAGAAGGCAATGGTAAACCACTGCTGAATCTTTCTTACCTTGAAAACCCTATGACGAGACAGTTCAAAATGATAATGATGGAAGATGAGACTCCCAGGTCAGAAAGCTACTGAGGAAGAGCAAAGAACATGTAACGATTAGCACAGTAGCTAATGACAAAACTAGATTAAAACCAAAAGGATTTCTAGTCACCTCTGTGCACATCTAGTGGCTGACTGCACAGAGGTGAAAGAAAAGGCTGATGCTGCACAACACACACCGTTGGAATATGGCACATAAGAAGCATGAATCAAGGTAAACTGGAAGCTGTAAAGCAAGAAATGGAACATTTAAACATTGCTGGGCTTGGTGTCAGTGAACTAAAGTGAACTGGAATGCAACAGATTTAGTAAGAAAATTACCAAGTGTTTTACTCAGCAAAGGACGAACAGCAGAAATGAAGTGACTCTAATATTGGAGCAAGATGTAGCACAGGCAGTTAGAGATTATAATGTAACATCTGACCAAATAAATATCCATCACACCTCTGGAAAAAAAAGTATCAACACAAAGATAATTCAAGTCTATGCTCCAACTTTAGATACAGAAGATGAAAGTAAAAGCTTTTATGCAAGTATCTGAGAGGAAACTGATTGCATACCAACACAAAACATGCTTACAATCAAAGGTGACTAGAACACAAAAACTATGGAACCAAACCAAACATTTGGCCCATGGATCAGAAACAATGCAGAAGAATGGCTTGTAGAGTTCTCTGAAGCCAACAATCAGTTATTTCAAGCCAAAGAGACTGAATTTGTTAAAACCCTAACAATGTGCCAACAAATGTGGAAAATAAACCAATAACCCATAGACTGGAAATGCTCGATGTACATTCTAATCCCCAAGAAGGGAGGTCCATGGAGTGCAGTAACTATAGGACCATTGCTGTAATTTCCAGTGTGAGCAAAGTGATGCTAAAAATGTTGCAGCTAAGACTTTTGCCTTACTTGAAGCAAGAAATACCTGATGTTCAAAATAAATTCTGAAAAGAGGTACTCAAGAACTGCTGGAAAGTTCAATGGGCATCTTGTTACAGAGCCAGAGGTTGGGAGTTCGATTCCCTACTGGGCCTCCCTGACAGGGATGGGACTAGATGGTCTATAACAGTGATCCCCAACCTTTTCTGAACCCCAGACCAGTTGGGGCGATGGGGGATGTGTGCAGGGGGGTGGACTTGGTGTGCTCACAGGTAAATGTGCATGCTCGCGAATGCACAGAGGGGAGTGGCGCGCTCATGCACACGTGGATGGGCATGGCACGTTTGTGGGTGGGCGTGGCATGCACTCGCGCATGCACGGATGGGCATGGAGCACTGACATGCACCCGCAGGTGGGTGGGACACCCAAGTGGGTGGGCCATGTGTGCAGGCAGGCGTGGGGGGAGTGTGCACGGGGGGGGGGTTGAGAATGGCCTCCACGGCCCAGTCCTACCCAGGCCATGGACCGGCACTGGGCCGTGGACCAGGGACTTGGGGACCCCGATCTTTAGGGTCCCTTCCAGCTCTGCAAACTATGATGATGATGATGATCATGGTGATCAGATTGCAACTCTCCACTGGCTATAGGAGCATACCAAAGAATTTTAGGGGATCAGTTTATACTTTGTAGGAGAGGTCTCCAAAATTTTGAGCTTGAGGGATTTTTCTGGCTGCCGTATTTTGAACCAGTGGAAGTTTCCACATATTCTTCAAAAGCTCCATGTAAAGCATGTTAGAGTAATCCATGCAGGATGCAGCTAAGGCATATGTCACCACAGCTAAATCAGACATCTTCAGGAATGGCCACAGCAGTCACACCTGCTTTAACTATACAAATGCGCCCCTGGCCACAGCAAAAAGTTGAGCCTCCAAGCTCTAAGGCAAGTCCAGGTGGACACCCAAACTGCTAAAATGAGCAACACCTCCCTGTGTGAGAGACTAAGGAGGATGAGCTCTTATTTAGAACCAGAGTGTTGAGCTTTCCTTCGGTTCCCCTGCTCGACAGTGGGATGGAGTACCTGAAGAAGGAAGAAGAATCATATACTTTGCTTTGAGCGCATTAAATAAAAGGCAGGGTGTAATAAATGCTGCAACTAAAGAACAACGAAAAGACCCAACTAATTTCTCACTGTTCCTCCAGGCACTTTGCCTGGCATCAGCACCGAAATACTATTGCTTACCCAATGCTCCTTTTGGCCATGCTTGTTCTATCCTTCTGGCAGATTAAAGGAAAAACAAAACAAAACAACAAGAACAAAGCTACCTCGTTTGCCACTGTGTACTGGCCTAATTTGGTTGCCAGTTTCCTTTTTGGCAAAACAACCACTTGTTACTAAAGAGAGCAGTGGTAGGCAACGGTAGCCCTTCCCCTGTTTGGAAAGTGCATCTCTCATTGTTAGGTGCCTTCAAGTCAGGAATGACTTCCGGCAACCCTGAGAGGGCTGGCCAGGTGAGATCTTTAAGGAGTGGCTTGACCGGTTTCATCTCCCTAGTGAGTACCGATGGCAAAGTAGGGATGTAAACCTAGGTCTCCTGAATCGTCGTCTGTCTCGCTTCCCACTGCACTGCGCTGGGCACATCTCACAACTCCACAGTGCTTTACCATGGCATGTGATGGGAATTGTTAAGTCGAAGGTACATCTAGCAAAACCCACAGACCGTGACACACCCCAGCTCATCTGCTACAGAGCCAGGCACTGCTTTTGACACGCAGGTGCATCTGCGCTGCTCTCCCTTTGCAAACATGCACATTACATCCTATAGTTTGCAGATGCCGGCCCTTGCGGATCCACTGGGTCACTAAAACAGGTAAATCCTATGCGTATGTCTATTCAGAGACAGTTGGTCTCACAACTGGGCATATATCCACTGAGCCTTACGTCCTTGCTGAGTACGCTCGCCAATACACTACGCTGTCTCAGCCTCTCAAAGACCTGCTTCGGTTCAAACAGATCCTTCGTTTTCTAGCCGCCTAGAGCGGTAGTATAGACCAGATGGGCGGGATACAAATCAATCAATCAATCAATCAATCAATCAATCAATCAATCAATCAATCAATCAATCAATCAATCGTGTCCCGCCGACGTTTTAACTGTCCAATCAGCACCTCTTCCCTGCCTTCCGTTCCTCTCTTTCTCTTTCTCTCTCTGGCCAATCATATAACTGAGCAGCGGGAAATTACACTAGTTTAGCTTAATTTTTGCCCTTTGGGTGGCATTGCTCGCCTGCAACCAGATGGCAGCAGTAGTCACTTTCCTAGTACTTTTGTACCTCTTTTTTTTATGAGCAAAAAAGTTCTCTAACCAATCCTGTAAAATGTAGACTTTTACCTCCTGTATTCTTGGCTTCTGCCATCCATTAGATACCTCCTTCCTATCATAAAAGAACTCTATCGAGAGTTCTCTTTCAATAAGGTCTTCCACCCAGCAAAATACTGTACCATTTTGAGTAGACGTTATTACTTGCAAGCATTGCAAATACGGCGCTGGAGGGGGGGATCTTTGCAGTTACCCTGGACTGCCAGGAAGACGCACGAGCGAGTTCATGAGCAAATCAAGCCTGAGCGATCTCTGGAGGCACAAGTGATGGACGTGAGGCTATCCTGCTTTGGGCACACCATGAGAAGGCAAGATTTGTCTGGAAAAGACAATAATGCCAGGAAAGGTGGAAGATAGCAGGAAAAGAGGAAGAAGGATTGACCTTATAAAGGAAGACACAGGCTTGGATTTGTAAGAGCTGAGCAGGGCTGTCGAGCCCTTATTCACAAAGTCTCCGTAACTTGCAAGCGACTTAACAACAGTAACAACCGCAAATACGAGAACAAGGTGGAGGAACGTGCTGCATTAATTAATTAATTCATTGTAGCTGTCATTAACAGTAGCCACTAATAAGGAGTGATGGGAGCTGCATCCTCACAATCCCCATCCTGGCTCCAACCCATTCTCTTACAAAGGTATTTGTTCAAGCGGATTCCTGCCTGAAATACCTCCAGAGCTCTTGCCCACATTTGGAAGATTCGAATGGTAACAGCAAGAAAGGTGGGATGTGTGACTCTTCTCTTGTGTTGCTCTATGGTACTCGAGGGAGGAAATTCCATCTTTTTTCTGAACTCTCTGATTGGCTGGGAGGGTCACTCCGAGGTCGCTCTATGCTCGCGGCGCCGTCTCGCTTACTCCTCGAAAAAACTTGCAGGCAAGTGGCTGCGGCTTCGAATGAGTGTCGGCGCCGCGGCGCTGGCGGGCTGGCGGCTCCCTCGGGAGCATCCTCGAAAGCGCCGTTGACGGCCAAGGGAGGCGGGCAGAAGGCGAGGGCGGGAAGCTTTGCACGGTGGCAATTAGAAAAGGAGGTGGAGGGGAATGTCTCCTCTGTGCAACGTGGGGAGTAACGTCTGAAGGGTGCACCGAGATGGGGAGGAGGGGTTGAACCTGGAGAAGGGGCGTCGACGGCGCGGGGGGAGGGAGTTGCGAAGTTGGCGGTGTCTCCCGTGCCGGTTTAATGCCTGGCTGCTGATGAGAAGCGCGGGCAGCAAATGGAGGACTCGGCGACGTTGACTTCCCCTTTGTCTCTTGCAAAACGGCGAGGCGCCGGTGAAGATCCCGACGTGCATGTGCTGGGGGAAATTCTCCGGCGGCGGGGCGGAGTTAAACGTCACGCTCCAAGGGTTGCCGGAACGTGGAAACCAGCGCGCGGGTTTCTTGCGTGTAATGAAACGAAGTGTTGGAGCCGAAGGACTCTCGGATCCCGTCGTGCTTTTGTTAAAAACAGTCGGCGCTGGAGAAGTAAAGGGCGACCACCGTTGCCTTTGTCAGATTGCACTCAGAATCATCATCATCTTAGAAATTTGCTTTTGTAATTCGTATTTTTTATGTACATTATTTTACTACCTTCCTATGTTGATATGATGACCATAACCCATATTTGAAATCTTTTCGGCGGCGGAAGGAAATGGGAGGTGGAAGGGAGCCCATTATGGATGAAAACTGTCTGCTTGAAAATTTAAGAAGACTGTGATGTATTGCAGTGGTTCTCAACTGTGGGTCTCCAAATGTTCTTGGACTAAAATTGCCAGAAGCCTTAGGTGCCCAAGGTTGTACTGTGTAGAGACCTGACAAATTCCTGAAAGATTTAGTTCTAGAATGGCGGCTCATGCATTCAGATCCATTTATGGCTGGGATGACTGGTACAAGTGCATCAAAAATTTTAAAAATGAAGTCAGATTTTATTGGCCTGACTTCAGAAGGTATTACTGTACTGACAAAGCTGGGATTAGTGTGAATGCAACTTGATTCATACAGATTATAGAGAGTGCAGGTTTTCTTTAGACTACAGGTATATGGATTTGGTTGCCCTATGCATTTGAACTTTGGTTAGGTTTTTTTGAACTTATAATAAACACCCATAAATTCTTGTAAGTTATACAGTGGACCCTCGACATACAGACGGCTCAACTTACAGACTTTTCGAGTTACAGACTTCTCTGGCCGCAAAATTTAGATTCGACTTGCAGCTGGAAAATTGACTTACAGACCAAAAAACCCCCAAAATTTAACAAAAATAGAATAAAAACTGCCAGTTATGGAATTAATCGGTTTTCAATGCATTGTAGGTCAATGGAGATTCGATCTACAGACTTTTCGACTTGCAGCCACCGTTCCAATACGGATTAATTCCGTAAGTAGAGGGTCCACTGTAAAGGGGATTCTCAAGGAAATAGAAAAATGTGGCAACGGCCTGAAGGCAAGGTCTTAACTGATTTTGTTCCTTGCTTTTCTCCAGGTAGCCTTTGTGAGCCTTCTTTAGCTCTATGCTATCACTTCGTCACTCCTGAAGATGTATATGCTGGTAGAAAAGCACTCAAACTCTGTTCTTCATCTGAAGAGGTCACCTAGTATCAGATCCTGGTCTGTCCTTGTTGGTAAGACCTCAGTCCTTTCTCCATAAATTGTACATTTCCTGAGTTCTTGACTTTTCAAAAAATCTCAGTAAACCACTGCTAAAACAAACCTTAACAAAGCATCTCCTGGAAAAGACAATAGTTCATTCTCTTTTTGCTAAGGTTAGGCAGATCTGTGGCAGATATAGTATGGACCCCGTTTTGCAGCCAGGAGCTTGGAAGGCTGGGATAGATTTTACAAACTAATTGGAATGCTAACTGCAGTATTGACTGCAGGCTGCTAATCCAGGTTGTATTAAGATCTCGGTTTCAGACACAGAAACCTGATGCTTCTGTGTATCTTACTGCTCTGCATCAGCAGAGGTTGCAGTTGATTCTGGCTAAATGTAATTCTTTGAGAGTACTCAGAGAGTATTCAGAGGTGGCTTACCGTTCCCGTCTTCTGAAGGTGTCTGGGACTGTGCAGCTTGCCCAAGACTCCACAGGCTGTTTTCCTTGTGAGCTAATTGCAAAGGCTCATATAAGTAATTGACATTATCTTCTCAGTTCATATGTTTCCCTTTTCTTTCTAGGGATCGCCTCTGTTGGCCTGGCTGCTGCTTACTATAGTGAGGGTAAGCATCTATAATGTCAGCAGGGGGCTTTTAGTTGTCATTATTTTATCGGAATATAATTTTCATATACCCACTTGTCTTTTTTAATAAGTCACATAATATTGTATTGATTGTATTGTGCCCTACCATGAGGGCTGATGATGCAATTTTGAACTTCATATACAGGTCGATGTTTAACAACAGATCAAATTAATGTTCCTATAGACAGGTCTAGTTATCAAACTGTTTAGTAATCTCAGTGGACTGAAAGTACATATGCCTGTCTGATTCACATGTCAGTTCTAAATCTGGATTATTCTGCTTTATTCAGATAGTTTGGGATGGAAAATCTTCTATCTTGCTGGCTGTCTTTTTGTAGCTGTGCAGAATCTGGAGGAATGGGAGGTAAGCAGCATACTTGAGCTGGAAAATAGTTGTCTGGATAGCTCAATGTCTTTCTAGGTAAACTGATGATAAGCATGATTAAAGATAAAATTGTCATGTGTACAAAAGGACAATTTGTCCTGAAAAACAATTGACATGGTGTTTATCAAGGTAAGTTCTGTCTCACTAGTCTTTTAGAGTTCTTTTACCGAAGGGGCTCCAAGCCTTGAGTCCCTAAATGTTCATGGACTACAGTTCTCAGAAATACTCTACTTCTTGGCAGGAATGTAGATCAAGAGAGATAGTTGAAGGATTTTCATGCGGGAAATGTGAGATTTTTCAAGTTTCATTTATTGAGGAGGATCTGGCAGCAAGCTTATTGCTATAATCCAGCAATGGGACAGAAATTACTATTTGTCACTATATAGCTCTGTATTTTTATTGTCCAAAACGGAGAATACAAGACTATGTTCCTGCTGTTTAAATAGCAATTTTCTTTTCATTCCACCACTGGGATTATGTTGTGACCTTTTCAATTTTGTTTTAGGAAGCTGTATTTGAAAAGGATACAGGGAAGGTCTTCCTAAAGACATTCAACCTTTACAAAAAGCTGTTGACCCTGTCAAGGGCTGGCAGTGAGCAAGGTAAAGCCACAAATAATATCTATTAAGAAGAAAAGAAGGAAGGAAATATATACTTACTGTATTTTTAAACCTATGGCTCAGTGTGAGTGTGTGGGCAGCCACAGACATGTCCTTCTGTGAATATACAGTTTGCATAATAGGAACACAAAGAATTCCAGAACATTTACACATGTACAGCCCCTTATTTAGACTTTAAATTACTAACTGCTGTTGAGAGCACAGTGTTCTCCCATGCCCTGATGCAGAGCATGCCAGAGTAACGTGGTTTTCATTTGCAGTAATACAGATTGGACCTGAGCAAAATGATTTTAATGAGAAAGTACTATAATAAACCACCTAGGTGAATCTTCATTTCAGGATTTTTTTCTAGTTGCTAACAAAGTTGATATCAATCAGCAGGGTTCCTCATGTTAGGGAAAGCGGTTGAACCTGATGACTTTATGGTTCTTTCAACTTCTCTAAAGGTGGTAGAAGATGTTTTTTAAAAAAAGCCTTTTTGGTTCTCAAAATATTAGTTATCAGGACTGTTCTTAGTTTGCAAGCTGGAAATTGTCTTTATAACAAAGCCCACCTATAGTTCTGAACACTTGACTGTCTTATAGCAGCTGGTATAAGTAGCTTGGGGTCATTTATAATTGTTGTTAAATACCAGGCACAGTCAATCAGAATTATATAAACATTGACTCGTATTATAAAACAGACACAAGTTTTAACCAAAAACTCTATTAAATATTGACACAGTATATATACTGTTCCTAATACTGCCACTTTTTTGTAGCTCTGATGATGTTGTTTCTGAAATCTGCAACTGCTTATAATATTGTGTGAAATTTATTGATATTATTATCATTACATCATTCTACCCTGTTCTTGTCAGCACTACTTGCAATGTGAAGTGGGAGAAAATGAAGTTGGGATGGTGAAGACCTCTGTGCCAGTGACTCTCGGGGAAGGGTTTAAGAAATCAACTTCATGCCACGTGCTTGGATTAAATGTTTATTCTACCCTAAAGTAATGGGAGGAATTTGACAGTAATAACAAAGGAAGCCTTGGCTTTTTCATTTTTTTAAGATATGGCACTCTAAGGTTATAATGAGTATGCCATCTGCTAACATTTCAACTTTCTGCTCCTTTCTCAAGTAGTGGTGGTTCCGCTGGATGAAATTCAGGCGGCAAATGTGGAAGAAGAGAAAGTCCGTTATTTTGGGAAAGGATACCTAGTCGTGTTACGATTTGGCACTGGGTTTTCACATCCTCTAACACAGAGTGCAGTCATGGGCAGCAGAAGGTACAGTATGACATTTCTCCTCAGTGTTTGGTTTAGATAGATGAGAAAGCAGGATTTAACACTAGAGTAACAACAAAACTTTCAAGAACGTTGTTCTTGTGCCATCTCTGGTTATTTATCCTTGCCAGTTGTGTTGAACACCTCAGCTGTTACCCAGGTAGGTAACTTCTATGCCAGTGCAGCAGATGGAGAGGGAAATGTGAGAAATTGAAGCTTTCCTTGTGAGTTACTTTAATTTTCATACCCTCATCTACTGTCCCCCTCTTTATTAGGCCAATGACCATATCTTTGTACACATTTGCATGTCTTTCTCAGTTTGGCTTTAGTATCATTAACTTCTTTGCTCGATTCTTTCGTGTAGTGATGTAGAGGCTGTGGCCAAGCTCGTTACCAACTTTCTTGAACTGAACAAGGTGCCAGCTCACCAGGACTTTGATGACAGCAGTGAAACTGATGTTACTGATGAAGAGGAACCCAAGGATAAGTAGCAACATGAACCCAAGGACAACGAGCACAGAAAATAAGAATTTTCCAAGCGAAACCTCTTGAGGTCTGGATTTTTGGCTGTGGATGTTTATAAACTCTCTCCCTTCTATAGTTACAAATGTTTGGTAAGGCAGAGAAGACGAGAAGAAACTCATTGTTGAAGTATTCCTTCCCAGCTGTGTGGACTGAAATTTGCCTAGAGGAACCGAAGTGGCAATGCTATTGCCAAAGTACCAATGATCACCCAAGCCAAATGTGCACAGCCCTGGGTGTGCAGCCAATTTTACCATTTTTAAAATCTTGTTTGTTGCTGCTGCTGCTAGTTACTCTCATCATGCTATGAATGATTCCATTGCTTTCTGCTGCTTCCCTTTCTCACACTGCTGAACTTGACCATCCAAGTGCTTGAGTATTTTACATTTCGAGCAGCCAGTCTCAGAGAGCCAAGCCCGATGATCTTCAAGCTTGCCTACACGCACCCCTCCCAACTAGTATCTACATACAGGAAGTCGAATGGCAAAGCTTTCTCCTCTCAATCCAGGAGAAGGAAAAACAATTTGGCATTTCATCCAAATTCAAAATATTCTTAATAGTAAATGTTAATGAAAAACAAATTGGTTTAATGCAATCCTTGTTTAAATATTTACAGTTAGAAAAAAAACAACCCACAGATCTGCATTCATACATAACCTACTTTCATTCTGAAAGAGTTCACTCTCCTGTATGCAAAGGAAGTAGTGGTATGGGACCCAAAGCTCACTTTGACTTGTTCACCCAATGTGATTTGTGTTAGGTGCCTCTCCCCGCAACGTTTAAATAGAACACTTATATTACATTGGAAGCTTCCTTTGAACCAAAGTCCAGGAACATTAGCACAAAGAAATTGTGGATACACACCAGTAATAGAAAACTCAGATTAGCCACCATCAACTTTCTGATAAAATACAGAAAAGCAGGTAATGAAGTAAGATCGCCGTATATATGGAGGATCGATTCCAGGCAGTGGATAAGTGAAACCGTGGATACTGATCCTGAAGATAAAGCGGTCCTAGTGTACTGGTCTGTCATTAGTGAACTGATCAGTATAATATAGGTCTTCAATTGAGATATTAAAGAAGTAAATATGGAAGAGATGCTTCCATAATCAATAAATTCCATAAATTTGGTTTCACTGATTTGAAAAAGTTGAGATCTGTCCTTGGTTCTTAGATTTAAAATATATACATATACCTCACATTTCAGACCTTCTAAGTGTTTGATTTACAAGCTTGCTTTTGTTGTTCTGCTCATGGTAGATATTTTATAAATGTCTTGAGCTACTGAAAATGTATTTACTGTAATTTTAAATACCTCTCAAAAGAAAGTATATATCACATAACTCCTACCACTAAATGTTTTTTGTTTTTGGCTTTTGTTTTTTTTACATTTTTTTACAGCTTCATGTACTGTTTGATATTCAGTATTAAGATTTTGGGTAGAAACACAAATCTTAAAATAGAACTTTTTCCTTTCCTTGTTTCCTTTTGAATATATGCACACCTGGCTAAAAACAGCTGTTTAGCAAAACCAAAAAAAAACAACAACCCAGCATCCTATATTGAATTGTCTCAAGACAGGGCATAATGAATATATGTGTTTTGAACTCTGAATGTTTCACTTCCTGGGGACTTGCATACAAAGTTACAATAATATATGATATTCCAGAAGATATTGATACAGTATATCATTAGAGATGAGATTTGGGAAGGGGAAGAACTTCCACTCCTATAGTTTTGTGGGACTCTTTCCATACCCCCAATGCCTGGCCAAATTAGGGTACTGGGAGCTGTCAAAATGGCAGGAGTTAGAGCAGCTCTCTTCTATCTCTCTCCCTCCCCCCACCACCAGTTTCCACATTGCTTCTTTGTACCCACCACAAGTCACAAGGACTCCCTTGGGAGGATGGGTTCCAACGGAGGCTGCCTCCGTAATGGTCCGTTGGGGATGGGTGGGCTGCCATATTGTGGGACAAAGGAGTTCTTGGTTTTTCCTGGAAGCTCCATCCCTATTGTGATACACTTCCTTTCAACCACTAAGCCTGTGAGGCCGCATGCATTTACTTAGGTAAGAACAAGCCCTCCTGAACTCACTGGGGCTTATTTCTTGGTAGGCGTGCGTGCATGCTTGTGCACACATACACACATTCTGTACATAGCCTTGCTGACCTGGTTTTTTAAATATTCTAGCTAACAAAGCACACTGCGAATGACCCATTACCCGTGAATGTGGCTATTAGTTAATTAAAATTTATTACAGGGTGTGAAATAAGAAAACATTTCCTTTTGAAATGCTTATACATTCTGAATTGGACCAGAAGCAAAAGGCTGCTCTTGTCCAATTTCTTCCTGTTAAGGTAGAAATGGGAGCTAATGGCTGCTCTGTTACAATTCCAGTAAGAGTTCCTACCTTCCTACATTAGTGTCTAGCAGATCATTACTCTTTTAGATGACCAAATAGTGGGGCAGAAATTAGCTCCTGTTTGTTATGAACCCTTTTGGTCCTTATGTGTAACAAGAAATATTAAAGATGGACTTGTACTTATGAATTGCATCCTCCCATTTGTTAACAAACTTCTGTGTTCTCTCACTGGGTGTTATAAAGCTTTTGATGAATTCCAGTTCTTGGTGTAATAGATTCAAAATCAAACTGGTTGAAGTTCAGCAGTGGAACTTAGACTGCATAAGGCCAATGATGTTATCAGTTGGTGTGAGTTTTTGGAAACCTAGGATTTCCCTTCCCCCCCCCCCACGCCCAGTCTTCTTTTAAAACCATTAAGCTGGTGTCTGTCACCACATTTTGTGGCAGTGAGCTCCATATGATGTGTGAAGCAATGCTCCCCTTTGCCTCTTCTGAGTCTCCCCCACCCTCCAGATTTACTAGATGATTCCAGGTTCTATTGTTCTGAGAAAGGAGGGGGGTGGGGGAGGGGAGGGACCCATCTGTACTTTCTAAAACCCACTGAAGACATTCAAAGCACAGTAGTCACTGGATGGTGCAACTTTTTAGATTTATTTAAAGTGCCTGTGCCCAAGCTTCTAATTTGACAAGCCCCAAGACCAACTTTCAGAATGCTTGATGTCTGTTTTTACTTCTGTACAGCGGACTCTGTACAACTGCACATACACAATGTGATTTCTGGCATGTTTTTGGACAAAGAGCCATAGCCTTCAAGATCGTCAACATTTCAACCTAATTTTAAGCTTTTTAGCAGAAGAGACTCGTTTCTTTGACATCAGAAGAACTTGTCCCGTAGCTGAACTACGCTGGCCTGACTGCCTGCTAATTGTGCCATGCTGGATCCATACGCTGCATCTCTAAGAGTGTTATGATAATGCTTGTATTGCTCTGTCCAAATCATCTACTGTTTCTTGAAGTCTTTGCAGGCTGGGCTGGATGTTCTCCTCCATCCATTCTTCTGCAGCAGAAGCATAAAAGACCTTGTCCATGGCTGCTTGTAGTTCTTGGGTCACAGTAGTCCACTTTGTCAGAAGCCTAAGCAGAAAGCAGTGACAGAATTCTATACTTTGCTACAAAACAAATGAACCCCCCAAATAGGTGCTTGAAGTTATAAGCTGTATTCGGGTGTTGTTCAACCAAGGGACAAGAACATGCTTAGAGGGAGGGGAGCACTTAACTTTGCCTCTTTCTTCCCCACACTGCCTTTCATTTTTAATTTATTATTTTATTGTTTTCATTTATATGCTGTTTTTTCCCAGAGAGACCCAGAACAGCTCACAACATGAAAACAATATAACAATAAAATACTCCACATAAAATAAGTGAACTGCAGATGTCATACTTGGCAGGGACTTGGGATGTGAATTTCAGAGCACAGGGGAAGGAACATGGATCTTTTTCAAATATACTCAAGGTGGACCCCTTTGGCAGTCAGCACCTTTAGAAGGGCAGTTCCAGTTGACCTTAGCTCGCATGGGGGCTCATGTGAGTAGTGGTAAGTAAGGCCTTTAAATACAGTAACCAACACCTTGAACTGAATCTGGGAAATGACTGCCAACCAATGTAGCTGCTGTAAAATAGATGTTATAGGATCATAACAGGAAGTGTCAACTAATAGCCTACCTCAACCATTCTCAACAAGGGGGGCCTGGCACATTTGAAGGGGGCCACTGAAATATGTGAGAAGGGGATCTTCCATTCATCTGTGTTGTATCCTTGTTTGACGAGGCCCCTAGAACCTGAGAGGAGCTCCTAAAATGGCCATGGCCAAAAAAAAGGTTTGAGAATGGCTGGATCTGCCACATGATGTACCAGCTATAGTTTTGGAGTGGTCTTCAAGGATAGCCTCACATAAACTGAATTACAGTAGTCTACTCTCTAAGTTCCAGTTGCATGGATTAGTGTGGGCCCATCGGCCTTCTTTAAGGAGGAACATTCTAGACCAGGGACAGATGACAAAAGGCTGGTCATGACCTGGCCATGGTCCCCACCTATTTCTCCAGGAGCAGCATCAGGTCTAATAAAACTTTCAAACTTTTCACTCGGTTCACAAGGGGAATTTCTTTCCTCAGCAATCATTAGAAAAGGGATAGCTGGATATGTCAGCTGCTAATAACCAGCATCAACTCTAGGCCGGAATCACTTTCAGTTTGTTGACCTTCAGCCACTTGGCCACAGCGTTCAGACAATGACTAAGTGCTATATAATAGCTGGGTGTCATCAGCAAATTGAGGGCACCCAACTCCAAAGCCACAGACACGTAAAAAAGAAGACAGCCTGTGTAAGAGGTCTTGAGTTACCTTAATGCATCTGGCTGAAAGTGATGAATCATGATAGGATGGATCTTCTTTCTCTTTCTGTGGTAAGGGCTGAACCAGCCTGTGACATACCTAAAAACATATGCGAGTGTGAATGCAACTTAAAAAGTGCCAGAGACGCCACATAAGCCCAATTATGAGATTCCACATTTACAAGACATGTACTCAGGGTGAAGTAAACACTTAATAAATAACTCATACTATCCACATCTGCAGTCAAGATGGGTTAAAAAGATGAGGGAATTCCCACATGTACTGTATGTTTATTGGTTGGCAAATAAATTTATTTAAAATATTTCTATGCAGCCTTTCTTCCCAAAAGGTGGCTTAGAGTACAATTCATTTCATGTTTACTCTGAAACAAGCTTCACCAAGTTCATTGGGACTTATTTCTAGGTAACTGTGCATAAGACTGCAGTTTCAGTGGTTCTACACCATCAAAAGGTAGCTGAGTAAACAAACAGACAATAAAAGCATGACTATCATATGGGCATGCCAACAGACCCAACCATGCTGATATGCTGTACCAATTTTTTAAATTATTTATTTATTTATTTAGGTCACTGTTCTTCACCTGTTGTTTTCCAGAAGTTCATTCACTGAAGGTTTGAGAAAAAATGTAATTTGGGTCACAAGCGAGAGAATTTCACTTCCTGGGAAAGTTGCAGAAACATCACTGTTGAAGAAGGAAAACCTTGTGATTATTCAAAGGAAATGAGCTGGTGTCATGGCATTGTTTTCCCGTCTTATCTTTTTTTAAAAAAAATTTTAACCATGTACAGTATTAGAAGATGCTTAGTTTTTTTTAAAAAAACATTGGATAAAAGAGTCTTGAATTCAAAAATTATTGTTACTCTGTTGTGCAGAATTTATTTATTTATTTATTTATTCAATTTATATGCCGCCCAAACTACCCAGAGGTCTCTGGGTGGCTTACAATAATTAAAATTCAATACAGCAAAAGATAAAATAATTAAAATACAATTAAAATACAATTAAAATTTGTGTGCAATGGTAAATGATGTCATGATCAGTGACAAACAGCCACAAGTTAAATACAGTTCCAGGATGCATGTAACATGTACTCAATGCAATAAATTCATGTGGAGTCAAAATTAGCAAAGGAAGCCTTTAGTCAGCAGTGATTTGCTGCTGCCCCCATCACCACTAGTATGCATATGTGCAATAAGATATTGCACGTGTGCAATAGGATTTTAGCCAATATGTAAAATACCAGGAAAGAATTAATTTTCCCCATAATCCTGACTGCATGTTCCTCTCCCACACCTTTATGCATCATCAAAGCAAAGGGAATTGCATATTTCCCCCCTATTACTATGTAGTCCTAATACTTCTCAGAATTAAGATGTACAAAACTGCAGTAACTTAACTGTATGTAGTTTCCTGTACAGACAAGTGTGAAGAGGGCATAGAAGAATTACATTTCAGAAAGTAACACGACAAACAGAAATGAAGCCACTTTATTGGTGTAAGTACCATTTGTTATCTTTAGAAGTTATTTTTTAGACAACTTGACAGCAGTGATTAAAGTTGAATGCTACTGTAGTTTTTTTTTAAAAAGCAACAAAGAAAAATTAAACAGCAATGAATAATGCCCCATATAATGTAATGAAGTGCTTAAAAACACTGCAATGAGTAATAAAATAAAGCCAAATTACTCTCTAAACATTTACTACTACTACTACTACTACTACTACTACTACTACTACTACTACTACTACTACTGTTCTGTCAAGTCAATTCTGACTTATGGTGACCCTTTCCAGGGTTTTCCAGGTAGAGAATACTCAGAGGTGGTTTACCATTCCCTTCTTCGGGGGGCAACCTGGGATCATGCACCTTACCCAAAGCTACACAGGCTGGCTCTATGTGCAGGAGGCCCAGTGGGGAATCAAACTCCCAGCCTCTGGCTCTGCAACCAGATACCTGAATCACAAGAGGTATCCAACCTGCTAAACACTGTATGACAGTAATGAAAACAGCTTACTTTCAAGGACTAACTTCACAAGCTCTGCTCCTCTTCCATCATCAAAGGGGACACCTGTTTCTATTCATAAATATTCAGATGATGTGGAGTGGTGGCTCTTTGGTGTGACAGTAATTTGATAATAACATTAATATTTATTTATTCCAGATGAATAGGTTTTGAACTAAAGCATTTGATGGATCTAAAATCAAAGATTCTACTTCCACATGCAGGCTCTGTCCTAAAGGTTGCTTCTTATAGTCATGCAGCTGTTTACAGAAAGGCTATTAGAAACCCAAACAAGGACCTTTTACCTCATGAAGGTGTCTATTTCCAAACTGGAGATTCCCAGGAATTTTTCTACATCCTCTTTCACCTTTTCTGAGTAGCCACCTTGAAGAACCAGAAAAAGAGGTTTTGTTTTAAAGTGTAAAACACTGTATGAAAGCAAAAGTCACTTAAAGAGCAGGTTGTTAAGGGTGCGTCAAGGGGAGGCAGAAACTGCCAGAAATCAGAATTCTGACACGGTGTTCTTCATTTTATTTCACAACAGTAGGAGTGGTGACCCAATTTTCCCTCAAACTCTCTGTAGAGACACATAAGAGGGATGAAATTATCACCCTAACTCTCTGGATTTGTAGATCTCCAAGCAGTGATTCCCACTGAGGCTAAGACCTCCTCAGGTCTTTCTGACTCTAGCTGGCAGGGCCAACCAGAAGGGAAAATGTGGCCCAGCAAAACCTCAAGAGCCACATGTTCTTCCCCCACTCACTTTTGCAAAAGTGCTTTTTAATAAAGGAGAGCTGCTTGAAAGTGTGGTTGACTGGTTACTGTATTAAGTAACAAGTGTGTGAGCATTTCTCACATCCTGATATATGGAAGGGTTGCTTAAAAGGCAATTGCTCCTGGCAAAGTGACCTTTTTTGGTGCAATCAGACACACACTTTTCTTGTTGTCTGATAGCACCCTGAGATATTCACAGATAAGTTTTTACCAGTGCCACCCCTGCAGTGACCTTTCGTTGGCTAAGCAGAAATTTGAACCCACTTCTCCTGAGTCTTAGGTGGATGCTCTTTCCACAACACTATAATGGCATTAACCAGTGCTTAACTAGCCTCAGCTTTACCACCTAAGTAACTAAGTAATGGGCTCAGATGTGATGCATTTCTTTGGAGCTACTGGCTCCTCTGCACAATCATCACAAACTCAGCTTCCCATTGATAAAGTTATAGCTTGTGAGACAATGAGTGAAGTAAGGGAATTTAGGTATAGGCTACCAATCAAAATAAATTTCCTGGAAAATAAAAGTTAGGAAAAATTGAATTCAAGCTAAATAGCTATTTCAAAGGAATGTGCACATTCAGATGCTAATAATCCTGCAGAGTTTAGGATGCCGTGCACCAGGTTTAGATTTGACTGAAGAGAGAGTCATATTATACCGTTCTTTAGTGTTTGCAGACATACAGCTAGTGACGGGATTCCCACAGGCAAAAGCTCGCACAGAACAGAGAAGTGATCATATCTAAAGAAGAAAAGGCAGGGCTATTAAGTAAGAGGTAATAACTTGATGTCACATCATAATTATAATTAATATAAGAAAGGCACTGAAGGACGACAAATATTAGCAATAACAAGAGACTGCCAGGGTATTAGTAACACGCCATTTGAGCCCACATGTAGATGACATATTTTCATGTGTTTTCTCTAGACAATATTTATGTTCCAACGTGAACAAATGAGGCTTGGCTACATATGGCTAATGTGACTGGTTGACTCCCTTTGTAGAGCTGTTCTTTTGACCAGTGGAAGGGAAGTGAGAGAACGGAATGGAAAACCAAGACTAGGACATCTGGAAATTCAGAAAACAGGATGATTTTTACATGGGATGAGCAATACCAACACAAAGAATACGTAGCACAAGCCAGAGCCAAGGGAGCAGGAGAGAAGAAAGGAGAAGCGACTGAAACCAGCAGTAAGGGTAGATGCTCCTTCTCAAGCTGACAGACCTCCCATGCCGTTTCTAAAATTTCACCACTTTAAACTGTCGTACACATTTATTTACTTATTTTTAAATTTATATTTGGCTAAAACTAAAAACATTTGGATACAGTTATTGTAATACCACGATTAATACAATTAAAAATGCATCCAACGGCAATTTAATGACATACAGCACCCAACCAGTCCAAACTTCCCCTCAGCTGCAACTCAGCCTAATTTCCAAGAGTCTGTCTGAATAAAAATCTTTTTGTCTGTTAGTGGAAAGACAATAGAAGGGGAAATGGCTGAGCCAACCTTAGCAAGGAATTCTTGAGTCTGGAAATAATGGGGGCGGGTAGGAATTTATTTATTATTTATTTATTTATTGGACTTATATACCGCCCCATAGCGCTACAAGCACTCTCCGGGCGGTTTACAATTTTAATTATAAAGGCTACACATTGCCCCCCCAGCAAGCTGGGTACTCATTTTACCGACCTCGGAAGGATGGAAGGCTGAGTCAGCCTTGAGCCGGCTACCTGGGATTTGAACCCACGGTCGTGAGCACAGTTTTAGCTGCAGTACAGCGTTTTAACCACTGCGCCACGAGGCTCTTGTGTGTATTGTCATAGTTTAGCCTGGGAGCTCTTGGCTTCAGAATCCTTCTTAAGAGGAGAGGCCCAGAAATGTCTAGTGTATTCGTACTTGAGATCTTATGAAAATGCAGTATGAGCTTTAGTGCCTACATGGGCATTTGTCCTGCTGCCTGGGTCCACTCTGAGGATGGGCTGGTTCACTCCTTTTGCCAAAGACCAGATGACAAAAATGCTCGAGTGAACCAATCCTGCTCCAGAGCATTTCTACTTGGACCTTTCTGGCTCCCTGTCAGGGGCTACTTTTTTAAAATGTGGGTAGGACCACTCCACTTTGGTTTGATTCCAGTGTGTGAGATTGCTGGGATCAAACTAACATAATTGGCCAGCTCTTCCTCTGGAAAAGTCACTTAATTGGAAACTTCCACTGGGCTCTCCTTTGGGACAAGAGGGAAAGTCTAGCATTTCTTTTTAATGGTTGGTAATGTATCAGCTATGCTTTGAAAAGGCTTTTTTTTTAAAGTCCTGTCAAACTGTTGCTGATTTGCTGTGTCCGATAGCAACCATCAAAAAGAGATGCTAAGTTTTCCCTCCCTTGACCTCCCAAAGTGATTGGGAAAGAAAATTTAAGGGGAAAGCTTCCCATTTCTCAAGACCATTAAAGTTGGTTTACATTACCTTGGCAACAATTAAAAAGAAATGCAAAATCTCTCCCCTGTTCTGCCCTCCTCCGAAGGAGAGCTCAGTGGAAGGTGACAAGTAAGCAGCTTGTCCAAAGGGACAGTCTTAACTATCTTGAGAAATCTTTTCATTTAAAGGGAAACAATTTCCTTTTAAAGTGAAAGAACATCTCGATCCTGCTAAACAAGGCCGCTTGAGGTGAAGTGTGGTTTCCTGACCTAAAACCACCCCAAGCTTTGCAAGCATCACACCACACACCTCTGTTTAACCTTAAGCGACCCTACTTAGCTGGATCCTGCCCACCCCAACTTGGCCTTCCAGCCAAGCCCTTTGTTACCTTTGCCAGCCAGTCAGTGCAATCCCTTGGATGATCCCGGCAGGACTGCTCTCAGCCACTTTCAACCACTGCTGGTGGTTTTTAAGGTGGTGTCCAATGAGGGTCAAACCCTGGTTCACGCCAGTGGCCCCTTTGAAAGCACTGGCAAACCAGAGCTTCGAGAAGTCACACTTCCGGTACTTTTCTAGAAGTCTGACTGGGAAGTAAGAGAGATAGGAAGGAATGTATTTGAGAATATTTGCTGAAATGCTATTTGTTAGGTTGCTATGTTTTAAAATTCTGCAATAATGAGTTATTTATTTCTCGCACTTATATCTTGCCCTTCCTCTAAGAACTTTTTGGCAGCATACATTGTGAAGATACGCTACTGTATCTTTGGCACAGCACTGTAACTATATTAGGATGATAATTAGTGACTGGTTGCGTAATGAACTTCTAAATGTATTTATTTTACATATGTGCTATGTTTATAACCTGCCTGTCCTTTGGGGAGTTCAACATAGGGCTCACAGATTCTCTTCTACTTACTTTATATCTGAACTTCATGGCAGTGTGGTTTGGCTTCCCAATCTTTGACCAAAGAAGAGAAGAAATGGAAGATATCCAGATGTTGGACAAACTTCCGTTGGCCTCAGCTAGCATGACCAATGGTCAGCGATGATGGGAGTTACATCATGAGCCCCATGTTAAGGGCCAGAGATTTCCCCGATAACTGATACCCAATCTACTGTTCTGGTAGCTGCCTACAAAGGAAACATTAATGTATTTATTTAGTTATCACACTTGTGAGTCTTCTCACAAGGCACTCGGGAAGGGTTAAGCTAGGGATATTTCATTTCCTCTTTGCAATGTCACTGTGTGGTTGCAGTTACTCTGCTAACTATGATTTGAGTAACAAGAGTTACTTCGTATTTTAGGCACACTGTTTGTCTTAGTGGAAATGCAACTTTGCCAAGGAAGCAGATGGAGGGAACGCTCCCCCACCTCCCTTCTTATTCTTTCTTCTCTTCTGCTGGTTCTGAAATGGACTCTCTTTCAAAGCCACAAAGAAATACAAACCTTTACTGTCCACATCAAGGTCAGGAGAGTAGTCCCAGAGCATCAGCTCAACAAGTTCTGCTATTCCAGAACCTGGAAAGGAGAGATGTTAGTGACTGCGGTGCTCTGTTGTACCTGCGTTGATTTATATGAACAAATCCAAACACTTATCATTTGAGAACAGGGCATCCATGATAGGAGAGATCCAGAATTAGTCATGTCCCTGCATGACTAACAGTGAAAGAAATCTGCTTGACCAACCCCGTAGTTCCATATGGAGTCATTCACATTAATTATTCTGGCATTCAGCACAAAAGTGAACTGTTGATGACTCTAGATATTATTCAGATGAATGTCTTGAGGCTTCCCTACACATGGATTCTAAATTTTCCAACTCTTCTCTGACATTTTAAATAGAGGCATTTGTTATATTGCAGTATTGAAAACAAATGTTTTGCTGCTCTTATTACTTTCTCTGTTCATGACTGGTTAGAACTATTAACATGCTTGAAATCTGGGTATGCATAGGGGGGTGCTTTTTTGTTTTTATTTGTATTTTAGTTTCCCCTAAACTCCACAGTTCAAATGGGTTAATGATTTGGCTTGGTGCAATTTTTTTTAATCAGCATTTTCAACCAATTTGTTAATGATCTCACTTTTTTTCAGTGTCACTCCAAATCTCCAATAACACAGTATATTTCAGGTAGGCATATTGGCTGAGGGGACTGAAACAAATGACCCCTTCCATTTAAAATGTTAGTTTTTTTTAAATGGTGATAAATCTCGCTTTTATAGCATTTGAAATATTTAGTTCTTTTAAATAAATAGGAACAACTAGCTACTTATGGAGTTGCAATGGGTTCTGACTTGCTAGAAATGAATAACTCTACTAAATTTTCCAAAGGTATGCTTGCAACCTCGTTCTAGTAACCACCTACCTCTCAGTGTTTCTTCACTCATTCCCCTCAGCATATCATCCCACACCACAGGCTTAATGCCAGGGTGAGCCGAAACCAGGTGGCCGGCCACTGCTTTCATGTGGGCAAGGCACAGCTTTTCAATGGTATTTCCTCCTTCCTGCAGCCACTGCTTGGATTCCTCTCCTTCACCAAGGTAATACACCTGGAGATGCCAACCCAGACAAACCTTATTTACTTCCATTGCACATACCATTGCCACCACCAACATCCTGCTTGCAATAAGACACAGGGAAGAAATAATGGTAGTGCTCCCAAGAGGAGACTTCTGTTCGATTCTGGATGTTTGATGTTTTAGGCTGAAGCGTATGTTACAGTTGCCATGGACTTGTGGAGGGAAACTGCTTTTCCCTGTGGGTTTACTCATCCTGCTGGGAATCTCTAAAAGAATGATGGGGGTATGGACATAATGGGATGCCCTGAACTCTGGAGACTAACAGCACAACCCTATGCCAAAAAGGGCAAGGGCCAGCTGCACTGATATTCAGCACACTGAAACGGGGGGGGGGGGGGGCTCTTTCACAAGCAGGTCTTAGCCAGTAAAGCAGTCCTGCCAGAAGACTGCCCTGTTGGTGGATCTCCAAGATCAGTCAGCCAAAGGACGTTCCCGCTGGTGGAGTTTTGTGTCTAATCCTAAAGCCATACATTTTGCACCTCTTTGAGTAAGCCCATCTTTCTAAACACCACAAGCTGAACGGGGGGCCAGTCACCACAGGGGGGACTACTTTCAACTGTGTTTCTATAGCCCCTGTGACATATCCTATATAGCTAACTAAAGTGGGATATTGGGTTGAGAGAAATAAATGGTTGATGTTTGGAAATTAAGGGATGGGGGAGCAAAGTAGACATTGGACTCCTTCTCTGTCAACCCATTTCTAGCTAGCCTTCTGTAAAATACCACTTTGAGCTGAAACAAGCATAAAGGAACAATGATGCCCATCAAGGAAAATCACTGCTTTGCTGCACGGCAGCCATTTCAATCTCTTTGGTGCCCCCCCCCCGCCCCAGGAAGCGCAGGATTCAATTTTGGGTACAGGGCCATAAACACAACCTTCTCAGCATTTTTCCCCGTTGTACGCACAGGGTAAATATTTTGCCTGCTAGTATATGTTCATAACTCATGGGTTGAGAGTTGACAGTTACAGGAATGCTTAGCAAAGTTTAACAGGGCCTAATAAAAGGCAAGATACAGGTCTGGATCTGAATTTTGCTGACATGACCCATTTTATTGCCTGTTTAAGATTTAAGACAGCCAAATTACATTATATTGCTAGTAAAAAAATAAATGATGACATCAAATAATTCACAAAGTGGAGAAGAAAAGATGGGTAGAATCTGATAAGGAATTAATGGCTGCACTCCATTTGCTCTTCTCAAAGAAATCCACAAGGACTGAGGGAAGTACAAGAAAATTTTGTACTTTTCCTTTCCTAAAGCGATTTCCTGCAATCAGGCTAGCAGAAAAGTTCTGGGATAGCAACAGCTAAAAATGATGTTCACTGTGCAGAGGCACAATGGCCTGAAACATAATAAAATAAAAAAAATGCATGTTTAAAATGGCTATATAAGATTAAAACTGAACACTTCAGTGTCTATCATCATGATAATCTGTAACAGAATACTGCATGAATAGTGTGTTTTGTGATTATAGAAATGGGCATTCCAAGGATCTGGAAAGAACTTAAAAGATAAGGGTGGTACATAAGAAGATAATGCAGCAATTGGTAGTTAACTAGATCATCATACAATGCAAAGGTTTTTGGAAAGTACCATCTCATAGGTAGAATGGAAAGAATTTCAGCCCTCGGTTCCACACCATACCTCGTCACAGCCAACGTGAAACCATCGGATGTCACTGTGCAGTGCTACCACTTGTTCTATCATGGCACTGATCAGTCTGAGGGATTCCTCTTTATGGGGATTCACAGTATTAGGGAACATGGCCACTTCCCGTAAGTGAGAGAATTCTTTGTGCTTCAGGACAAACTGCAGGAAAAGCAACAGCAAACAGGGTGGGCAACGAAGTCTGCTTGGCTAGTAGTACAGAGCAAAATCCAGCTGTCTTAAGTGTTAAACCTGGTGACCACTGCCATAGGAAAGAAATTCACCAAGATAGTTTTCTTAAAAGTATGATGGTTTTAGTGTGGCTTTGCCTCCAAATATCTGGCCCTTGTTGTAATGGGATAAAAACAGAGCTTAGAAACGAATTTAGTTCTCACACGATAACTACTGTCAGTGCTGACTGGCTGGGAGACTGTAAGCATGTTGTGTTTAAAAAGTAACTTTCCCAGAATCTGGAAAGAGAAAAATAATTACCCTGTATAACTAAAGTACAGGGGGTTTTTTTGGGAAGGTCAGGCAGATTGCTGGAGTGTGGGGTGGCAAGACACAGGCAGACAAAACTGAAGAGTAGTATTTATCAAGTGTGACATTAAAGGAGCTTTCCAGTAATGGCACTTTGAATAGTTTTAAATCTGGTTGCAAATGTTGTGCTTTTTTATTTCCATTTTTGTAAAAAAATTTACTTTCTACTACTTCTTCACGTGGTCTATTGGTTTTACTACATTCCACAGCTGGAAGTTTACAGCTCTGTTAAGAACATGGCTTAGTGCTTTTAACAGAGGAGGTACATGAGGAAACCATGTTGTTAGAAATTTGGTAGATCATTCTTCTCATTTCTGCAAACACTATAGGCAGCAAGAACTTCACATTCCCTTCCCTTGGGAAAACAAATGTTTGCAATCATAACACTTACCTCCATGTGTCCAAAAGTCTGAATCAAAGGAATGATCTCTAACTCATGCAACTTTGCCAGTTTTAAAATTTCTTTAATCTCAGAGGGACTAGGGAGAGAGAGAGAGAGAGAGAGAGAGATGAATCATCAATAGTACATTTCAACACAAGGATTTTTGGCTGGAACTCTATACACTGTGATATGTGTGTGCACATGTACAATACAAAAATTAGTACTGGTTGACCAATCTCTATTAGACAATTTCATTTGGCAAGATATTCATTGCTACAGACATGGCATGCAGAGTATATACTTTGCATGCCATGTCCAAACATACAGTACATCTGATCAAAACATTCAATACATTTTTTAAAAATAGACCCCAAACAAAATATTAACCATACACATACTGCATGTGGTTGCCTAAAGCGTGCCAGTGCAAAAGAGTAAAAAAGGAAATCTGCACTAGGTTCAGAGTTGTGTGTGTGTGTGTGTGTACAGAATTTTCAATAGCTTGCCTCATGGCAGAAAATTCCTATGACCTTCTACAGGAAACTACATCTGTGGGCAATTCGAGTTTTTAACAAAAACAAAAGCAGGTAACTAGAGGCCAAATCTCAAATTCTACTAACCTGAAAAGACTACCTGATTGTGATTTGAAGATCTCAATGTATAAGTTACCTGTATGCATCACTTGCACGGAGTGGCATCAGCTCCCCATCATAAGGGAACATATCTTCATACTCCAGGAGAACACCATTTGCACCCAGGGCATGGAACAAAGGGAAGATCTGTTGGTTGCACAAAATGTTTCACATGACAGTCTCGACAGCATGGAATCACTAATTTTAACATTCTAGGAAAGGCCAGTCCAGATACATCCTGAAAGGTGTAACCATTTCAGTTCTCTGCCTGCAAAATTGGAATGGGCGTGGAAGGATGTTTTTCTGAGTGTTCTTCTCTTTCTGTGAAACATTCCGTCTCCAAAGCCTTTGGTGCTGATGGACTGAACAGCTGAAAGCTTTTTGAATATTATTCCAGGAAGCTGCATAGAGGCAGGGAAGGCTTCTGGAAATGTACAGTTAGGTTCTGGATCATTTTGAATGATTTTACTGGATTTACTGGATTTTCTGTTGGCCCATCATCATGATTTTACTTTTTTCTTCTAACACTGTAAGCCATATTAGCTTACCTGAAAGAAACAAAAATCCTATGTGAATCCTAAGGCTACAAAGCACTTTGAATGGGAAAATTAGAAACCTTTTTCCTTCCAGGAAGTACAGTTACTTGAGCATATGTACACTAAAGCCCAGTCCACTGTGAATACAACCTCCATTTGTCTTTCAGAATTTCCTCTGCAGTGTTCTGTTCATTTATGAATTTTGCTCATTACAGCAGTACCACCAAGCAGCAGAAAGTGTTCTCTTTTATGTACACAGCAAATTGCATCCTGGGATTTCTTCAGAGCTACTGAAATAAGTTTACAAAATAACTCTTCCTTGAATGGAACTGAACTTTATAGGGTGAAGAATTCATTTCAACAGATCAAGAAGTCTTTATCAGCACTGTAGTGAATCTTCAAATCAGTTTTATGACTACTACTCTATAATTTCACAGTTCCATAGTTCCAGGAACAATGTTGTCTATTCACACAACATAATATAATTAGTACTTTGGACCTTGGAATTGCCATCTGCCCATTTTGGAATGGTTGTGAGTAAAGAGCATATGATATTTTATAAGACATTCTGGCCAACGTAGATGCACTAATTCCAGATAATATAAAACATCATAGAACACAATGAAGCAAACTGTGATACGAGACATAGGACAACATTTGTGAATCCACACCTTAATCTTGGCAGAGGAAAGTGAGTGGCTAGTTTTACAGCATGTTCTTGTCTTTTAGAACTCCACATAAAGTGGGAACACAGCAGGAACTATTAAGAAGTAGTGCATCTTAATTACTGAAAAAAATAAGTTTAGGTTGAAACAACTATCTTCATACTGTGAGTGCAAGAGCGAAGTGGAACTTGTTTTTCTATGAACCAACTACCTTTAAGATGTCAATGAGACTACCAACCAAAATGCACAAAAACTCAAACTTTCCAGATGCAGCTAAAGCAAACCAATCTACAAGAGTAAAGCTTCAACTCCATGAATACACAAACTAACAGTGTGTTACCTCTGCCAGGTATGAAACCTTTGGGGGAGCTCCCTTGAGATCCAGATGTATCAGGTGCAGTTCAAATGGAGAAGAAACTATCAATCTGTTTTCCTCCATATTCCTTCCAGTACTGCAAGGAGCAAAATCAATTAATATACCTAGAAGGAAACAGGAAAAATTATTAACAGTCCCATTTCCCCAGATAACTATGTAGAATGGATTTTTAAAAGAAGGAAGCTTAACACAAACAGCAATTAAGTCTGTCTTTGTGCTTCCAGATATCGTACACAGTACACAGTACAATTATCAAAACAAGCCAGGCAACACATTGTAATCAAATTTTTTCATACTGTGTACATACTTACAATGACAATAAAAATAAATAAATAAATAAATAAATAAATAAATAAATAAATAAATAAATAAATAAATAAATAAATAAATAATAAATTGAAAAGCTTCAATTTGAGTCCTTATTATCTTCACATATTATGAATAGTAAAGGGCTAGTATTAATTTTTTCTTATACAAATCATACTAAAAATGTTATTTTTCTGTTCCATGGAGAAGTGTGTGGAGGAAAAAATCATGATGCTACTGTTCAGGATATAATGTATTTGTTACAGGTGTATTGCTTCTTTCCTCAAAAGAACTTAATTGTACACACCTTAAACTATGTCAGTGGTTCAGGTTATATTAACTTATGTGAATACCAATAGGATTCTGGCAATTTTTAGCTGACCTGAGTGACCACTTCCTATCTAAATTCTCTGTGAAGTAAACTGATACTTTAGCAGATAAGGGCATTATAAGTGGTCTTTAATGTCCATCCTCTGCTCACCTACCTGCTCTCTCTTGCATACGAATGGGCAACTTGTGGCTGTTCGGATGGTACTCCCATCAACCCTAGTCAACTTAACCCATGATGAGGGATGATGAGATTTGCAACCTAACCATCTTTGGAGGGCTCTAAGTTGCCCACTGCTGCACATCAGTAAACGGGGCTTCATAAGAGATCAGTTTCTATACAGTTCTATACATTTACCCTAAGCATTGGTTCCAGGGGCTACATTTCAATAGAAGTACATAGAACTGTTGACTTATACCCTGATATTACCTTTGCTCACTTAGAAATAAGACCACATTTATATGGCATACAGGGCAGCTCTACAGTAACTTGGCATAACTGTAACTTTTAAAAATTGTAAAATTGGTCACATGTTGCTTCATGTGACCAATTTCAGTTACCCCTCATAAGAGAAACAGATTTTGCTCTCCTCATCATAGACACTGCATAATTACAGAGGTTTCCCATCAGTTGCATGCTCACCATGAAACACAGTACAGTACTGTAATCATAGAATATAAAATTTCTGGTTAGAGTATGAAGGAGTTCTTAGTATGCATGATCTGGCTCATCTTCTGAAAGCAACTGAGAGAATCAGCGTGGAACTGGAAAACAAGAGGCATGTTTTCAGCCTTCCAACTTGATCCATAAGAGATATACTTAAAGCAAGTTCCACTGATTTCAATGGAAGTTAAATTCAAGCCTGACTGTAGTTTTAAAACTACAGGGCTGAAAGAGCCTTTAAGTACATCTACTGCAACAGCAGAGTGTATAAGATTGTCTACACTACAGTATCTGCTTCTGCTTCAATAAAAGACAAACCCTTCCAGTGAAAATCACACAGAGAGAAAATCTATTAATTTAGTACAGTATATCTGTCTATATACCACAAAATCTTATTCTCCTTGATATACCCCAAAAGGGCCCAAACCTAAGTAATATTTCCCTGTTGATTTATAACATAAATAAACAATTAATCTATTGATCCTAAATCTTATTCCAAATGATACGAAATAAACAATATACAATGAGATGTAGAGAATGTGAATGTAAGTGGAGGGTTCAGAAAATGATACAGAGAAAACCACCACAGTGCACACTTGCCCACGTGTGCATTCTAAAAACAGGTGCTCTGCCCACCTTTCAACTGGAAAAAACCAATGTGGCCAAATACCTTCTGGTGTCTGTGCCTACTTCCAGATTTCACTGGACAGGCATCATTTACAGGTTTTGCTCTCACCACAGCCCCCTCCCTTAGCAAACCCATGGCAACCTCCAACAGGAAGACACCGAGTTCTCTGGCCCCACTACCAGTGTCTTTAACTCACCCCCCCATCAATCCAAGACAGCTGAGAAATAGGTTTCGCTTTCACTTCTTCCTCTAGCAAGCAGAAAACCAGCCTTTTGCTGTCTAAATGGGCCTCGAAATGTTAGGTATTATTATTACAGATATTCAGAACGATCAGATTCAGATTTGGAGCAACGAGTCGTAATAAATTACAATTACAATCCTGCATTGCTTCTGGAATGCACTGCTCATGCCTCTATATCTTCGTTTCCTCCCTCCATGCATGCACGGGTGCAACTTTCCGATTCCATTTTTTTTTTTATCATTTTAAGATTTCCCACCTGTCGTCTCCCTTCGCGACACGCGTTTATCCGCCTTCTGGATAAACCACACCGTTTCCTTCCCGAGTCCACTTTCCACGAGAGTTCCCTTCCGCCTCTAGGCTCGATTGAGCTGGCCTGTCCCTCTCGTCCCGGGGCTCGCGCTTTCCGAGATCCGCGGCGCTTGCCTGAGCGTCTCTCCGCAGCCGCTTCCGCTTCGATCAAAGGGAATGCCTATCGGGCCCGGCCTCGTCTCCCTACCCTCGAAGGGGCGTGTAGTGGATGCCCGAAAGCATCGAACCCAGGCTCTCTCGCTGAACGAACGCCATGGCTCCGCAGCGGCGAGCGGGTGCCAGAATGCCGGAGAGTGCTGGGGCTGGAGCTGGGGCTGGAGCGGAGGAGCAGCAGCAGCAGCGCCGCCGCCGCCGCCGCCCCAGCAGGTACAGCTTCCCTGAAGGGGGAGGCAGTCGAGGCGGGCTTTCTTCTCCATCGAAGGAAGGCGGGGTGGTGGTGGTGGTAGCGGACTCCGTGGCTCCGAATTTGCGAGCCGATTGAAATCTCACTTCGGGATTCAAGAGCTTGCTTTTAAATGGCACGCAAAGGAAGGGTCGGGGGGGGGGATGAATTGCACGTGTTTCCTGCCCTTGTTCTCTTTTTTTCCGTGTTCCCACGAGCAGGAGGCCGGTGTTTGCAGTGGCCGTTCCCTCTTCGTATAACGGCAGGGCAAGCTCTTCATCCTTTCCTTCTGGCTTGGTTACGCGCGTGCGATTGCCCGCGCCGCTGGTTCGGCGGAGAGTGTCCCTGCGGAACTCGGTGGGACTTGGTTCCGAGTAGACACAGACAGCTTTATCCTTTTGGTTTACTATTTTGCCCGGGATCGGAAACACAAGTTGATGGGGAGGGAAAAGAAACAAGGTTTTCATATTCCTCCTCCCTCCCTCCCCCCGGGCCCCGTCTTTAAGGAGCTGTTGAGGATCAGTTCCTGGACAGTTCCATCTCCAGTGACCTGCCCCGTCTAGAAAGCTATGGGCACAATACTGTACTATAGAATACAGTACTATATCAAATACTATATCGAATAGTATTATATAGACTACTATGGAAAGAATAAAGCGCCAGTGGAGCAAAATGGGTGAATACCCATGCAAGATTTTTGTGTGAGACTTTTTACATGCTACAATAGTTCTCTTAAGTGTATTTCGGGTATGTGCATATGGATAGATGCACACACATGAAAATGTTACTTTCTTGGTCTTGGAACATCTGTAGCAAGCTTGCCACTATGGCCTCTTTATATTTCTTAAGGGTTGTGTTTTTCCTTCCTCCCAGCTCCAGATTAATGGCTTCTGTTTAGTATTCCTCATTGCAAGGTAGCAACAGGAGCCTTGAATTTAGAGCAGGAGAAACGTAGCTTCAGCCCTGCTGGGTGATCTTAGACTAATCCTGTACACGACCTAAATTATTGCAAAGACAGTTGCAAGGGTAGAAGTGTTCTTTGGAGAAAGGGCAAGACAAAGGCTGTTAATACATCCATAGCTGTCTGTGTAGCTTAGAACAAGTGGAGGTGGAGCGCAGGTGTTCAGATCTCTATGGAATTCTGGGGAACAGATATTTATAGTAAATCATGCCTTATTTATGAAGAGTGATTTTGTCAAGAATTAATCATTTAACAGTCTGAGACTGTTTTGATCACAGTTAAGACTGAGTGATGAATTTATCCCGTCCTGTGAATGAGGTCTGGGAACTGGAGAAACCGGGTCATTAAATAAGGTTGTGCTAGAGTTCCTATGGTTTTGGCTCATGCAAAATAAACACCACAGGATACATAAATACAGTCATAGGAAATTGACCTGAAATAATGTGTAGACAGGTGTTACACCTGTAGGAGGAGAGCTTTATGGATATAATCTACTGCAAAAAAGATCAATAGGTGAGTGCTATATCAAATTAAGCCTGAATTCTCCTTAGAAGCACATATATCAAAACTGAGGCTGGTGTACTTTGGGCGCATCATGAGAAGACAAGACCGCCTGTGAAAGTTCATAATGCATGTAAAAGTTGAACACAGCAGGAAGACAGGAAGAAAGAGGGGGAAAGACTGACTAATAAAGAAAGTTACAGTCTTGAGTTTTTTTATTTTTTTATTTATTGTATTTATACCCCGCCTATCTAGTCATTTCGACCACTCTAGGCGGCTTACAACATAAGGATAACAAGTTCTAAAAAAAATTATAACAATTAATTAATTAAATGATTCTATAAGTTGGGAAAAATAAAAATAAATCAAATAAATAGAGAAAAAAAGGAAAGAGGATAGGAATTAACTGGAAGGGAAGGCCTCTCTATACATCCATGTTTTTAGTTGGTTCTTAAAAGTACCCAGCGAGGGTGCAGCGCGAATCTCTGGAGGTAGGTTATTCCAGAGACGAGGAGCCACCGCCGAGAAAGCCCGGTTTCTAATTCTTTCCTTCTGGGCCTCCCTCGGCATCAGGCTCCTCAGCCTCACCTCCTGGCTCGCGCAGGTGACACGGGTAGAACTAGTTGGGAGTAAGCGTTCCGCCAAGTATCGAGGTCCTAAACCGTTTAGGGGTTTATATGTAAGCATTAACACTTTGAAGTCAATGCGGAAACGGATGGGCAGCCAGTGCAGCATGGCCAGAGTAGGAGAGATATGCTGGTATTTTCTCACTCCAGTAAGGAGTCTGGCCGCCGCATTCTGCACCACCTGAAGTTTCCGCATCAGCTTCAAAGGGAGCCCCACGTAGAGTTAGTGAGACCTGAGTTAAAGACAGGACCTTTTGGGGATTTACTCATTCACAGAGTTACTGTAAATAAGAAGTGCATTGATGGCACATAACAACAAAGCTTCCATATCTTCAGGTCAGAATTAAACTAGGTTTAGCTTGCTAAGTGATACCTCAATATTAAAATGCAATGTAGTGTTTGTTCTCTTACAAGTGAATTTAACTTTTTTTCAGTGTTACAAAAAGTGGCGTTCCAAAAGATTCTCGGCGGAAGTGGCTGAAAGTGGCATTTTTTCTCTCATCTGCCATGCTGGCTTACCTCCTGAGTGGAAGTTATTTGCTCAGTGAAGATGGAGTTACAGAAGTATTGGCCCGTTACAGTGAGGTCGTGTCAGACAAGTTCATTGAGATACCGTGCTCGGAGGACTATGATAGCCACAAACGTTTTGAAGGTATTTATACTTTGTGACCTGCGGTAGTACAAGGCTAAGAAAATGTCACCCAGAGGTTGCCTGCTGATGCCATCAGGAGTGTTGGTTGTCAGGGGGGCCTTTGGCTATGACACCACTTTATATTCTCTCCCCCCCCCTTTCAATTTAAACAATGCAGTGGACACTGGGCAAGCCAATGGCTTTCGTCTCATGCCCTACTGGTGCTATGTGAGTCTCTCCTGGGAGGGATCTTGCAGTTCTTCTTTTGGATTTGAGAGAGCCAAAAGTAATGATCAAATTAAAAGTGGCATTTACAAGACCACAGATTTCTCAGAGTGTTTCTTTATAGGTTCTTTAGGTTACTATGTCTTGGGATACCACTGGGATGTGGAACTGTGAGCCCCAGTAGCCCAGAATAAAACTGAACAGGATTTATTGACACTGGGAAGGAGGGAGAGGAAAGCAAACCATTACAAGCACAGTCTCTAGTCCCTGTTCCGGGCACTGGTCCCATTCTTTCTCTATTATGTAGCTGTTCTCTGATTCTGTTCCATGGGATGGCCTCAGTTTATTTGGAGAACTCAGTTCCACTTGCGAAGTCCCTATCCTGGTCAATATGCTCAGTTTAGAGATCGTGTTTCTTCTCCTTCACTGACTCTCCCCAGAGCAAGGGTCAATGTGCCCATACTGGGGACAGGTATGGTAACATTTCCCCTCACATGTCTCAGGCTCTCTTTTTCTCAAGGTCAGTGGGCACAAGATTTCTTTTTCCACCAGTGTCTAAGTCATGGAGGGCACTGGACTACTATCTTTCCTCTATTCCTTCGTCTCCTTTGTGGGGCTGGTTTATATTTGTACCTATTAGCTTCCCCTTAGGCACCCTCAATTGGACTTTTACTTACTCCCTGCCATGGATCGTCCTTATATACTGTATATATTCCTACTCTATTTGGACAAAGTTCAAATGAGCTGGAATTTTTAGCATATACAGTGGTGCCTCACTAGACAGTTACCCCGCATGACAGTTTTTTCGCAAGACATTGACTTTTTGCGATCGCTATAGCGATTTGCAAAACAGTGATTCCTATGGGGGAATTTCGCTGGACAGTGTTTGGTCCCTGCTTTGCAAACCAATTTTCGTTAGACGACGATTTTGACAGCTTCCTCCGTGCTCGCAAAACAGCTGTTTTCGGGACCTAAGCTTCGCAAGACAGTGATTTAAACAGCTGATCGGTAGTTTGTAAAGCGGCTTTCCTATGGCCGATCTTTGCTAGACAACAATGATTCTTCCCCATTGGAACACATTAAACACGTTTCAATGCATTCCAACGGGGAAATGCTTTTCGTTAGACAATGATTTCGCTAAACAGCGATTTCAATGGAACGGATTATCATCGTCTAACGAGGCACCACTGTATACGTTACTGAAACAGCAATGTGTACGTTGGCTTGGGCATGTGGTGAGAATGGCTAACAGTCGAATTCCAAAAGTTCTCCTGTATGGAGAATTAGTGCAGGGAAAGCACCCCAGTGGGAGACTACAGCTGTGATACAAGGATATCTGCAAGTGGGATCTGAAGGCCTTAGGAATGGACCTCAACAGATGGGAAATCTTGACATCTGAACATTCAGCCTGGAGGCAGGCGGTGCATCACGGCCTCTCCCAATTTGAAGAGACACTTGTTCAGCAGACTGAGGCGAAGAGGCAGTCCTGAAACCAGGAAAATGAGGTAGCTGGACAGGGGACGTATTGTATTTGTCTTCAGTGTGGAAGGGATTGTCACTCTCAAATTGGCCTTCTCAGCCACACTAGACGCTGTTCCAAGACCTCTATTCAGAGCACATTACCATAGTCCAGTGATGGCAAACCTTTTTGGGCCCAAGTGCCCAAACTGAATTTAAAAAAAAAACAAAAAAACAGCAGGCGGCCAGCCACAGCAGTGACGGAACCAGAAGTGGTGGCAGGAAGGGGAATCCTGAGCACGGAGGTGCCTCAAGATCCCACTCCGGGTCCTTGCCCACCGCCTGTAGAAGCACCAGCAGCATGGCTGCAGCTGCCTTCTCAGGTTTGGCTGTGCGGGGGGGGGGGGGAGTAGCGATCCATTGACTTATGGCTCGTGTGTGTGCAGAAATGGCTTTGCGTGCCATCTGTGGCACGTGTGCCATAGGTTCGCCATCACTGCCATAGTCTCTCGAGACGGAAGGATGCCTACAGTATTTTTCTAGATCATCCCCCCACTCCTCTTTTCTTTGTGGTTCCACATCCCCTCTCATCTCCTCTAGCTCCTGGGCCCCTCTTGGTTGGGGTTCAACCCTCTTTGAGTCTGAAAGCATCTGTCCCTCTTGTGTTGGTCCAAAACACCTGTTACCTTTCCTGGCACTGAGACCTCCACCTTTCTGCCTGACTCTCGGATTTCAATCGTTTTTCTCCAGGGGGGATTTTTTTCCTCCTGGGCAAGGGACTGATCTTCCCCCAGCATCTGCCTATCTGTCACTTCCTCCTTCCCCTCTTCCTACACTATTTCTGTCCCTGGAAGCAAAGCCCTTTTCATGTCTGCCATCCTACAGATATGAATACCCATTCTAGGCAATTCTCCAGGGATTGTCCATCAACTCCTATGACTGACAGGACTTCTGTAGCCTCAGTTTATGCCCCTCTCTTTTGGCTTAGGCTATACCTAGAGCTCACAATGCCTTGTAACCCTTCAACAACCCTGTTTTCGGTTGGCTCATTTGTGTAGCCATTGTTGTGAGGTTCTTGGGTCTCTTGTCATAGTGCGACTGTATACTGACAAGGATGTCTATGCCCCTGTCTTTCTCACCGAAAACCAATGTAGTATAGTGAATAGAGTATTGGACCAGGCTCCGGGAAACCTCGGTTTGGATTGCCTCATAGCTGGCAATGATAAATCACTCAGAAACCTCAAAAATGATGTCAGGATCACCATAAGTCAGAATTGACAGGACTGCACATAAGAACAAATCGTTGAACCATGTGTGCCCCAAAACACAAAATATTTATTCAATACCTTAAATTCCATTGAGAACCACTAGTTAAATGTTACAACAGTAACTACTTCTGTAATCTAGATTCAAAGAGAAGATGATGGATTATATTAAGTTTGACAACTATACCTGGAAATGCTAAATATGCAGGGTGGGTCTTCGTAATTAGGTAGATCAGTAGTTGTCAACCTGTTTAATATTAATTTGTACAAAATGTGACAAAGATTGGTAGGACAAAGATATACAGTGGTGCCTTGCAAGACGATTGCTTTGCATAACGACAAATTCGCTTTACACTGAGATTTTCGGAGCCATCTTGCGCTTCGTTTAACAATGTTTCCTATGGGCGATTTTTGCTTTACGATGTTAGGGACTTTGCCTCTCAAGATGGTTAAATTTTAGGTCCCTGTTTTTCGCTTTACAATGTTTTTGACAGCTTGGTTTTGCTTCGCTATGGTCTCTGTTTCGTTAGACAGCTGTCTTTGCTTGGGAACCGCGTTTTGCTTAATGATGTTTCCTATGGCAATTTTTGCTTTACGATGACAATCCGTTCCCATTGGAACGGATTATCAGGTTTTCAATTCATTTCAATGGGAAAACATGTTTCGCAAGATGATGTTTTTGCTTAACAGCGATTTTCGCGGAACAATTAACATCGTCTTGCGAGGCATCACTGTATAGGGCTTTGTTGTACGACTGCTTTCTTTATAGAAGAGTTACACTTCAGTTAAGTAGAACTGCTGGCACTTCATATGGAAAAGGTTTTAGAGAAGCTTTTAAACACAATCCTGGGGAATTCTGACAGGAGCTGTGGAGTATCATACAGGGAATGAAAATGTTTTGAGGAACACACTTTTTCACTAAATGAATAAATATAGAAATAAAAAGCAAGCCAACAACTGGAGATGCAGAAAAGTAATCTGAGAGTTGAATTGCTAGTAGGAAGCCAGCTAGAGTAGTGCTACGTGACAAAGTGTGCTAAAGGAGAATAGAGGCTTTGAATTGTTTGTGTCTGTCTTTAGTATAGAAGATGTGGGACAGAGAGTGATGCTCAGACTACCTTTCTCAAGAAGGGATTCTGAACAACTGGACCAAACAGTGGTGACGGGGTATGAAATTTTAGGCTGTATTGCCAAATTAAAAATCAACCAATCTGAGACTGATTACAAAACTGAACTTTGACCCAATGTGAAGCAGCTATGGAAAAGGCAAGTTATCCATCATGGATCACTAGGAGAGGACAAATATAAAACTACCAATGCAGTAATGCTTTCATGTGCACATGTAGTGATGCCATGCTTGAAATACTCCACATAGTTTGGTTACTGTAACTCAAAATGATATTATGGATCTGGAAAAAAGCAATCAAATTATCAGAGGTCTGAAGATCTTCCCATGAAGAAAGGATACAATATTTAGGCCTTTTAGGTTTTAAAAAAAAGGATATAGAATTTTAGAAGAAATGCATAGGTAGAAGTTGTTTATCCTTTTTGGTAATGCCAGGACCTGAGTTTATGGGGATGAAGCTGCTGGACTAGATTAGCTTTTGGCCTGATCTTGTGGGTTTCTTTGTGTTTTCATGGTTTCCTTTCTGCACTCTAACTTTACTGAATTCCCACTTGAGGGCACTCCTGAGATGCTTACAATTCTGGCTTCCCTTCTCCAACCTGATGTTAGAAAAGGACTTAGTATTCATGCAGCAGCCTGTGTCTGTCTGCTTAGATAAATACAATGCCTAACTTGGTGCCTGTCCAGATCTGATCTAGCATGGGACTGGAACTGGAAGTGTGTGCCTAATTGTACAGTACCTTGTTTCCTGCCTGTCAGAATTTTATCCATTGCTTAGAACCAGATTATTGGCAAGCTAGTTAGTTGACCACTGAGTACATACTGTATTTATTCATATATGTAGACATATTTGGCTTATCTGTGATAAAAATGATGTTCAGGCAGCTTGCAAATAAAAATCAGATGAACACTGATAAAAGACCTTACCATAAAACAAAAGAAAGGCAGTAAAGACATTCTCATAAAACAGCATCATGAGATCTTGTAAAACAGCATCATGAAACTGTGTTGGCAACAGTCAACTAAAACTATAAAATCAAATGTTTTGAATTTGAAGGAAAAAATGCTGTTGGAATAGAAAAGCTCTAAGTGTTTGTTTTAAAAGCAGGCAAAGAGAGGGCCGAGCAGCGCTTGGGGTGCTGTTTTGCAAGTGCTTCCTACCACCTTGGATGTGTCATAGAGCCGCTTTAGAAGTACTGTAGAAGGAAAGATTCCTTCCCTCTCGGCCAATATTTCAGCAGTTGACACCTCTTCTTCCTATCACACCTGTTTTCTCCAAAACCACAGCGTAATGTTCTTTTTTTAAACAGTTGTTTTTGAAGTTCATTTGGATTTTAAAATTTTGATCAGATTTTTCAAAATCTGTATTGCTGAAAAAAAAGGTTTTTTTTAAAAAAATACCCTTATGTGATGATAGTTTTAATTTAAGATGTGTTACAGCTCAAATGAGGGACGTGGTGGCGCTGCGGGCTAAACCGCAGAAGCCTGTGCTGCAGGGTCAGAAGACCAAGCAGTCGTAAGACCGAATCCACGTGACGGAGTGAGCTCCCGTCGCTTGTCCCAGCTCCCGCCAACCTAGTGGTTTGAAAGCATGCAAATGCAAGTAGATAAATAGGGACCACCTCGGTGGGAAGGTAACAGCGTTCCGTGTCTAAGTCGCACTGGCCATGTGACCACGGAAGATTGTCTTCGGATAAAACACTGGCTCTATGGCTTGGAAACGGGGATGAGCACCGTCCCCTAGAGTCGAACACAACTGGACAAAAATTGTCAAGGGGAACCTTTACCTTTTACAGCTCAAATATGACATTCTGGAATAAATTCTAATTCTGTTTTGTTTCTCATAATCTTTTAAATACATTTTAAGGTAGAATCCAATAGATCTTGAATTTAGTCTTCAATTTTGTTGTATTCCATAAATATCTGTATAGGTTAATCTGTCTGTCTCTCCAAGTACAGTATTTGCTTAGTTTAGATAATTCCATCAGAAAATTTTACAGTTTTCAAACTGGGCCTGTGACTTCAGAGATAATACTTGCTATCATAAATACATGGAGGGAAGAAATGACAGACCTGATCAGCCCCATTTTCCAACTTGTTTAAAGTCATTTCTGGAGCTCTCCACCCCCTGCCACGATAGAATGTTGGAAATGCATGGGAGTTCTAATAAAATCTTCATTTTCCTGCAATGATCCTTATTCCTTTGGAGTGGCAACCCAATTATTGTCCCTCTGCAGCTTCTCAGATGGAAGTGTCAGTAGATAGAAGATTATTGTATTAAGATTGTAGTGACCATGAGGGAAATTAACTGATTTAAATCTAATCTGCCTTGTAACTGTGTGATATTTAGAAGGATGATTTTTTAAATCCTTTCCTCAGCTCCTGTAGCTTTCTAGTTTCTCGCTGTAGAGGAAGAAAACTATCTTTGCCTCTTCACTGTTGTTTTTATACAGATGATCAGTAAGCAACTTTTTCTGACTACAGAGAACAGGGGCCACCTTACTTCAAGTGTGCCCAGAAGCTTCCCCCTTCCCCTGCAGTGCAAAGTGGAGATGAAATCACTGCTTAGTTCTTGCTTAATAGGCAGATTTTAATGTTGATATGTGGTCCCAAGGATTCCTATCTCACTTAAACAAGATATCACTGTGACAATTTTGTTTATGTTTTAGAAGTGCGGCCTCCATACCCCATCACAGTTTGTAGGGTTTTTGAAAAAGTTTCCTTCTGAATGTTGAAAAAGTGAGTCTTAGGGGCTTCATTTCTTCTCAAAGATCAACCTCATGATTCAGTATTTGTTGCTAACTTCGCCGGACATTTAATCAATACTTCTTCCCTTGCTCCTTTCTGCAATGTTGCGATGAAGCTGTAAACGTCCAGAGAAGAAAAACGGGCAGGCTGGATTGTTAAGATGGGCAACTCGCATAAAATAACAAAAAGTTACTATGTGAAAGGTGCCTCTCTTGATTGCTTAGTTTACTGGAAGAATTCAGAATGGGTATTTTTGGAAATAAGTTGCAATTTTAAGACCTAGTGTTGTTTGTTTGTTTAATAACTTGCGATAAGGTATGGGATACAGAGGTTAAAGGGGGGTGTAAGGGGAAAAAGGAGAGGGGGGAAAACACAAAATTTACCGACATCCAATCTATTCATATTGCAATCTCAAAATCAAACTTTCCTCTTTTCTACTATTGGCTGCCCTCCCAAGTTTTAAGTCACATTTACATCCTAGTTAAGATCTATATTATTCAAACACTATCTGGTGACTTGAACCATTTCTAAAATAAATCCCATCGTTCAGTTGCCTTTTGTATCCGACAGTCTTTCAACACTTCTGATAAAATGTCCATTTCTGCCACTTCAGGACCTAGTGTTGTTTCTTGAAGAGTTTTGAGCATTTCTTTTTTATATTTTATCCTTGAATTCTTCCATTTGGCATGGAAGGCATGACTAAAGATGATTGAATTTGTTTCAAATAATGACTTCATCGTCTTCAAAGTCACCTTAAAATTCTATCATAAATATGGACCTTCAATCTGCTGGAGTTTTGAGAAGCCCAGAATTCTTCCAGAGACCATGTGTGCTGTCTGAGTGTGACATCCTCTGCTGAGAGACTATAGTGTTTGCAGCAGCTGGTCAGTTCTGGACAACACTGCATACCAAGTCAGCTTATTTTGGTAGATTAGTTAAGGGATCTTGCTTGGAATCTTCGCCTTCGTATTTCTGCAGCAAGTTGTTCTGGCAAAAAGAAGGAATATGCACCTGCCGAAGAATTATTTACATGGTTCATGTACAGAAGCGAATCATTCCAAACAGAGCAGCCATCCTTCTAGACTATTTGACTAAAATGTCAGCCCTCCTGCTTATACATGAGAGGTAGAAGACAATAAAGTAAAGCGAAATGAAGTACCCTTATTACTTCCCATTACATGCCTGAGCCACTGAGAGAATTACGCTAAGGGTAATTGTAGTGGGCATGGATAGGTATCAGAGGCCTGATCTATGAACCCAAAACCTCACATTTGTCCTTCAAATCAAGGAGCTTTGTTTTGTTCTGTGGCAGAATATGGTTTCTTTTAAAAGAAATTGTCAGAATAATGGTGATTCTGGTGAAACAAAGGGAAGCATAGGGCATGCTGTCACGGTGTTTAGGCTTTTGATATTAGAGTTATGTAAATTCACTATTACAGGAACATGTGACATGAATAATGGATGTTAGTGTTCCTTTTGGTTCGTGGGTGATGTTTAGGTGATGATCTCCCAGTTGTTTCATTCAAGTTTTTTTCTACATGCATGAACATTAGAAACCTGTTTACAATGGCAGAAATATGCAGAGGGGCAACTTTGTTGGTCTGTGGTCTATTGTTGCTAAACCAACACAGAGTTTTGTGGCATCTTAAAGAGTACAAAATTTTGCTTGTCATAAGCTGTTCTAGTGACACCAGCCTACTTTTTCAGATGCATGTTTAATTTGTAGCTGAAGTCCTTAAAGCTCTGTAGACCAACAACCCCACAACAGACAAACCAGTAGATACAAAAGGAATAGCTGTAAATGGTCTAATATTCAACACACTGCACCTTATGCATGTGTGACATACAGGGAAGATTTGGAAGATGGTGCCACAGAAAATGGAGGCTTATTATTATAAGTCTCAGATTGTCAACTATAAAACTGGGAGAGAAGGTTATTTTATTGTAAACATCTTTCAACCTCTTCACAACTGTTTTGTCAGATTTAGAAGAACTTGTGTTGGAAATACCGCCATAGAATTCAGGAGAACTTTTAAATAGAACAGATATTTGATTATGTCTGAATGCAGGTGAAGCAGCTAAAAGATGCTTAATTCCCCATCCCTCCCATGTTTCTGTATATGCCTCTTCTAGGTTGCACCCCTCGGAAGTGTGGAAGGGGGGTTACAGATGCCCTAATCAACAGAGAGGAAGCTGAGAGAATCCGTAGGTAATTTTTCCTTTTAGAAATTAAATTGTTTGTTTGAAGACTTGACAAAATGTATCATGTGGTGAACTGATAATAAAAGTTAGAGATGCTTTTCATAGAGTACTATCCCTTGGGGAAAGGATAGATTTATACCTTACAAGTAAATAACCTCTGTGTGTGTGTGTGTGTGTGTGTGTGTGTGGTGTGTGGTGTGTGGTGTGTGTGTGTGTATAAAAATTATTGGTAGAGATACCGTTGCAGGTTGTTTGAGCTTGTCACGGAAAGCTAATCCCATTGGAACTTGTGTAGATAGAACCTGGGACAAAGCCCTTTCTTTTGGAGTGTGCATTTTTGCCATTGCTCTTTATAGCCCCTCTGGTTGTAATGTTGGCAGCAACATGAACTATTGTTGAGGCTAGACAGAATTTGAAGTAAGTGTTCTCCAATCAGTCCCCATGTGCTCAGACGTGACCAAGCCACTGTATGCCTTAAGCCCAAATCACCGATAGCCTGTTTTCTTATGGGGAAGTTTCCATTTTGGAGCAAGCATGTAGCCTCTATTAAAGCAAAGTTCAGATATGTGTTCTACTGCAAGACATTAAGCAAGCAAAGGCGCACTATTCCTGTGGTTGGTCCCCTTTGTCAAACTGGTCTGCAGGCAAGGAAATGTACATCTCGAATGGGCTGTTGTGTGACTGCTCTTCTGTAAACTGTAAGAAAGTAACAGATTTCGTTCATTAGTTGCTTTCTAATTTCTCATCATTTTCAGCAGTAAACTTGGGCCACATCACGTGCCTCAACTGAGATATTATTTATTCAGTTTTATTTATTTTCTTGCTTTTACCCCGCCCATCTAGATTCAACGAATATTAAACTCTTCCTCCTCTTCATACAGGCTCTTATATTCCAACAGAGCCATGTTACAATGCTGCTGCTATAAATTGCCCTTGTAGTCAGAATTAGAGATGGGCACAAACGGCTAGCTCAGCAGTTCATGCTGGTTCATTTACCGACTGAACAGGTGTCCAGGACCTCCTAGCCCCGCCTTGTCTGGCACCTACTCAAAGGCAGCACCCAGAGGAGGCGGGGTAGGAGAACCATGGGCACTGGCTCTGAGTGGGCACCTGCCAGAGGAGGCGGGGCTAGGAATCACTGAATAGCTGTTTGGCCAGTAAACAAATATGCATGAACCACCAAACGGGCGGTTCATGCCCATGTCTAGGACTCAGGATACATAGCTCAGATGCCTTCGCACTAAGAAAAGGAGCAATTGTCTTGGCTTCTTCACAGTGACCCTACCCTGGAGATGATTTGAAGCCCCACTTTCTATAATCTTGATGCTCATCACCAGGGTTTAAAAGGTAAGTTGTTTCTGTTATTAAAAGCATGGTCTCCATGCGTGTGTATGAAAAAGAGAGAGAGAAAGAGAAAAAAGGCTGTAAAACTAAGCTGTTTCTTCCCTACCAATGAGGACAAGTCTTACATGATACACAGTGCTAAGTAGTAAACAATTGTGCCAGAACCTTGTTTTGAGACTGTTGTTTCATCCACAGAATAGCAGAGAGGGGACTCTCCCTTGGAGGATCGGATGGAGGGGTGAGCAGAGTTCTGTTACTTCATATATTCTTCTGGTGTCCAAGCAAGATTCCACAGCCTTTATTTCACAGGGTTCTTGGGGTGGAACGTCAGGATGAGAAAGAGATGTAGGACTTGACTACACTTGATAGTAGACATTCAGTTCAGTTACCAATAGGGGTTTTCGGTTCCCATGTTTCGATGGTAGTAGAATCCAGATTTTGTTATCCTTCTGTCACCAGAGCGATGCGAACAGCATCCATGAAACGTTCATTCCTCCTAACTGCAGAATAGACTGTCTTTGTCAGAGATCAGCTTGGTAGAGAAGAAACAAATGCATGGAGGTTGGGGGCAAGCTTCAGAAATGTGCTTCATTGGTTTGTCTATGGATGCCTCCTCAGGCAAGATCCAGGAAGAGAGCCTGCTTGGTCATGATATTTAATACCTGTTGGGTTTCTGACTCTTAATTCCAAACTTTTTCTTACTCTCTCCTCCTACTCATATAAATCCCATCCCACTTATAAAATCTGTGGGTTTTTTTGTGCAACTGATTAAAGGAAGGTGGTGGAGAATCCCTGCTCAGATCTCTTCTCAGCCATGACCTTCCCCTTATGGTCTTTGGCAGGACACCTGCTCTTACTCTAACATATCTCTTCTGTGCTTTGAAAAAAAGGCAGTGGAAAATGGCTGAGAAGTCAGAAGAATATCTGATTTCTCTCTTCTGCTTTAGAGGAAAAAAGGAGAGGTTGAAGCACAGGCAGGAAAGGTTTGTCTGAACAATCAACATGGCAAGCACCTCTTTCCTCAGTAGCCTTCCACAGTGTATGACATGCATGACAACACATGGCTGGTTAACATGAGTAAGTGAAGGTGTCATAATTTTTTTTTTCAAAAAATCAACTTCTAACTTGCCATCTTAGTACATTTCACCCCTGAATCCTAAAGCCATTGATTTGGAAGAAAGCCTCTTTATTTCAATGGGACTTTCGGAAATCTTTATTAAATGAAAGTTGAAAGGGAGGAAAGGAAGGTGATCTAGTGCATTGATATATAAAGAAAATGGTAAAAACAGAGGAGAGGGGAAAGGAAAAAAGACATTTGAAAAATATATAATTAGAAGATAAGCAACTAATTAAAGCAGATGAAATTGTTTGAAAGTGTTCTGCCCTGTCTCTATGTTAAAAAAGAGTGAATGCAAACATCAGCAAATGTGTCTCCTGCACCTATACTCAGCAAATAATGTGTCTCCTGCACCTATACTCAGTGTTGTGAATCAAGAGTGGATCTGTCCTTCCAGTGCTGTACCAAAAATAATAAAAATGTATCAATCAAATAATAAAAATAAAGTAAAACATATAACATAATATTCATAAGATATAAAAATGCTCTTTCCACTCCATACTTTTGATATGAAGAAAGATTCTATATATTAGTGATATAGTTTAAGTGAACATTTGTGTTTTATCAAATAGTGATTGTTATAGACTAATTTTAATAATCTTATGAATGTCAAACCAAAAATAGCACAATTGTAGGACAAGGCCAGACCACCTAATTCCCAGTTTTTATCTTCATCTGCTAGAGGTCTGTAACCAATTCTTGTTTAAACATGCTGAGGTCTCCTTAAACTGCAAAAATTGGGGTTTCTTCTGTGGTAGCCTTATTTTAAGAACAAAGCAGCTGCTATCAGCTTGAGACATCGCTGTTTAACCCTTTTGGGCTCAAGAGCTGCATCCAGTTTCTGGACGGGAAGAGAAAGATAAAGAAGACTATTGCTGGGCCCTGACTTTGCTTTTAAATTATTCTGATCAAGCCCACATTTCTGTGTTAATTAAACTAATATCCTCTTTCTTTATTAAACAATGTTTATTCAGGTTCAGAATTTTGGATTCAGTAGTGGGGATCACATGACTGGGATTTCTGTTGTGGGTGAAGTGGCTTCATTTGAGTGAATTCATTCCTTGGCCCTTGCTCTCCAGGTGTTTCTAACCTGGTTAATTTCCTCATGACTGTTTTCTGGCTCCTTGGACTTTGGAATGACATAGATGAAAGCAAATTCAGATACTTATGGGCATTCAGATGTTCTAATCCTGTTGTAGGTAAAGGTCAATCATTTTTCATTTTGGCTTTTTGGGTTGTTTCAACATTTTCTTCATTAGAAATGTTACAATTTTTATGGCTAAACAAAATTAAGAAAGAACACCATCAATGACCATTTATGGCCATTGGAAGACTTCCCTATTGCTAGGTACAGAGCTTTATGGCTAGCATTTTAAACAATGCATTTCCCAACAAATAACATTTATCAAAAGTGCCACACAGCAAAGAGATGCCTTTCCATTGCATCTGGAAAAAAGATAGCAGCCTTCTTTGATAAGATAGTTGAATAAAAACATGTGTGTTTTTTTGGTCCCTGTGAATTCACACATGTGGATTCCTTTCACACACATCTTCTGAACCTTCAAGATGAACATGCTCTCCATTGTGCATGCTTCCCACCCTGTAACTAATCCTCAGTTCCCTTTTTGCTGCCATTGAGGTAGCAGCTTTCACTATCATTCTTCGTTCTTTGTTTAAAGATATATATATTTGTTGTCTTCATCGTGTTTATGTTCCCAGCAGGCCTATTTAAGAAGTGTGTTACTTGCACAAATAAAATACTGATGGATGATCCAAGTGCCTTTGCTACCTAGGTGAGGGGCATCAAACACAGAATTGCCAGATATGCTGAAAGTTCACCAAAGTAGCTGTCAAGAGCAGGCAGTCCCACTTTAAATTCTGCCTCTGGGACAAATTGTTACAAGTGCTTGACATGATCACTAAGCAAACTACTTCAATTTCTACAGGTTCTATTTGTAAAACTCCATTCAAGTGGATATTGATGGAGGCAATTGAATGTAAAACAACCTTGGCAAGACCCCTTGAGGATCCACCAATTCAGACTTTACAGCCTAGCCCAGAGACATCTACCCCTGGTGTCAAGGACAAGCCTTTGGTGTCAAAATCAATACCAATATCTAAGGAAGCAATAGCTTTCATGCAGAAGAAGAGGAATGAAGCCTACAGACTTGGAGAGCCAACCTGAAAGGACCAAGACTAAATCTAAGGCCATCAAACACTAATCTCCACGGCATCAACATCTCATCCTTTTCCACATCAGCGCTCACCTCATAATAAACACTGATGACCCAGATGACTTAGTCTGCTTGGGTTCCACATCCCAGGAGGAAAGGTCACAAAGTCATGTCTCTTCACCTGCATTCATCCACTCCCCGGAGTGGAGCTAGCTGAGTCAGGAAACTCTGAGCAAACGCTCTCCACCCTTTACAGAACCCAAGGGGTGTGCAGACTGAATTGCTCATATTCTGAGAGCAGTTCATGGCTCACCCTCTGACACTGCCTTGACCCTGAAAGAAAAGAGTTCCCTCTTATGGGCAGAGGCATTTGAAACCACACCACAGTCAAACTATTATGGGAGCTGTCCCCAGATGTGTTCAGCGGTAGATTGGATTGCAACCTGAATCAATAGGAAATGCAGAAAGTACTTTTCATGGGCAGGTCATGGAAAAAAATTGCTGGGAGATACCTTTATGGCTTGTTGGACACTGAAACTATTTTGTTTTTTTCCTCCACTGTCTCTACTGCACAGAGTAGTAATAAAACTCTGCCAGGAGAAGGTCAGTGCAATACTGGTGGCCCCATGGATGCTAATCTGAAGGTGCCATCCCTGAAAGAGGTGAGGGGGATGGCATGTTGAAATAGGGCCTTCTCGACTGCTGCCCCCCTCCCTATGAGATCCGCCTGGCACCAAAACTTTTGGCTTTTGGGCGCCGGGCAAAAATCGTTCTGTTTAGCCAGCATTTTAATTAAATAGTATTCTTTAGCTGGCCATATGAGCAGCAGGATTTATTAATATTAATGTTTTAATGATTGTTTTTAATATAGGATGTTATTATAATATTGCCTATTTTTAATGTTTTTAATGTTTTTAAAGTTTTAATGTTGTATGCCGCTCAGAGGCCACTGGTAATGGCGTGGCTAAAAAAAATCTTGTAAATAAATAAATAAAATAAGGCAGCCCTGGTTCGCAATTCTCAGGCACATGGCAAGTGGATATGTATCACCTATCATTAATTCTGTGCTGGATCACACAGGACCAAGGGACAGTCAGTCCATCACCTGGACTTAGCCCAGCTGAGACAGGCAGTTTGGGGAATGCGCCAGAATTAATAATTTTGCTCACCAGGAGTAATTATAATGGGGAAAATTCATAGATTTTACATAATCACTGCAGCAACCCTACCTTCCACCTAAGCTTCACATGGTTCTCCATTTCTTGCAGCACTTGAAGGAGAGAGGATTATCCCATTCTTCTATTACAGTCTACTTGTCAGTGTTTGTGGCATATCAGGCTCAAGGTTCTGCAGCTTCTCACTTTTTTTGGAAACCCACCCTCAAAGGACTTTTGAAGAGTCTAACAAAGGTTTACCCAGCCACCAGAGCCCTGCCGCTGTAGTGGTCACTTACCTTAGTGCTTACACAAGTGGTCACTTACCTTAATGCCTACACAACTTGTGAAACTGCCATTTGAGCCCATGGCAACTCCAGATCTCAGGCTGCTGACTTACAAGACCATGTTCCTGGTTGCAGTCCCTTTGGTATGCAGGGCTAGCCAACTCTGCATCCTCCGACATGACCCACTTTTCCTACACTTCCATAAGGATAAGGTGACAACTGTTTTCTGATTTTTCTTTCCTACCTAAAGTAGTCTCCAACGTTCACCGAAATCAAACCATGATACTCCCTACTTTGTTCCCTTCACTCACCTTGGTGGTGGAAAACTTGCTTTATAACTTGGATGTCCGCAGGATGTTGGCCTTTTACAAGTTGAGAATGAGACACTTCTTTTTGGTTATTATTTTATTTTTTAACATAAAGGGTGACAAAGGAAAAGGGGAGTTGGGATTTGTAAGGGAAAGGGATTTGTGAGGGAGAGGGGAAACCATAACATACTAATATCCAATCTATACCTATTGCCATATCAAATCTAAAATCATTCTAAAATCATTCTATTTGCTCTTTTCTGCCTTGTGTATAAAGTTTCCATTTCACTATATATATTCAGCTACTACCTGTTAATTCAGTCCATTTATAAAATAAGTCCCATCTTTCTGTTGCCCTTTGCAAGGGTTGATCTTTCATAACTTCTGATAAGATATCCATTTCGGCTATTTCCCGTATCTTTTCAATAAGATCTTCTTGTTCCGGTAGCGCCGTGCTTTTCCAATTTCTAGCATACATAATTCTGGCTGCTGTGATAGTGTATATAACTATATGTTCCTTTGACTTATCTATGTTATCGGGTATCATACTTAATAGGAACAATTCTGGGGTTAGTGGTACTTTACAAAGCAAAATTTGTTGTAACATAACATGTACTCTTTTCCAATATTTTTTCGCTACCCCACACGACCACCACATATGATAGTAACTTCCCATTTGTGTTTCACATTTCCAGCACTTATTTGATACATCAGTATACATCTTTGACAGTTTTTCTGGGGTCATATGCCACCTATAGAACATCTTATATATATTCTCTTTAAAATTAACCGATCTTGTGAGCTTTATGTTATTTTGCCATATTTTCAGCCATTGATCAATATCAATGTTGTGCCCTATATTTTGTGCCCACTTAATCATAGGTTCTTTAACCATTTCCTCTTGTATTTGAATTTCCAACATATAATTATACATTTTCTTAACAATTTGTTCTTTTGAACCCAATAACAATTTATCGAAGATAGTTTGTTCAAAGTAGAAACCTTCTATTTTATCTTTTGTATATCTAGATTCTAGCTGTATTCTAGGCCACCAGTCTAAATAAACATTCTGCGACTCTAATTCCTCTTTAGATCTTAATTCACCGTCCATTTTTAATAGATCTTGATATCTTAGAAGATTTGCTTTTGTCATAAGATTGGGTTGTGTAAAGGCTTCTATCGGAGACACCCGTGCAGGTATTTTGTAATAAACTTGTTGTGTAATCTTTCTCCACGTTCCCAGTAAAGCTTTCCTTATCATATGTGTATTAAATTTTTTTTGTTCTTTGTCCTTTTTATACCATAGATAAGCATGCCAGCCTAGTTGCAAATCATGTCCTTCCAAGATAAGTAATCTATCATTTTCTAGAGTTATCCATTCTTTTATCCAATCTAGAATACAAGCTCTGTAGTACAAATCCAGGTCAGGAAGACCAAAGCCACCCCTCTGCTTAGCATCTTGCATTGCCTTAATTTTAATTCTTGGTTTTCTACCTTGCCATATAAATCTCATAATTATCTTATTAAATTCTTTTAAAAATGACTGCTTTAATACAATAGGAATTGACTGAAATAAGAATAAGATTTTTGGCAAGATAGTCATTTTAATCGCTGCAATTCTTCCCGACAACGATAGTTGTAATTTATCCCATTTCTCCAAATTGTTCTGTATCTCCTTCATTAGTTTCATGTAGTTATCTTTGAATAATGTGCTTGTCTTCTTTGTGATTTGTATTCCCAAATATCGTATTTTCTTCTCCTCTTGGAAGTTCATCTTCTCTATTAACTCTTGTCGTTCCTGTTCTCTCATGTTCTTGGTAAGTAATTTAGTCTTCTTTTGGTTTATTCTCATTCCTGCCATGTCGCCAAAATTTTTTAACATTGTCATTAAGTTTTCTATTGAATCCAATGGTTCTTCCAATATAATAATTAAATCATCCGCAAAGGCCTGAAGTTTGTAGACTTGACCTTTCACTTTTAATCCTTTCAATTCCTTTTTATTTCTAATTTGTTCGTTAAGTATTTCCAGAGTCAAAATAAATAGGAGTGGGGAGAGTGGACACTCCTGTCTAGTACCTTTCTGTATTTGGATTTCTTTTGATAATTCGCCATTGATTCTTACTTTTGCCTTTTGTTCAGTATATATTGCTTTGATTAGTTTCGTAAATCTTTCTCCACCCTGCAGTGTTTCTAACGTGTGTATCATGAAATGCCAGTCAAGATTGTCAAAAGCTTTCTCCGCATCCAGGAATATCATGGCCATCTGTTTCTCCGGGTGTGCTTCGTAGTATTCCAGGGCATTTAAAACTATCCTTACATTATTCTTCATCTGTCTTTTGGGGAGAAACCCAGACTGATCTTGATGTATCAGGTGGATTAAAATTCTTTTTATTCTAGTTGCCAAAATAGTCACATAGATTTTATAGTCCACATTCAGCAGTGAAATCAGCCTATAGTTTTGTATTTCTTTGCCTTCCGTGTTTTCTTTATGTATAAGGGAAATTATTGCTTCAGCCCATGTTGCTGGTACAAAAATGGGAGGGACCTAACAGAAGCAGAAGATGTCAAGAAGAGGTGGCAAGAATACACAGAGGAATTATATCAGAAAGATTTGGATATCCCGGACAACCCAGACAATGTAGTTGCTGACCTTGAGCCAGACATCCTGGAGAGTGAAGTCAAGTGGGCCTTAGAAAGCCTGGCTAACGACAAGGCCAATGGAGGTGATGGCATTCCAGTTGAACTATTTAAAATCTTGAAAGATGATGCTGTTAAGGTGATACATGCAATATGCCAGCAAGTATGGAAAACCCAGCAGTGGCCAGAGGATTGGAAAAGATCAGTCTACATCCCAATCCCAAAGAAAGGCAGTGCCAAAGAATGCTCCAACTACCGGACAATTGCACTCATTTCACACGCTAGCAAGGTTATGCTCAAAATCCTGCAAGGTAGGCTTCAGCAGTATGTGGACCAAGAACTCCCAGAAGTACAAGCTGGATTCCGAAGAGGCAGAGGAACTAGAGACCAAATTGCTAACTTGCGCTGGATTATGGAGAAAGCCAGAGAGTTCCAGAAAAATATCTACTTCTGCTTCATTGACTATGCAAAAGCCTTTGACTGTGTGGACCACAGCAAACTATGGCAAGTCCTTAAAAAAATGGGAGTGCCTGACTACCTTATCCATCTCCTGAGAAACCTATATGTGGAACAGGAAGCAACAGTTAGAACTGGATATGGAACAACTGATTGGTTCAAAATTGGGAAAGGAGTACGACAAGGCTGTATATTGTCCCCCAGCTTATTTAACTTATATGCAGAATACATCATGCGGAAGGCTGGACTGGAGGAATCCCAAGCCGGAATTAAGATTGCTGGAAGAAATATCAACAACCTCCGATATGCAGATGATACCACTCTGATGGCAGAAAGTGAGGATGAATTAAAGAACCTTGTAATGAGAGTGAAAGAGGAGAGTGAAAAAACGGTCTTAAACTCAACATCAAAAAAACTAAGATCATAGCCACTGGTCCCATCACCTCCTGGGAAATAGAAGGGGAAGATATGGAGGCAGTGACAGATTTTATTTTCCTGGGTTCCATGATCACTGCAGATGGAGACAGCAGCCACGAAATTAAAAGACGCCCGCTTCTTGGGAGGAAACGATGACAAATCTTGACAGCATCTTAAAAAGCAGAGACATCACCTTGCCAACAAAAGTCCGAATAGTCAAAGCTGTGGTTTTTCCTGTTGTGATGTATGGAAGTGAGAGCTGGACCATAAAGAAAGTAGACCGCCGAATTGATGCCTTTGAATTGTGGTGCTGGAGGAGGCTCTTGAGAATCCCCTGGACTGCAAGGAGAACAAACCTATCAATTCTAAAGGAAATCAACCCTGAGTGCTCACTGGAAGGACAGATCCTGAAGCTGAGGCTCCAGTACTTTGGCCATCTCATGAGAAGAGAAGACTCCTTGGAAAAAACCTTGATGTTAGGAAAGTGTGACAGCAAGAGGAGAAGGGGACGACCAAGGATGAGATGGCTGGACAGTGTCTGCGAAGTAACCAACATGAATTCGACACAACTCCGGGAGGCAGTGGAAGATAGGAGGGCCTGGCGTGCTCTGGTCCATGGGGTCACAAAGAGTCGGACACGACTAAACGACTAAACGAACAAACTAGAGCAGCTGTCCTAGAATTGTTCAGTTGAGGAATTCAACTGAGAGACTTTGCGAAGCAGCAACTTCAACTTTCCTCAAACAATATAGACTGGATGTCAGGGCATTCGGCACAGCAGCAATCCCTTGACATCCCACCAGCCATTAACTTTGTCAATCATCCATATGTATGAGTCACAGAATAGACAAAGAAGAAGGACAGGTTGCTTACCTGTAACTGTATTTCTTCAGGTGGTCACTTGAATTCGCAGAACCCCACCCATCCTCCCCTCAGATTGCCACACAAGTGTTTTTTCTATATCAGCAGTAGACAGGGGAACTGTGGATTAGCTACAGGATGGGGAGTATGTGTATGGACTAACATTCTCTTTAGGCTGTAGAACTACAGTTAGAGGTAAGCAAGTTGTCCTTTCATTCCCCTCTTCTGTACCTCATTGCATTTCATGACCTACCGGGAAGCTTTGATAATTCTTTCATTTAGTATAACTATTTTATGTGTGGTCTGGTCATTTTGATTGACAGCTGTCTTGTCTTTGCAATTGGCAGTGGAAAATCCTTAAATTATTTTGAATGCCCAACAGCAGTTTGCCAGACCAGAAGAAAAATGAAAAATAGAAGGGAAGCCTGGCTACATGCGCTGGCAGTGGAGAAGGAAGAGAAGGAGGTAGCAGGAAGAGGTAGAGAGGTGACAAGGGCATTAGGAAGGGGGTGGGCGGACAGCAGGGGGGGCGAAGGCATTAGGTTCCCCTCTGCCAGGAACATACTGGGGAAAAATTACCCACAAACCGGTTCATTTTTCCAGGGTTCAGGGGTGGTTTGTGGGTAGCTACCCATGATTTGTCATTTTTTTTTTGACTCGTGTCCATCTCGAATCCTGATCCTTCATTTTACCCTTCTTTACCCTTCATAATGGCAACAGCCAAAAGTTTCCATGATTTTCTTCAGGTTGAGGATGGTAGACTCTTTTATGTTGGTTGTATGCCCATGAGAGAAAGGGGAAAAAGTGGATGCTATTTCTGTAGGAAGTTAAAATAAGTTGATCTTATTTAGCTTCACGATCAAGTTGATCTCTGAACCGTTGTCTTCAAAGACAGGATTTGCTGCAGTTTATGAAGCATGTCAGCTGTTGAAACCCTCTGGGATCCTTTCAGATATATTTTATTTATTTAAAAAACTTTAAAAATAACTATAATCCCTTGTAGACACACTGTACAAGAGTATAGCATCCATTCCTTCATCCTGTTAGATAAGCTGTCTTTCAGGTATGATAAACACAGTGGCATAGTTTTAACAGATTGAGCAGCTCACAGTGCTCTGCAGCCAATATATGGAGGTGTGTGAGAGAAGGGGGGCAGGACAGCAAAACATTGGGATAGGTACAAACACACATATAGTTGACAACAGAAAAGAGAGTGCAGAACATAAAATGAGAAATAACCATTAGAAGGCTTCAGGATATTATTCTGCAGGTGTGCTGAAGAGAAACTGGTAGCAAGGACTACTCCTTAATACTGTTAGTTAGGTATTAGGGAATCTTTCAGTGTATAATGCTGAAGCAGAGCAATAGGGATTCATTTAGAGAGGATTTGATCTTAGTATGGTCTCAAAGTCTGCATGATGTATTTCTGTAAATAGAACTACGATGCAACCCCTGTTTGAATCTTTGCTTCCTCAGAAATGTCACTTTGACTTTTCTTATATATGCTGCATAAGTCTGTTCCAGTCCTTCATTCCCTCTTATAAATTGTAATTTTATTCTGTCTAATATACTTAATCTGAATTTATTGTCACCGCTGTTATCGTTAGAACAGAAGTGCATCTTCATTTATAGTGTATAATAGGGGTGTGTGTGTGTGTTTTTATGTGTGTGTATGAACCGCCCAGAGTAGGCACATTCTAGATGAGCAGTATATAAATCTAATAAATAAATAAATAAAATATGTGTGTTTTTGCAGTGTTTATATACATCCACCCGGTGTGGTTAGAAACAACAGGAAAAAATGGGCTCAGTTGTCACCATCTTGCAATGGAAATGTTCTTTACCACTGGCCTCATCAAGTTAATATAGAGTTGAACATGAAGATGCTGTGGCCTTATGTCATGCGGCCAGGAAACATTTGTTGTGTGATTTAAAAAACGGCATGGGTTTTTTCTCAGGCTATTGTTCCTAAAAATATTCCTTGCCCAAGCAAGCAGGAGCTGTTGTTTGAAAAGCAGTTGCTTGGTGATGGCATGAACTTAGCTTGAAGCAGCTCCCTCCCTAGGCAAGGAATGACTGCTATGGGTTTACCTGTGGTTTAGCAATTTGTTTATTGTGTGTTATCTGTGGCCTCCTTACATGTAAAGTGCAACAACTTGCCACAGCATACATGGCAGTTTGTACCTTCCTGGTGCGTTTATGTTCTTCGCTACTCTCCAGTATGCCTGTTCTTCACCCTGTTCATCTCCTGGGAGGAGAAAAGACAAGATTAGTGCTTTTTCTGTTATATATATTTTTTCATACCATACTTGTATCCTCTGTTCCAACTCATCTGCATTTTGTTGCCATGGATGCCAGGAGCATCGCTTCAATGAAATTATTTCTTTACATCTGGTTGCTTCACCTGGATATTTGTGAAGGCTAATTTTGTGTTATCAGAACTGGTGCCCATGTATTTTGATCAAGGTTGTGTGAAATAATTTAATGTTACTGCTCTTCATTGAATGAATGAATGAACGAATGAACGAATCCCCCATCACTGATGAACAATATGAAAGAACAATCTGTCTGACAGTACTGCAGTCAGACTACTCACAACCTGATTTCAATCCCAACGGGCTCAGGTGACTTGTTCAAAGTTGACCCAGGCTTCCAAGGTTGGTAGGTACCTAGCTTGCTAGGGGTGGGGGTGGCAATGTGCAGCCCCCCAAATTAAACTGTAAACTGTCCAGAGAGTGCTTTAAGTGCTATGGGGCAGTATATTAGCAGCACATGTTGACTTTTACTTTAATCTAGCAAGGGGTGTACTGCAATGAGCACAGAATAGTAATCAAAACAAAGTAACTGTCCTTGATTGCTGACATTTTCTTTTGTTGAAGCAAATTTGCCTTGACTACAATACTCATTTTGGCTGTGCCTTCACGAATTTGGCTGCTTCTCTGTGAAATGTAATTATTGGATTCCTCCTTCTTGTCATACTGAGCTACTTTAGAGCATCATAGCCAGCTTGAAACCTTTTTTTTTCTCCTACACAGTTAGGTTGGGAATTAAACGATGGACTTCATTTAACAATAATCAAGAGCCAACATGATTTTCATATCTCACAATGTCAGTTGGGGTGGGGCAGTTTGTTGGAGTGTTTTCAAATGATGATAGCAGCTGTTGCTAATAAGCTAGAAGGCAATATAGAACCTTAGCCGCAATATACTTCCCTTACTTAACTACAACAATCATTGTAGATTTAGAAGAGGTAGCCATGTTAATCTGTGAAAGCGGTTCAGGCAAAACCTAAAGGAAAAAATTAATAATATATATTTTTTAAATTAAAAAGACAAAAACCCATAGCACCTTAAAGATTAAGTGTTACATTGTTATGTGAAGTCCACTTCTTTGGGCATATCAAGTGATATGTCAGGCTTTTTGGCCATATGGTGGTTTGTAGGAGGAGGAGAACATGACTGATTGTGGTCGATGCAGTGGAATCTAATGCAAGTGCATTGTTGGATTCTGACCTTTGCCTTCCGAAGCATCTGCTGTGAGATGGCTTTTTGCGAAAGCTAAAGCTAAAACACTTGACTTTTAGTGATCTTTAGCATAGATGATCTACCATTTTTTTTATTGTCGTCCATGTAGCCTTTGACATTTAGGATTTCATATCTTCTCTTCTCAAAAGTTAATTCTCTCCTTCTCCAACCCCATGTTCACCTTAATCATTTACTCTTTAGTACTAATCACTGCTGCATTTTTTTCATGCCTGTAGTTTTTGCTTTTCCCCATTCTCCTTTGATTTCCCACCAGCTGCTCGTTTTTACATGGGTAAATAATTTTCTTTACCGTGTGGTACTCCAGACTTTGCTGTGTTTGATAGAAGCAAACAGGGTGGCGGGAGATAGTTATTACAGTAGGATCATGGTATCTGTGGGGGGTCGGTTCCAGGCCTTCCCCCAGTGGATGCTAAAAAATACAGAAGTATTGAACACTAGACATTGCATAGTCTCTTCTGGTAAATACACCCTGGAAATGCATATAAATAGGTATTTCTGGAGCGTTTTATTTAGTATTTTCAGCCAACAAATAAGTGAATCAGCGATGACTGATCCTGTGAATGGGAGTGTGTGTCCTACTGCACAATGCTTTGACAGTTAGCACAGGCAAACTGATGTCGGCTTTACATCCATGTGCTGCCCTGCAACATATATATATGGCTGACTTCATCTTGCCCCAGTCCCTGACTTGTGTGGGGAATATTTATAACTGATGCAGCTTAAAAGTAGGTGTCTGCAATTGCACAGACAGGGATATGGCCTGCAAAGAGTCTCCCCTTTTTAGCGGTTGCTGATTTGTTTCCTTCGGTTTTGTTTTCAATCTCAGGCTTCCATTCTGGACTTACACTCTGGAGCTCTTTCTTTGGGGAAGCATTTTGTCAACATGTACAGGTAACACAGAGGCCCAGTGCCCTTTTTGCACTGCCCTCCGTAGTGTTCTTAGCTTACTCCATTAGAGGGATTTATAAAGGGGGGGAGAGGAGTCTTCAGACTCAGCAGGCAGTTGATAGACTCTTCAGCAGTTTCCTGGCTTTTGCCAAAAGAGTCTATGATAATCAAGCATTATTAAGCTGTTCTTTTAGTAGACCACTGAAGTCATCACAAGTTGTAGTTCAGTCTGTAATACTGCCCGTACATTGGAAAGCAAAGCAAAATAAAATGTACCGTGATTGTAAGCTGGCAATCAGTTTTCCATTGCATCTATTAATTAATTGGAGTGGCTCTTCTTTGCTGATCTTAATAATTCTCATCCTGCAATACTCCCACTTCATGAAATAATTGCATGCTCACAGTGGTAGTTTAAGTAAATGTGTATTTGCCTTAACAAAAAAATCAGCAGTTGACTGGTGCAGAGGCTTCTTTGACGCTGATTTTGATTGTATGTTCTTTTTGGTTTATTACCCACCAGATACTTTGGTGATAAAATCCATGATATATTTACAGAAGAGGATTTTCAGTTATACCGGTAAGAGAAAACTAGTAATTATTTATTTCATACTTTCTTTCTTCTATTCAGCCTTCTAGTACAGCTTTAAGCCATGCTGAAGAAGCCCTAGAGCTGCATCTGAGAAAAGCTACATCTAAAGGCATTGTGATATTTTGTCCCCTGACAGCTTGTTACTGCTTGTTGCATAAGCAGAGTTGTGGATTTGGCATCATTGAAAATTTAGAACACTAGCAGTCCAACAAACTGTTTAATAGTATGGGGAAGACAAACTTGTAAGATAATCAGGAATTAATGGAAACCTATGCAGCCCAGGCAAGCAAGATGGACTTCAGTTTACAGAATAAATATCTAGAAATGACACATGCAGATGAACCAGACTGTAAGCAGTGGGGGAATGGAATGTATCACCAAAGCTGGTGCCAATCCAACCCTGAAGGAAAAGGACATGCAAGACTTCTCTTCTACATGAGCAACAGTCAGTCAGATTCTGTTGAGTAAAACTAGTTGATCATCCCGCCGAAGAGTGACTTTAATAGCTGTGCCTTCATATAGTCCAGCCTCTGGTTGTGGAGGTTCCTAATAGCCCCAGAGGAAGCAGAGCTGGGAATCCAAGATCCCACCAGGGTAGGAGTGGGGCAGACATTGCCGGCCTACTCTTTTTTTTTTCAGCCGCAGGAACCTTCTGTGCCATTGTTGCCATGTGAAGTGCAATTCTCCTTTAAAATGAGGTACATGGCCCCGTGTACTTCGTTTTGGTCGAAAAAAAGGTTTTGAAAATAAAATCAAAAGTGGATTTCTCACACATTACTTTGATGTCCAGGAAAGGGATCATATGATATCCACCTTGCAGTTATTTAGCCCTACATATAAACTAGTCAGTGTAGGATAGACTGACAAACTAGGACTGAGGAGACCTGGATTTGAATCCCTACCCAGCCATGGAAACAGTTGGGAGTGAGGGTCAACAATGGCGTCCCTTTTGTTGTTTAGTCGTAAAGTCGTGTCCGACTCTTTGTGACCCCATGGACCAGAGCACGCCAGGCCCTCCTATCTTCCACCGCCTCCCGGAGTTGGGTCAAATTCATGTTGGTTGCTTCAATGACACTGTCCAGCCATCTCATCCTCTGTCATCCCCTTCTCCTCTTGCCTTCACTCTTTCCCGACATCAGGGTCTTTTCCAGGGAATCTTCTCTTCTCATGAGATGGCCAAAGTACTGGAGCCTGAGCTTCAGGATCTGTCCTTCCAGTGAGCACTCAGGGTTGATTTCCTTTAGAATGGATAGGTTTGTTCTCTTTGCAGTCCAGGGGACTCTCAAGAGTCTCCACCAGCACCACAATTCAAAAGCATCAATTCTTTGGCGGTCAGCTTTCTTTATGGTCCAGCTCTCACTTCCATACATCACTACAGGAAAAACCATAGCTTTGACTATGTGGACTTTTGTTGGCAAGGTGATGTCTCTGCTTTTTAAGATGCTGTTGAGGTTTGTCATCGCTTTCCTCCCAAGAAGCAGGCGTCTTTTAATTTCGGGGCTGCTGTCACCATGTGCAGTGATCATGTAGCCCAAGAAAGTAAAATCTGTCACTGCCTCCATATCTTCCCCTTCTATTTGCCTTCTATTTGCCATCCCTTAATTATCCTTTAAATATATCACATATCTTGAGAAGCCTGTAAGTGTAGTTAAAAGTGACTTGACAACATATAATAACAGCAATGAAGGAGTAAGATCATTTTCTCCCATTACTGTTACAGAGGAAACATTTCAGAATCAGACATCTCTAATATTTAAGCATTTCTTCAAAACAAAACTGAATGTATTTGTTGCTACTATGGATGCCTTTTGTTTGTCCTCTGTTGTATTTCTACCTCTACATTTGAAGAATGCTCTCACGTCCCTTCTGTGACTTGCCTCCCCCGCACCTCCTCATGCAATGAATTCAGGCTTTCTAATTCACTCTAGTTGCTTGAGTTAGCTCATTTATTCAAATGAATGGACTTGATTATTTCTTAAATATAAATGACCAACACTGACTTTCATGTTCCATCTGTGAGCTGACCAGTATCCCTTGAATATTGTGCAGGGGTTATCCATACTCTCCTGTCTTATCGTCATTAGCACTGTTCTGTCCATTGTTGAAATTTCAATGCCACGAGACAAGGTGTCTCTTGAAAACTTTTGGTGTAAAAGTGTCCTGACACTGTTAAGTGAGTCTGGAGTTGCCCACTAATCTTGACATTTCGAATTGAAATTCAGAGAATGGGTCAACACTGGTCTCTGGTGCTGATGAGGACATATGTCAGTTCTCTCCTAGAAGGGAAAAGCGTGTATTTCTAGATTGTAAGAAGCCAGCCTTCTGTCTGCATCAGCCCTCCCTAGTTTCCGTACATGACACAAGCACAATCCCGATCAATACACACACTGCTTGTGTGATTATGAGCTTTGTTTCTGTGCTTCTTGGCATATTTATTTTCTCCAAAGATGGAAAGTAGTTTCAAGATGTTAAGCTTGCATTTGCTGAATTTCCATTCTAATAGTATTATATGATGTCTACCAAAGCAGCCGGCAAGTTTATTTTCCCAGATAACAGCTACATTTTCTTGATGGCAGGGGCCTTCCTTTGGCCCTCCAGATGTGTTATGCTACAACTGCTACTATACATATATATTTTTACCACCAATCATGCTAATTTACTGTAAGTCTGATGGAAATTGTTGGCCAAAACATCTGCAGAACCAAAGATTTCTCAAGGCATTTTAAATAAGCAATGGTGTGTTATAGAGTACACTTCTCACTTGCTTGCCCTAACTTATCAAAAGAGAATTAGAAAAATAGTTGTAGAGGAATTTTAGGTAAATAAGAGAGACTGCCAAGCATTTCAGATTTATTCTGACAGGCAAGAAAAACTAGCATCCTGGACCAGTGAGTGTATGTTTCCTTAAAATTCTGTCAAAGGAAGAGCTGAGGGAACTAATTATGGCTTCTATGTGCCATAGAAATGATGCTAGCAAGATACTGTAGTACCTTCCTTCTTGCCTCAGGAAGAAGATTGTTTTGGCTTGAAATCAGAGATTAAAACCTGATCCATTAACTAACTGTAATTATTTAGCTGTTCTGTTGGCAGTCCAGGCAGTTGTAGATTATGTACCCTTTTCTATCTAGTATAGCTAAATAGAAAATTCACTCTCAATAGTGTGAACTTGTTGAAAGTGTGGAATAAGAGGGATAGCTTTTTTGGAGAGGTAGAGGAGGAAAACTTTGGCCCTGAGGCTTTAGCTTGTAGGTTACTGGCAGAGAAGGTACAACTGGAGGAGACATTGGAGCCCAAACAAATCTGGTTCTTTGTCTGTGTCTGACAGTTCCTTGTTTTTGGCAGGAAACGACAAGAGAGAAGGTTCTTTAAATACAAACTCTTTCTTAGCAAAACTTGGTGATTTCTCAGCAACCACCTCAGTTGGGTCAACTTGTTCAATACTGACAGAAAAATCTGCGCACAACAAGGGCAACGTTTCTTCATAACTGTTTTTCTTTAACGGAAGGCCTGTCTGAATCGCTCCTGGTCCATTGGCTTTCTCAAACAGCCACTCCTCACTGCGCAGATCGTTCCGCAACAAGGATGACGAGACCAGTCTCCTTCGGGTGGCTTCTCGTTCGGTTGAACCAGTCCTGGTCAGATCACCTTCTTCCAAGGTCTCTGTCCTTGAGGGTACACTGAGACCGTCCATTCTTCTGGTCGTAGTCCTCCTATGATCAGTTTTCCTTCTTCCCCTTTTATCGCCGTTTCTTTGCGTTTCCTACTTTCTCAGCCCAATCCTTCCTTCTGTGGTATCTTAAACACTCTCGTTTCGCCTTCTACCTCTTGCCATTCTTCCTCTAACACCACTACTTTTCTCATCTCCCCCTCCTCCGATGTTAAGAAAACATCTATCTCCCTCCTTTTCTCTCCCCCGACTCCTCCCCCTCTTTTCCCGTCTTTAACTCCTTCATCCTCTCTATAACTTTCACTACCTCTTCCTTTCTTGACTCTCTATCCCTTTACTCCTCTTACAGACCTGTGAGGGGACGGCTCACTGTCTCTCTTCTCTTGTATCCTCTGGTTCACAAATAGATTGGAATGTGTGTTGATGTTAAATAACCTTTTATTCTGGAAAGTCATTTGAGAGCACTGGTTAGCATACAGGAGTGTTTGCTTTGTTACCGATATAATCACACGCATTGTTGCATACAGTGCTGTATAAATAATTAAAAGGATTCCTCCATTCAATGCAGCTTCCATCATAGTAGCTCAAGGGAATAGGAGTAGAGGAGTCCTATTGTCTGCTTGAATGGTTAGATTGATCTCATCAAAACAGACAGTGTGAATAGAAACCAGAGTCCTTGGCAAGATTTCAGAACAACACAGGAAGTTTAATCAGAGAAAACAGATAAGACTTTTAAATAGATTTGCTTAGGTAAAATTATTTCCAGACTGAGCAAACTTCATTGTAGAGGAGAAATATCGTTTTGGTAACAATAGAAAAGAATTATTTATCTGTGCTGGCCTCAGAGAGAAAAGACTGTGGGGTGTAATAGCTGGTGGTGTCTTTCTGGACATGACTATCACATCAGTTTTGCTGCCAGTGCATGCTTGCCAGCTTGATAACAATAAAGGAAGAAAGCATCCTGAAATGATTATTACTGGATAGGGAGAATAATAATGGAAGCTGGGAAGGTCTGCCAGTGTCCTTGGATTTCTGATAGTGGGCTGCTAGGAGGAAGAGCATTTGATTCAATAGGCTGAAGGAACCAGCACACTCTATTTTTAACTTAGTGTATTTCTTTCTCACCCTTCAGTCAGCCCATTTGGATCCTGCAATTCTAGTTATTCACTGACCTCTGCATGTTTAGTAGTGTGGAAGAAGTTCTGATATGACCAGAGCATCCTCATCCTCATCCTCATCCTCATCCTCATCCTTATTATTATTATTATTATTATTATTATTATTATTATTATTATTATTATTATTATTATTATTATTATTATTATTATTATTATTATTATTATCATCATCATCATCATCATCATCATCATCATCATCATCATTTTTATTATTATTATTATTATTATTATTATTATTATTATTATTATTATTATTATTATTATTATTATTATTATTATTATTATTATTATTAAAAAACTCCAAGCACGGTCGAAATTATAAAACATTGAGCGGTGTTATATAACAGATACAGGTTTTAACCAAAAACCTAAGTACAGTATCTGTTAAACATCAGTGCAGTATGTATGCTGTTCCTTATATTGCCATTTTTTTGTAGCTCTGATGGTGTGATTTCCAAGGTCTGTAACCACTTATAGTACTGTGTGAAAGTTCTTGATATTGTTCCCAAAGCCCCAATGACTACAGGGACCACTGAAGTGCGTTTCAACCACAAGCAAGATGTTTCAATAGCCAGGTCTCTGTATTTTGTTAGTTTTTCCAATTCTTTATCTTCAGCTCTGGCATCCCCTGGAATTGCAATGTCAATTTATTCATTCTATTACTACTATGTCTGGTGTGTTATGTTCAAGGGATCTATCAGTTTGGATCCAGAAATCCCACAATATCTTGACTTCCTCATTTTCTGACACCTTCTCTACCTGACGTTCCCATGGGTTTTTGGAAGCTCGCAAGTTATATTTTTGTTGGGTGTTTTTGTTTCTTTGTTTGTTTTACATAATGACCAGTGCACTAATTTTGCCACTCTTATCATGTCTAGTTTTGTAATCTGTTTGTGCAATCTTTGGACATTCATAGATGAGGTGTGATTCAGTTTCATCTCTTTCTTAGCATCATTTTGGCTCTCCCACTTCTTGGTGCTGAAATGGCAGGAATTTAACTTAGAATTGCTAGTGAGTGGGTACGAGTTGTAGGAGATCTAAAGAAGAAGATGAAATCCTGATTCCTCATTGAAGTCTCAAAGAGCCAGGATTCCCAATCCTGTCTCTAGCCCCCCACATTGGAGACCATAGTAAAATGATCCAAGGCTACATTTTTGTTTCCAGTGGTGTGTTTTTATTCCTCAATGTATGAAAGAAAATTACAGCTAATGTGAGGCTGTTCTGTATCTTTTAATGCTGCTGCTTTCCTGTGCTCCTGATTTTTAAAGCCTGTGGTTCTTCCAGGAGTGCAGTTGACTAACTAGCTTCTTCCTAAAACTTACTTCATGAATTCCGATCATTCCTCCAAACATGCATAAGATTATAAAACCAAATGGACTTCTCTAAATAGTTAGATGGTCCTTCCTTGCCTCTGTCTTCATCATAGTAAAGGTTTGCTTGGTCAGTGGCCTTCTAATCCCACAGAGATATAAGAGTTTCCTGAGGTCCTGTAGGGAAGGGACTCAGCTATCCGGGCTCTTTTGGCTATTTTGAGTGAAGGCAGGTTCTTTTCCAGTTCACTTCACATTCTCTGGTCTTACAAAGCCTGTTATACACCTTTTAAAAACATGTGGTATCTCATTATCAAGTAAGGAGAGATGTAGATTGATCAGACAAAGAGGAGGTGCTAATTTGAAATGCTTATTGATCAAAAAATGTGCACTTTTTTCAGCCTATAACATTAGAGATTCAGGCATAGTTTTTATAGTCTTCTGCAGGGGTGGGGAGTCTGTAGCCCTCCCAGTAGTTGTTAGCCTATTTATTTATGTTTATTTGTTTATTTATTCAATTTGTATCCCACTCCCATTAGTGTCAAGGCACTACGCTGGCCAGTTACAACACATGTAATAGAAAACAAGAATAAAAATAGAAACACTAAAAGCAGCAATGGTAACTTAAAAAAAAACAGATGGTACCGACTAATTATGTAAAACCAGAGCGGATGGAGGAAAGGGGGGGGAGAAGAGGAGGGAGAAAAAAGGGGGAGAAGGTGGTCAGCTGGTGTTGGTGTGGAAAGGGGACTACAGTTCCCATCTTCCCTTATTCTTGGCCAAGCTGGCTGAGTCTGATGGGACTTGGAGTTCAAGAGTCACAGGTTCCTCTTTTCTGCTGCAGTGGTTAAGACATTGAACATGGAAGCAGGATGACTGTGATTCAAGTCTCATCTCACTGTAAGCAGCTGTCACTCAGCTCAGCATCTGCTATTCTTTAGCATCAGCCAATTGCTTGCAGACGGGATGGCTTCTTCGTGCCCTCGAAGCAGTTGGAACAGTGTATAAGGCACAATATAAGTGCTGTTTTATAATAAAAGGGGTTATGTCATATTTAGACTTCTCATGGCATGGTATTCCACTCTGTTAAGGAGCTGTGTTGTTTTTTCCCCCAGGGATGTGAGGCAGAGAATTCAACAAAAAATAGCTCTTGCATTCGGTATCAGCTCCTCTTCCATGCATTTGACGAAGCCAACCTTTTTCTCCAGAATTAACAACTCCGAAGCCAAGACAACCCACGATGAATATTGGCACCCACATATTGACAAGGTAGGTAAGTGGGATGCTGAACAGGAAAATAACAAGCAAAGCCGTTTTTCCCCCTCTTAATTTTATCTACAGTCTGCAATGTGTTACGTATATAAAGGATTACAGTCTAATCATTGCATTACTGAGCTAGCTAATCTAGTGATTAGCACTTCAGTCCTGTGTGTGATGAGAAATACCTCCTACTAAGCTTTGTTTATGAATAAGGATGCTCCAATGTTGAGAAGCATGCTGGGCTGAAGAAGCAAAGTAAAGCCATGCACCTGTTGCAGAAGGATGACTGCAGCTAGTGCTTAGGTCTGAGGTGCAGTTAACCACCCTTCTTCCTTCCTTGTGTGGTAAAAAGAGAAAGGGGAGTGAATCGCTCTTGGCTGATGTTCCCAGGGTCTGTCGGAGCAGCCACCCCTTGGCTCCCACTCCTGCTTTGACAGCACGCGGCACTGAGGAGAGGAAGCAAATTCTCCTCAGCTGAGCCTTCCAGAAGCCCGAGGAGTCCTAGACGGGGACTCTGCTGTCTCCCAGAAGTGCCAGCTTTGCAAGGGATATTTGTCTCTTTTGGACTGTAACTCCCAGAGTTCACCAAGAATTCCCCCAGGCAGAATCCCGGATGCCACAGCCCGAAGAAAGGGAGTTTATAGACGACTTTTTCTCGCCTCCCTGTGGGCCAAGTCTTTGAGGGAGTCTCGAGGGAGCCTGGAACATGTAGGTCCATGAGAGGTGCCTTCTAGAAAGCCAACAGGCAGCGAGACTAACCATCTCATGCTCCTTTGACCCCCCCCCCAACCTTTATACCACTTTCAGGCACCACCTGGGGGGGAGTTTTCTTTTTCTTGAAAAGCCAACCGAATGGTGATGGAGGCCCACACAGAAGTAAGCAAAAAACTCTTTGAGATTCTGTTTTTGGGTTGCAGTTCCCGGAGTTCCACCTGGGGGGGATTCTTGGCAAGTTCTGGGAGTTTCATTCCCAAAGAGATGAAAGTCCTGTCCCTATTACTGGCAAGAACAAGAGATTTAGTCCCTGTTACTTCTAATCAGAGGCTGGATATAAGAGAGGCTCCTCTTTCTCCAGGAAGTGGGAGCTCAGAAGAAGCTGTTGATGGGGAAGATCCAGCAGCCAAGGTAGACTAGGCAGACCCATAGGATGGGAAGTCCTCTCCCCAGCATACAGGATCAGGCTTCAGATTGCTGTTATTCTCCCCGCCCCTGCAGACTATAGGAAATTCAGTGCTTCTGGCGGAAATTCAGGTCAATGTTTTGTGTCCAAATCAAATACCACTGTGGAGCCCAGTGAGTCTTCCTTGGTTTTCTTGATAGATTTGCATAACTTTTCCTCCTAAGAATCTAATAGATATAACCAGACCTACAGATGTCTCAAAGTCAGCATTTTAAACTGTTTATCTAATATGAACTCATTTGCAGCTTGGTGGCATAAGAGGTAACTTGAATACGTGACTTTAAAAATGGTTTGGTGGTCGTGCTGTGCTTATTTACATTTCTGCTCAACGCCTGCTTATTGTAGGCCCTGTAAATTTGTGTACGATGTAGGAAGCTGAGACTTCACATAGTTGGCACACGATGGCTGTGGGTAGTTGTAAAAACAAGCTGGCAAAAGACCCAAAGCAGAAACAGAAAGATAATAGGCCAGTAGCCAGCTACTGTGTAATTATTTTAGAATGATATATGTGTTCTTCTGGAAAGGGCACTTGACCTGCAGAAAATCTTGCCATGTTTATATCTAGACTTGCTAACAGAAAATGTGCCCTGATCTAGTATTTCCAGAATGCCACTTCTTCCTTGAATATTAACTCTGTCCGTAAATCTTTTCGTATTTAAATGATTTTGCTGGGTTTAATTCGCAATTCCACTTAAACAACTTTCCTATCAAAAACAACCCCCAGTGCTGTTTTGAAAAATTTGAAACATGCAGTGTATCTCAACATATGCTTTCTTTTTCTCTCCTGAATTTATGGATTCTTTTCCATTCTCTATGTATTGGGAAAGTAGCCAGGATGAAAACACAAATAGAATCTGTAATGGAATAGTTGATATGAGCAAGCTTAAGCAGCAGAAGTTTAGCAAATAAAGCATCTCCATTTGTTTTCTGCTGTTTGAATGAGGAAGTCACAGCGTTGTATAGTGGAGTCTCGACTTTCGTTCGGCTCCACTTACAAACTTTTCGACCTACGGACTTCTCTGGCCGCAAAGTTTCACTTCAACTTGCAGCTGGAGAATTGACCTACGGACCAGAAGGGAGAGGTGGGGAAAGCACCAAATTCAAATTTGGCGCTTTCCCCGCCTCCCCCTTCCAGTCCGTAGGCTGCAGGTCTAAGCCCCAAAAACCCAAAGCTGACAGCGGGCGCAGGGCGGCTTTCGGCTTTCCAGCTTCCAAAGGTGCGAGCAGGGGGAGGCGGGGAAAGCCAAAAGCCACTCTGCGCCAGCTGTCAGCTTTGGGCTTTCAGGGTTTAGAAAGCTGGACCCACTGGCCTCTTGCCTCCTGTCCCCAGTGCCCAGTGGGTCCAGCTTTCTAAGCCCTGAAAGCCCAAATCTGACCGCGTACTCAGAGTGGCTTTCGGCTTTCCCCGCCTCCCCCCGTTCGCAGCTTTGGAAGCCGAAAGCCGCCCTGTGCCCGCTGTCAGCCTTCGAGCCTTAGAAAGCTGGACCCACTGGTCTCTTGTCTCTTGTCCCCAGTGCCTTCTGCCTCCTGTCCCACGGGGGGGATGGGAGGCAGAGGACAGAGGGGACAGAAGGCAGAGGGCAGCGGGTGCAGCTTTGGAAGCCCCGGATTTTTTTCTTGGGCCAGTTATGGATGAATGGGTTTTCAATGCATTCCTATGGAAAATGGAGCCTCAACCTACAGAATTTTCGATCTGCGGCCACAGTTCCAATACGGATTAATTCTGTAAGTCGAGGGTTCACTGTAATACTTGCTCCACCTGTTGCACCACCAGACGGAAAATGCTTCTTCCACTTTCCTTGATTTTTTAAAAAATAAGATGTCTGATCTTTCAAGCATTACTGATCCTACTGATGCCTCCTGCTGCTGTGCAAAATTCCTTGTCCATCCTTTTGGAACACTAGGCTACTCCTCCCGCCCCCATAAGGTACACTGAGACACAGTGACTTTGCCCATTCGGGAGCCTATAGGAAGCTGGAAGAGGTGTGATACAGTCTGTTTCATTTAACTCTCTTCCTTAATTTGTTCTTGGGAAGGGAGGTGGTTCTTGGGGGGGAGTAGCTGTTATTTTTTTTAATGATGTCCTTTCAGTAGCAAGGTACATTTGAGTTTCTTTGATCAGACAGAATGGCTGCCTTGAAAACATGTCCTTAGCTCCAAAGCGAAAGCAGATCTGCATTAATTTTTTTGCCTTGGGGAAGCTCAACAGAATGCACACTTCCTCAGTAAAGCATTCCAAAAAGTCCTCTTCATTTCATTAGTGAAGCTCTGGCAAATTCCTAGAACATCTTTTCATGTTCAAAAGGTCATTTCCTATCTGAAATATGGAACCAGGACCTATGCAGGAACAAAAATCATTTTCTAAGGAAAGCATCTTGTTGTTTGCTTAGTGATATATTTAAAGTATTCTGGCACATTGAAGTGTAAACACAGTACTTATACAATCATAAAGAGCAGGCCTTCAAACATATTCTACAGGAAAAACAGTGAAGAGCATTTGAAAGGTTCCAATATGGCTTGCTCTGTTGGAGCTACTTCTGGTCGAGTTAGTAAATGTTTCTCAAGCAAAAAAAAATAAATAAAAATAAAACATTATCAGCCAGTAGTCAAGAATTGCAAAGATAAGTAGGATAAGTATCTAAAAGTAATTACTGGGGATCCAGAGAATTAAAAAAAGTAAAATAAAGCTACAGTAATTGCACAATATTTGCAAAATGAATATACAAGCATGGGACTTTTGTTCAAGCTTTATATATTTGGCAGTAAGGGAAGGGCTTCAATTAAGTTCCACAGACATATATTTCAGCTAGCCAGAAATTTCTGATTAGCTGAGATATTGACAAGAGGCATAGTCTAATCTTCACGATGTCCATTTACAATGCGAGCTCTTCAGGGTAGATCTTCACATGTATGCCATGGATTTTTCAGCATCTTCTTGTTGCTGCTTCTTACTGTTAACTTAGCCGGGAGGAGTTGGGTGGTTAATTCTTAATCTGCCATTTAGAATTAACCAGCCATATTACCTCACTTCCCTCCTTTGCAAGTTTCTGGATAAAGCACAATCCAGACTGTCTGAACAGTGTGAGGGAGCAAGATAGCCATAGAAGATGCAAATAGAAATCAAATCCACCCAACACTCCCAGTTAAGAAAATTTCTTATAGGAAAAAAAGGGGGTCCTGGAAGTAAAACAATGAATAAATTGAGAAACTAACTAAACCAGCAATGCCGGCCTGTTATCTCAGGCTAACAGAGTAGCAAAGCCTATGACAGGAACCTTTTGTTAGCATTCTGTTTGGTGTCAGGTGGGTTTGAAAAGGATCGCTCACTTTTCCAGGGCCTATGTTGCTTGTTCACAGGTGAGTTTGATAGACAACCACTAGCTCCACAGCCAGAGAGTAAGAGGTTCATGTAGGTAGGAGAGACTCAAGAAAAAGGAGAGTTGATGACAGTGGATATAGTGAAAATTGATCAGGGAAGAAGCTAATGCCTTAATGTCAGGCTCCTTTGTGTAAATGAAGAGCCCCAAGATGGACACGAGGCTACAGTTGCAGCCATAGTGGGGAACATTAAGAGGACACTAGTATTGTGTTCTGGACCATCATAGCCGTTGTTGTTATTGGTTATCAGAGGCTAATACACCATACTTAAGGAACAGTTGTAGAAGCCGTGAGACTATGAATGTCTGCATTCAGTAACACTAGCCATGAAATCCCAGTGAACAACATTAATTTAATTTGTCATTTGAGCTATGAGCAGTAGTATTAATTTGGCTGCTCATCTACTTTCTCCCCTGGTGGAAATCACGATTAAATTGTCTCTATGATGGCATTGAAATATACTCCCAATCACATGGGAACTGCTTATCTAAGAGTACAGTATCTCAGTTTGGCTGATGACTAAATGTAATGATCTGACTATGTGAGTGGTGCTGATGACGCTTGAGAAGAAAGAATCACTTTGTTTTTCTCTCCCACTGTAACACATCTTCCTATTCGTTTCCCCCACTTATTTCTTATTCATTAGTATCTATTTTGTTCTCTTCCAACACTATCACTCCACCTTCCCTGGCAGTTTTTGTAAGCCGTGTGAAGTTTTTGAGCACCATCTGACATTGAGATAGTTCAGAAGGAGTCCACTCACCAAAAACAAACATTTCGGGTTGAAGGATAAAAACACATTAAGAAAAGCTGCCTCTCCCTCTTTGTTGACCTGCTTCATCCTGTCCTTTCCTTGTGAGTCCATCTGTGCATCTTTCTTCCTAAACCTGTAATTTTCTTGGGCTGTTTCTCGGGCAAGTTTTAAAAGCTTGGGAATTGACAATAAAATCATTCTCAGAGATTTTTCTCATAGGGACATAGATCTTCAGAACCATTGACAGCATGTGGTAATATGGATACCTATGACTACCCACGAGTCTTAGTGTGGCCCCTAAAATCCCTGTCCCTCCATATTTTAAAACTTATTTCAAGCACTTTTTGTCCTCATAAAGTCCATTTGTATTCTTTAGGTCCTAGTTTTGAGAGACCACCTGGGACTCCTGCATAACCCCAGCAATTTATATATTTTTAACAATGTGGTCACTAGAGGGCACAATAGGACCTTTCCGGCAAATAAAATCTTAATGTTGGTAAGAAACATGGTCTAAGGTTGGATATGGGAGCAATCTTCCAGGGGTCCAGGGATGGGCATGTGTAGCCACCAAACCATTGAAAGTCACCAACCCCTGGTGTAGTTGCAACAGATCCCACATGGTATATGAGATCCTGAGGACTCTTTTGAGGACTTCATCTAGCAAAATTTGAATACACAATGCTAGGATTCCAGCTATGTGCCTACAGGTGTGTGTATATGCAGGTACACACACTCTTTAAAATACTTGATCTACACATCAAGTTATTTTCTTGAAATTCCTCAGAGATTTGAACAAGAGTAGGTTTTCAGGGAAGTCAACCTGATATGATGTTATAATCCAGTGTAATAGTATCTGTCCTAAAGAGGTTTTTAAACAAAAATATATGTTGAAAAATCCCCAGACACACAGTTCTCAATCTATTGCAAAGGAATGATTATGGGGTTAGATATTTAAGCTTGTTTTCCTTCTAGGTGACCTATGGCTCCTTTGACTACACCTCATTGCTTTACCTTTCTGACTACTCAGAAGACTTTGGTGGCGGTCGGTTTGTCTTTATGGATGAAGGTGCAAATAGGACTGTAGAACCTCGAGCAGGTAGAGTTATTTTCAGTACACACGTCCTAGTAATCCATGTTAATTCTTTAATTTTTTTTACCCTGAAAGTCTTTGTATGTGTGTGTGTGTGTGTGTGTGTGTGTGTGTGTGTGTGTGTGTGTCTGTCTGTCTGTCTGTCTGTCTGTCTGTCTGTCCAGTAGCACCTCAGCTTACGAAATTAATACATTCTCCAGAACGTTACATAATGAAGAAAATTCGTAAAACAAAACACAGAATTGACATATGAACGGGGATGGCGCTACAAACCTCCAGACACAATGCATCCTGGGGAAACTTTCTTCGCAAACTGAAAACCCCTGAAAAAAATTGTAAACCAAGGCACTATTTTCAATGAATTTACGTTCGTAAGCTGAAAATTACATAAACCTAGGCGTTTGTAAACCGAGGTAGTAATGTATGTATGTATGTATGTATGTATGTATGTATGTATGTATGTATGTATGCATGCATGCATGCATGCATGCATGCATGCATTGTGTGCCCTCAAGTCGATTCTGACTTCTGGCAACCCTTTCCAGAGTTTTCCAGGTAGAGAATACTTGGAAGTGGTTTCTCATTCTTTTTTTCTGCAGGTGTCCTGGGACTGTGCCGCAGACTGGCTCTATAGGCAGGGATTGACTTCCCATCCTTTGCCTCCACAGCTAGATACTTAACACCACTCAACTGTCCCGCCAGCTGATCCATGGTTTACCATTTGTTAATCTGTTCTTTGTATGGTGCACATTCTAAATGTTTGTCCTATTACTTTTTTTAAAAAAAAGTCCTTTCCAACTTGTCAAACCTTTTTGTGAAAGTTGGTTCTCAGAACTGAGTAAGTTAGTCCAGAGACACCTTTTGGTAAAGCAGAATGATTCTTTTTAGTTTCCTGGAAATTCCTTTGAAAGAATTACTCTGTGCATCTCTTTGGTGATATGGTTTATCTACTTATTTTTTTTTGTGATTAAAAAATGGGAATTACTGTATTTAGAAATGCTCTTGTACAATGGCTCATCTTTAATCTGTATTTATTCATTCCAACAGTGTTGTTTCTGTCCTTGGTGAATACAGTATCACTTTACTATAAAGTGGTTCTTCTTATTAATGTTGCTTTGCTTTTTTAGTGTTTGTATTGAGTACTTGCTTGAAACCATAGCGATGAAGGATATTTTCTGTTAAGAGAGCAAAACCCAGTGCCATGTTATGAAAGGGCATTCTGACACGGTTGCTTAGTCTCTCCTTATGTTTTCAGGATGGTGAAAGCAATCTTAGTATCAGACACGTGTTTTTTTTTTAAAAAAATAAACCTTGTAAGTGATAATAGAAATGGAAAAGAGAGTAGTAAATTGAACCACTGTCCTGGTGAGGTTAAATAGGAGTTGAGCAAGAAAAGATTTATTTTGAAAGGACTGTTTTTGTTAAAAAAAAACTTTTTCTGAACTTCCCAAGCACCCATTGATTCAGTGGCTCTTCTTTAGTTGGGACAAATTACCGGATTTAGGCCAGAGAACCCGAGGCAGGGGAAGGAGTTTAACTATGCCTTTCTGCCTTTGTAACCAAAGGTTTGGGGAACATTTTCCTACTCACTTCCAACTCTGGAGCTTCTTTTTGAATAGAAATTTCCAAGGAGCTCGTCTTGCTAGTCTGTTGCAGCAAGAACAACAGAGACTTATGGCATCATAAAGAAACAGAAGTTCTGTTTGTCATAACCCTTTGTGGACCACAGCTTACTTCGTCTGATTGATGCAGTACAGTATTTGAGGCACATCTTTAAAGGCTCGCTGGTTATGATTTTGGGGGCTGGATAGAATGAAATGAGATTCAGAAAATGACACCTGCTTTACTAGCAGTGGTCGTCAACATTCAGAGGGATGGAGGACCTAAATATCCTGGCAATAGTAAGGTCAGGTACACCAGTCAGTTACTCTCTAAGGTAAATGAGTGCATTTGAAGAATCTGAAGGATTCCCTACACTTTGGAAGATGTGGGCTGTGCCCACAAAAGTTGATGGCAAATAAAACTTGCTAGTCTTAAAAGTGCCATAAATCTTTTTGTTGTTCTTAAATAATTTCTCTGCAATGGGTTCTGTGGAAGGGAGATAAACAACACCAGCTCCATTTAGCGAAGAGTAGGAAGGGGAAGGATCGAGGTTCTCTAGAGCCAATACAGTGGGGTCTTGACTTGAGAACTTAATCCGTATTGGAAGGCGGTTCTCAAGTCAAAAAGTTCTCAGGTCAAATCTGCATTTCCCATAGGAATGCATTGAAAACCATTTGATCCGTATCTGCTCTTTTCCGTCCATAGAAACTAATGGGAAGCTGCTATTCTGCCTTCGACCACTAGATGGGGATATTTTGTTTCTTTTTTTCTTAGGTCAAGAAAGGTTCAGGGAAGGCAGGGAAAAGACAGTCCAGGCAGTACAGTACCAGGCAGTCTGAAGACTGTCTCCCAATCCACTCTCTAAACGCTGGGAGGAGTGAGGAAGCAGACAGGCACCCTTTTCACTGGCCAACAGTTAACTGAAAGTTCACATTTTGCACTTTCCCTGCCTCCCACGTGAGTTTTTTTCAGTTTGTAACTCAAATCTAAGTACTTAAGTCAAGTCAATATTATCCTATGAGAGTGGTTCTTAAGTCAAAATGTTCTTAACTCGGGCCGTTCTTAAGTCAAGACCCCACTGTAGTCATTTTTCTCCGAGTTCCTCCTTTCCTTCTTCTTTCCATTTTTGGAATTCCTTTGAAGAAGCACTTTCCTCTGCCTTGTGGAATAGCTTTCTCAGGACAGATCTCCGTCTCCAAGAGCAGAGCTTGAACCCTTCTTGCATATTTAATCTCTGAAGCTATAAAAAACAAAATTGTTCTGTCTTCCACCTCATAGCCTTCAAATATTTGGCTATCATAGGGCCTCTCAGTCTTCTCCTCTCTAGTTAATCATGCCTATCCTCCCTCAGCTGTTTCTCGTGGCTCATGGTTTCCAGAACTTCTTCTGGCCCGGTTTTCCTTCTCTATACATGTTCCAGCTTTGTTAGCCTTGGTTTCTCCTTCTTCCATGTCTGTAAATTGAAAAAAATAAGTTGCAGTACTTTCATTTTCAAAAAGTAAGCACTATTGTGGCAAACTACTTTAGCCAGGGAGTGTTTGTGAAGGTTTACTGTAGAAGGACTGAGTATTCATTTCCCTTTTGTGTGTCTTGTGCTTTTGGTTTCTTCTAGCCCTGCTAGCGCAGCTGCAGACTTCCTGTGTCACTTTCCCTCTCTGTTTATCTCTGCTCTTCAGTGGCACAATCTCTAATTGTTTTATAGCTGAATTCTATACTTTATTCAATTAAATGTTGTTGCGCTTGAAGTTTCCATGAAATCCGGAGGCCTTTCTGTTACATAGTTGGCCACTGGCTTCAGAGAGACATGAAACTCCGGTCAAATGGATTGCTCTGGCTAAGAACGACACGCGAGGGGCGTTAGTGTTTGTCTTCTGTGAGTTCATGGGTACCGGTGATGAGGTTGCCTCGTCTCAGGCTTACTCCTGAGCTTCAGTGTTTGGGGTCTGTTCTCCAAATCTCACACTTTGGAACTGAAATTTCGCAGAATGGGACAGTGTCAGCTGCCACCCTAGATGTCGAGGTTTATTCTCAAAACATGCAATTTAAATATGCTTGGAAGCATCCTTGGTTTTTGCATGTTCTAGAGCTGCTGCTCCCCTTCATGGATTGCTGCCTTGTCGTGGCGAAGGGGCTTGAGTAACTCAGAGAAGCTATGGGCTATGCCGTGCAGGGACACCCAAGACGGACAGGACATAGTGGAGAGTTCCGATTAAACGCAATCCACCTGGAGTAGGAAATGGCAAGCCACTCCAGTATCTTTCCCAAGAACGCCCCATGATCAGAAACAAAAGGCTAAAAGATATGACGCTGGAAGATGGGCCCCTCAGGTTGGAAGGCGCCCAACATGCTACTGAGGAAGAGTGGAGGACAAGTACAAGTAGCTCCAGAGCTAATGAAGTGGTAGGGCCAAAGCCGAAAGGACGCTCAGCTGTGGACGTGCCTGGAAGTGAAAGGAAAGCCCAATGCTGCAAAGAAAAATACTGCATAGGAACCTGAAATGTAAGATCTATGAACATTGGGAAGCTGGAGGTGGTCAAACAGGAGATGGCAAGAATAGACATCGACATCCTGGGCATCAGTGAACTAAAATGGACAGGAATGGGCGAATTCAGCTCAGATGATTATCATATCTACTGTTGTGGGCAAGAATCCCATAGAAGGAATGGAGTGGCCGTCATAGTCAACAAAAGATTGGGAAAAGCTGTAATGGGATGCAATCTCAAAAATGATAGAATTATGTCAATACGAATCCAAGGCAGACCTTTGAACATCACAATAATCCAAGTTTATGCACCAACCACCATTGCTGAGGAGACTGAAATTGAGCAATTTTATGAAGATTTACAACACCTTCTAGAACTGACACCAAAGAAAGATGTTCTTCTCATTCTAGGGGACTGGAATGCTAAAGTAGGGAGCCAAGAGATAAAAGGAACAACAGGGAAGTTTGGCCTTGGAGTTCAGAACGAAGCAGGACAAAGTTTTGTCAAGAGAACAAGCTGGTAATCACAAACACTCTTTTCCAACAACACAAGAGGTGACTCTATACAAGGAAATCACCAAATGGGCAATATCGAAATCAGATTGATTATACAGTGGTGCCTCGCTTAACGAGCGCACCGTTTAACGAAGAATCCGTATAGCGATCCCTTTTTGGGGATTGCTATACGGATCTGCCCCAATCGCCGCACTCGCTTTGCGACGATTGGGGTGTCCAGTGGCCATTTTGGAGCCGCCGATCAGCTGATCGGCGGCTCCAAAATGGCCGCCGGACGCGAAAACATCGCTGGAGGGGTAAGTTTGGACACTTATTGGAACGCATTAAACTAAGTTTAATGCGTTCCAATAGGCTTTCCTTGCCCGTACAGCGATGTTTTCGCATAGCGAAGGTTAATCCGGAACGGATTAACCTCGCTATACGGGGCACCACTGTATTCTCTGCAGCCAAAGATGGAGAAGCTCTATACAGTCAGCAAAAACAAGACCTGGAGCTGACTGTGGCTCTGATCATCAGCTTCTCATAGCAAAATTCAAGGTTAGACTGAAGAGAGTAGGAAAAACCACTGGGCCACTCAGGTATAATCTAAACCAAATCCCTTATGAATACACAGTGGAAGTAAAGAACAGATTTAAGGAACTAGATTTGGTGGACAGAGTGCCTGAAGAACTTTGGATAGAGGCTCGTAACATTGTCCAGGAGGCAGCAACGAAAACCATCCCAAAGAAAAGGAAATGCAAGAAAGCAAAGTGGCTGTCCAATGAGGCCTTAGAAATAGCAGGGAAGAGAAGGGAAGCTAAATGCAAGGGAGATAGGGAATGTTACAGAAAATTGAATGCAGACTTCCAAAGAATAGCAAGGAGAGACAAGAGGGGCTTCTTAAATGAACAATGCAAAGAAATAGAAGAAAATAACAGAAAAGGAAAAACCAGAGATCTGTTCAGGAAAATTGGAGATATTAGAGGAACATTTTGCGCAAAGATGAACATGATAAAGGACAAAAATGGGAGGGACATAACAGAAGCAGAAGACGTCAAGAAGAGGTGGCAAGAATACACAGAGGAATTATATCAGAAAGATTTGGATATCCTGTACAACCCAGACAGTGTAGTTGCTGACCTTGAGCCAGACATCCTGGAGAGTGAAGTCAATTGGGCCTTAGAAAGCCTGGCTAACAACAAGGCCAGTGGAGGTAATGGCATTCCAGTTGAACTATTTAAAATCTTGAAAGATGATGCTGTTAAGGTGCTACATTCAATATGCCAGCAAGTTTGGAAAACCCAACAGTGGCCAAAGGATTGGAAAAGATCAATCTACATCCCAATCCCAAAGAAAGGCAGTGCCAAAGAATGCTCCAACTACCACACAATTGCACTCATTTCACACGCTAGCAAGGTTGTGCTCAAAATCCTGCAAGGTAGGCTTTCAGCAGTATGTGGACCGAGAACTCCCAGAAGTACAAGCTGGATTCCGAAGAGGCAGAGGAACTAGAGACCAAATTGCTAACTTGCGCTGGATTATGGAGAAAGCCAGAGAGTTCCAGAAAAATATCTACTTCTGCTTCATTGACTATGCAAAAGCCTTTGACTGTGTGGACCACAGCAAACTATGGCAAGTTCTTAAAGAAATGGGAGTGCATGACCACCTTATCTACCTCCTGAGAAACCTATACAGTATGTGGGACAGAAAGCAACAGTTAGAACTGGCTATGGAACAACTGATTGGTTCAAAACTGGGAAAGGAGTACGATAAGGCTGTATATTGTCCCCCAGCTTATTTAACTTATATGCAGAATACATCATGCGGAAGGCTGGACTGGATGAATCCCAAGCCAGAATTAAGATTGCTGGAAGAAATATCAACAACCTCAGATATACAGATGATAGCACTCTGGCGGCAGAAAGTGAGGAAGAATTAAAGAACCTTGTAATGAGAGTGAAAGAGGAGAGTGCAAAAAATGGTCTGACACTCAACATCAAAAAACTAAGATCATGGCCACTGGTCCCATCACCTCCTAGGAAATAGAAGGGGAAGACATGGAGGCAGTGTCAGATTTTATTTTTCTGGGCTCCATGATCACTGCAGATGGAGACAGCAGCCACGAAATTAAAAGACGCCTGCTTCTTGGGAGGAAAGCGATGACAAATCTTGACAGCATCTTAAAAAGCAGAGACATCACCTTGCCAACAAAAGTCCGAATAGTCAAAGCTATGGTTTTTCCTGTAGTGATGTACAGAAGTGAGAACTGGACCATAAAGAAAGCAGACCGCCGAAGAATTGATGCCTTTGAATTGTGGTGCTGGAGGAGGCTCTCGAGAGTCCCCTGGACTTCAAGGAGAACAAACCTATCCATTCTAAAGGAAACCAAGCCTGAGTGTTCACTGAAAGGACAGATCCTGAAGCTGAGGCTCCAGTACTTTGGCCATCTCATGAGAAGAGAAGACTCCTTGGAAAAAACCTTGATGTTAGGAAAGTGTGAGGGCAAGAGGAGAAGGGGATGACCGAGGATGAGATGGCTGGACAGTGTCTGTGAAGTAACCAACATGAATTTGACACAACTCCGGGAGGCAGTGGAAGATAGGAGGGCCTGGCGTGCTCTGGTCCATGGGGTCACAAAGAGTCGGACACGACTAAACGACTAAACGACGAAAACGAGAGCTGCTGCTGCTGCTATTACTGCTGGAATTCTCTTTCTGTCTCTGTCTCTCTCTCACACACACACATATACACTGAAACACGTTTTTAAAACTCTTGATGACAGCTCTACCTTATGACAACCCAAGAACCTGCTGCTAGGTCTCAGGCCTGCCAGTTACAGTGAGCTTACAACTGTGAAGTGTAATTTACCACTGTGGTGTTCACAGCTTCCTGGAGAGGTGCTACTCAACTGCTGGCAGTATTATAAATGTCAAGGACAGCAGACTAATGAATAATGAAGGATTACGGAAGGTACAGTGTAAAACATGAGGAAGGTACCAATTTGGGAAAGACATTTTAGGCTTCACGTGATTTTTTGCAGTCACTCCCTCTCTGCTGAGGACTGTGGTCCTGCAGGGGTTTGGACTGGGATCTCAAGCCATTGTCAGGACCTAACCAAATAAAAATGATTTCCAGGAACCTTTGGAGAAGTATTAAAGGGACTATAGGTGCCAGTGCTTGGAATGAGCCCCAAAGTGATCCATGGTTTTTTAATTGAGTAGATTTATTTAAGCAGAGGTCAGAGCTGAATGCCAATCCATTAAACAAATGTTCTCTTCCAGCCCTTCAGTTTCTATCCTGCAATTTCCCTGTTTTGAAAGCACCAAGAAGCTGTTTTAATGAGCTTTTTTCCCCTTAAGAAGCAGGATACAGTATTTGATTATATCTTTCATGTTCCCAACCACGTAAGATCCTAATATTGCTTCCATGCCAGTGTCCCATTATTTTCTTTGCCCTTTGAAATACATGAAACAATACTAATGGTGGTGATGATTATGATATGGATGATGATGGCTAGCATCTGTGATCTTCTTCAAGTTTATCGTTCTCTTGTGCTTTGGTGAAAGAGGCACCTATTCCAAGGAGTTCTCAGAGTAATAATGATAGCATGGCTTTCTTAGCACATGTTTACCAGCTAGTGATGAAAATAAAATCTGCTTTTCTAATATTTTGTTTGCTCAACCTAAATACTTTGTAGCTACAGGGAAATGTTTATTTACTGGCTGCAAGATGTGTACGTCTTGCACCCTGTTAATTCCAGCTATGCCTGTCAAATTATAAACAGATACAGTATTATTTTTTAATATGTTTATAAAACTGGATTAGCTTTGGAATTAAAATGACATACATCTGGAAAATCTTTTATTATTCCATAAGGGGAAAACTTGCTTTTAAGTAAGCCACATAGGCTTATTTTTTTAAATATAATGGAGACTGAAGAAGCTACTTGGATGAGTAGGGAAACATTTCAGCCTAACAAGAAAGAAGTCCAGTTGCCATGACTCAACTTCTAGATAATAGAGATTTGTGCCACATTATAAAACAGGGCTTTGATGCGGGTAAATGAGTGATATTCTTGGGTGCAACTTCTGCTGCCATCACTATAGAACAGTGGCTCCCAGCCTTGGAGAACCCAAGTGTTCTTAGACGTCCACTCCCAGAAACCTCAGGCAGAACAGCTGGTGGTGAAGGCTTCTGGGAGTAGCACTCCAAGAACACTTTGGTTACCTAAGGTTGGGAACCACTGCTATAGAATAATAGGGAATGTTTTGCAGTGAAAATGTGCACATCAAAACCACAAACTCATTTTTAAGTATTTCCTTGTTTTGGCTTCAACCAAATATTTATGAATTGTATAAAGACCTCTATGAATTATTAAATATTCAGGCAGCACTTACCTTCATCTTACAAGGAGGGTTGGCTTGCAGGTGTGCTTCACTTATTCTCAAGAGGTGCTTTATCATTTCGGTTGAAATGTTTTGGCAATTGGGTGCCTTTAAGTTCAGTGAGCGAGGCTCACTCATAAGCATCTCCTACATCTCTAGCCCTTGCTATGTTTCCTCAGCTGCCGCCGCCACAGATTAGAAGGCAGACACTGTTTTGAACCACTGAAGGTGTGACTACATTGACAGATAATACAAGAAATGCTCCATGATTGGGAGGGTCAGGTTTGCATTTATTCCCCATTGACTATACAGATACCTCTGTTCCCCCTGCTTGTACTTTTTCCTTCCGCCCCCCGGGAATCTGCTTCCTCCCCCCCTCCAATCAAATGCATTTCCATCTGTTCAAGTGGTATAATCACTTGAGCTGATGCAATGGGTAGCCATAAGCTGACTTTCTCAGCTTGCTAGTTCAGGGTGGGGAGAGGGGAAGCAAAGGGCACTTGTGACAGTGGCAGTTCCCTCAACTGAGCACCCCTTTATCTCCAGAGAATTTTTTTTTAAAAAAAAAACCCTTGATCCCAGTGTTAGTTCACTAGAGCAGCTAGGGGGCAACAACAAAAAAGTGAGTGAGGAGGAAACTGGCAAAGAGGAGGAAATTGGCAGCCAGCCCTTGTTTCCATCTTGTTCAGGTAGGTCTACTATAACTGTGTCTCCTGCAAATCTGGATGGCTGCAGTAGAGCCACCTTAACAAAGTGCTGACAAGTGCAGATTGGCAAGTTCCTCCACTCTGTCTGCCGACTCCTGTGAAATCTGCTAAAACAATTTCAGCCAAGGAAACCTGATTTCCTGGGTGTGATTTCACAGCAGATCACTTCATATTTTTCCTGCTGTGTAGTCGCACACTGGGACACAAGTCAGAGATAAGGAATGTCCGGCCTGTGGACCCAGTACAACCCATGGAGGTTTCCCATTTAGCCCATCAGCTCTTCAGCTAGATCCACTCCCACAATGGTTTGCCCTAGGTTAACAAAAGCATAATGCTTATCCTTCTGTAGCACTTAACTGGGCTCCCCAAATTTGACCTCCAATCACTGATCAGAGATAGAAGTTCAGATTTTCCCTACCTCGATACTGCAAAAAGGGCTACTTTTATGTAATGATGAACTGAGAACCAAGTAAGTATGGGATATGCTTGATAAGGGAAGAGAAGACCCTTTAATGTTATCACACCCCCAAAAGCTTTAACCGGTCCCTGGCCATGGGTTTGGTGGACTTAATCTTACTCTTTTCTACAAATCATATAATCTTACCTAAATGCAGTGTTATTGCTTAAGTACCATGGTTGGAGACCTCACTTTCAGGTTCAAACTGTTTCATGAGTGATCTGAGATCAAGTAATCCCAGCTCTTGTTATGCAGAAGAAAAAGAGCTTGTGTTCTGACTTCTGATTACAAAGCCACTTCAGAACTTAATTGAGTTGCAAAAGGGCCATAAAATGCTACTCCTTTTCTCTGTGAATCAAGAATTGGGATGACTTGCTCTCAAATAGCTCAAGAAACACTATGAATTTGGAAGTGTGATCCCCGGCCACCACAGTACTTGAGCACATTTACCGTATTTAGATAAACTCCTACTCAGTATAATGTGCATTTGGATTAATACTTTTGACAATGTTAGTACCTACAAAAACCCAGAGGTTTTTGTGGTCTGCCTGCCATCATGTCCCCTCTTTCTTACTAGCAGTGTTTGAATAGCTTGATAAAGACAGTAAACTTAAGAGTCTGGGCATATAATCATTTGCAATTCCTCTGAAGTTGACGTCAGTTTCAAACAGCTCTATGTATTATATCAGTTTGTTCCATGCAGCTGATTATCTGAATCCTAAAACAGCAATTAATAGTAGCCTGAATTCAAACATATCAACTCTTTATTTTGTGGCCACTGAGTTTTACAAATAATAAGTGGAACAAATATCTTTGAATGTGCCTTCGGATTCACTACACAAGCAATGACAGCAACATGTTGCATGGAGAGACTTGGCCCTCCTGACTGAACAAGGAAACGATGAAGCAGCTAAGGATGGAATCCATTTGAAGCTGTTGGTTATGCCGTTTCATGATTTTTATGGAAAATACATACATAATGTTCACAAAGTGCATTTTGTTCAAGAAAACTGGACACCTGAGAAGATCCTATTATAAAAGTGCATGTGCTCTGTATTCACTTCGCTGTTGGCAGAAATTTTCAGTCAAGGGAAAAATTCACATACTGTATACAGCTTTAGTTGTAGCCTCAGCATTCGGGACAACATCGTCTGCTGTACTGTTTTTTGTTTTTTCGTTAGAAGTACCTGTGTGTTCAGCAAGCTAACATAAGAATTCATGTGCAAAGCAAGCTCCTCTGGGTTTTCACTTCAAGAGGCAATGGGACGTTTACCTATCTAGCATCATAAAGTGTGTCGGTCCAGTAGGGTTGTTCTGTGCTTGGGGCTGGCGCAGCATCCCAAACCATGACCTTGTTCTCTCATAAGACTACTGGTGGGGTGGGCCACCCCAGAATGGTGGGGTCCTTTGCCTGCCAGAACAGCCCTGTGAGCGACACAATATGCTAGGGCAGATTCTTCCTGTGTCAGACACTCAAAGAGAGTTAACATGGTTCCAGATATTCTGTAGCACACTGTTCTGGGTTTGCACTGGTAGTGAAGGAGAAAATGCATATGTCTCATCCTTTCCTAAATAAAGGACCCACACAGAGGAAAGGGGGCTATGTCACATTTATAAAGGAGGCAAGGCATTTGTGCGTATTAAAGCAGCTAGGAGGCAGCTTCATTCTGTGGAGCTCAAGACAAAATAGATGAACTAAAGTCTCTCTTGACACTTTTGGCTTGTAGGCCTTGATGCTTGAGAAGGCACAGCTGTATCAAAAATGCTGAAAGGCATGCCTCCTGTCCCTCTCCTGACGGAATGTTCTTGTTTCACAGGTCGGGTTTCTTTCTTCACATCAGGCTCTGAGAACCTCCATCATGTGGAAAAAGTCCACTGGGGCACCCGTTATGCCATCACCATTTCCTTCACCTGCAATCCGGACCATGGCATCGGGGATCCTGTTTTGACACAATAGATGGCTGAGATGGATTGACAGAGAGGCCCTGTGCAGGAGAGAGGAATGGACAAGTTTTAATTTCCTATGTAAATTCTACTGCATTGATTCTTCTTACATTGGTTTAATGTAAATGTGAATGGTCTCCATGCATTCATCGTCTTCATTAAGTGTTGCAAACAGTGCCTTAAGGACCATCTTTCTAAGTCTCCTGTAATGATATGGTTGCTTTTGTAAGGCAATTGTAAACAATGGTTTTGTTTCTTCTTCCCACCATTTAAGGAAACATCAGAAATCAGGGGCTACAGAACATGCCATAGACACTGCTGTTCATCTAAGGGTGGAGACAGCATTTTCTCTGCTACAAATAGTCCCTTTTCAACACTGTTTGGGTTGCCGTGTAAAACAAACTGTGAGCAAATGAATACTCAGGAATATGTTGTGAAAGGGTGGGTCTTTGTCCCAACCATGCCATGTCTTTTAACCATCATGCCAGCTTTCCCCTGTAAAGATATACGTTCTGGAAAATAAGCAGGATAAATGGCAACCAGTTTTCAGACTTGAGCATTTGCCCATTTTATACAACCCCAAGCATCTTGTTTCATACTAGAACACACAACTATCTTTGAGGCTATTATCCATGTATGTTTTCTTTTCTTTTTTAAAATCCCTTCCTAATTCTAACATACTTCTCCATGAAAATGGAATATGGGCTTTCACTAGGGGAATGTTGTGTTTTGTTGTTTCCAGCAGCTGTGATTGAACTGAGGGAGGGATCTATTGATTGAACAGGAGGAGAGTGCTCAGGATAAAACTACTGCACTGAACGTAATCTGCGTGAGAAAGGATTGATATGTGTTCCTTATAATGGTAGGAATTCTTTCTCCTCTGTTCTGATTTCATTTTGTTTAGTCTTAGGCACCCTAAAGCTCAGGATAATCTGTATATTAGGAATCGATCCAAGCTTGCTTGGAAAGAACTTTTTAACACGGATGTACAAGTTAAGCAACCCACCAAAATAATTCTGAAATAATCTTCAAGAGGTTCGTGGGACCCTGATAATAATGAGCCATCTTTTTGCAGAGTGCAAGTGAAATTGGTAGAACTTAGTAAGATGGGATGCAGTCAAAAAGTTTAAAATAACAAAGAAAGGAATGGTCATGTGACACCTTTTAAGACCAACAGATATATCTCAAGATGAGCTTTTGTGGATTACAATTGACTTTTTAAGATCTGCATGGAATATAGTATGGAAGTCACAAGTTTAAATGTACAGTGGTCATGGTGATGGAGTTACAATCAGAGTGAAATGGGATACAGAAAATTACAATTCTATTAGAAACACTGGTCATAAACTTTGAAAAGGCTGGTTAATGTAAACCTATATGCTAGGATCTAAGCTGCTAATTGCCCCTTGAACTCTTAAAGTAATGACTAATGTTTCTGAGAGGATGTTTGTGTGGGCTGAAGTCCAAGTGTGACCTGCTACTTCTTAAAATCTTCTCTGAAAACAGTATTTTTGCAATATGTAGAACTACTATAAAAACCAGTCTAGAAAGTAGTACTAAATACCTGTGTACTAAGAAGCCTTTGTTTTGATTCAAGCTTTTGTTCACAAAAGCTCATGCAAGAATAAGATGTTAGTCTTAAAAGCAGCAAAATACTTCTTCCTTTATTTTGCCACAGAAGGAGATAAACGTGATTGGGTCTTCAAAAATAAAAGGCTTGCTTTCTCAAGATCCTACTGTGGTTATTATGAAAATGTAAATATTTCAAGGAGCCTTGTTTTAGATACATCAAAAAGTGTAGGCATTAATTCTCTAATAATTCCCTAGCTCAAAATTCTAGTTTTGTTCACATGTAAGAAGACCTTGTTCTTTAAGGTGTGCAGGAAAAGATTATTCATTGGGCGCCCTAGAGAATAAAAACTTGGTACACCACCCAAGTTAACAAAGCTTGGCTGTTTTGTTTATTTTAGATGCCTGTTCAGTCCCATACTTAAATACACACCATTCTCCAGCTGTGTATTTAAGAACTAGCCTGGTAAAAATAGGCAAATTGGCAAGTACCCAGAGTCCCATGCAAACAAGCGACAGAGATGCTGATTGTGGAAGAAGAGTAATTTCTTCCTCTCTGGTCTTCATTGATGAAGCTCACATAACACTGAATGCCACCGCTCTGGACCGTCAAATTGAAAGCTGTAAGTCAATTCCATAACCCATACTCTCAGTTTTCTTTTATTAAGCCGTGCATAGCAAATGGGTGGTTTTTAAGTCTGTTTGATATTTTTATAGTAGATGTATATTGGGTTACTTCTTTATATATATATTGCTTGTCAGGAGCAGAAATAAAGAGGGCTAAACACAGTAGCAGAAGGGACGGAGTCCTGTTATCAATGGGTTCCTTCCTCTGGTCTTCAGTTTATCGCCCCTCCCAGTCGTCCCCCCACCCCTAATATGGCAGTTATTCTTTCTAGAGCACATACAGTGTCTCTGTATTCAGTGGCTTCAAATGATAACTTTTAAACCCAGATGGAAGGTTAATAGGTATTGTAGATTAATGCTGGAGAATCTATTTGTTGGTCCGACCAATGAACGAACCTAATTTGGAATTTTTTTAAAAAAAATATGACCTGGTAGCACAAGATGGATTCTTCCATCCTCCCACCTACAGGCCTCCAATTTACAGGTTTCTCTGCTGATCTACCAGGTTTCCTCGTTCTCTTCCTTCAGTCATGGCTCTCAGACTGAATTCTCCCACTAACACTCTTGGGTTACACATCTAGGACTCGTTGCAGTCTCTGGTCCCATGTGACTCTGGCCAGAGTTTACTTGAAGAAGCTTAGGATAGAAGAAAATAGGGAATAGTATTGCCAAAATGCCTGAAGGATGTGCAATATGTTTGTGTCACACATTCATGTAAAATAAACCATAACAAAACCCAATCCTTGTCTCCATCCTATATCCACTGCAGATTTGGTGGTTCACTGGCTTACTGTGAATTGTTACACTTCTCTGGGTCCAATGAGGATAAAATAAAGCTATTTCCCTTTGAAACGATAACCCAACATCAACTAGGGAATGGGGTCGTGCAGTCCTTGCCTCCTGCTAGCCTATACAGGTTTGCAAAGCATAAGGTTATTTCAACTGTTTGTTTGCACTCCTGCCTACTTTATTTTTATTTCTCTCCCTGATATTAATCACGTGTCTAAATTCAAGTACAGGTTACATCATATACATATGTATCACCAGGGGATATTTTACCATATGCTAGATGAGTTGGACACTGCCTACTTTGGTTTAACGGGAGGGAGGTAAGACAAAAGATTGGTTCATGCCTCAAACAAACAGAAAAGCAAGTTTCCCCTCTCAGATACAAAACTCATTCATTTTGGTGTTGTAGCCAATAAATCGCAGACTGATCTTTTTCTGAAACTCTTTGGTGTGTTCCAGTAGCCAGTGGATATTTGCAATATGATCTTGAATACTTCTTCCTTTTTGGAATCTGGCTTGAACATCAGGTATTCCTTGCTCCCTATAAGGTGAAAACCTTTGTTGCAGAACCTTGAGAAATTGCACGAGAAATTAAAGCAATGGTCCTGTCGAAATAGACTTGGGAAATCAAAGGAGCTCTATATCTTTTTATCTGGAGCTTTCAACAAGCACTGTTTCAAGCTAGCAATGCATGATGATTTCAACAGAGACGCTGTGGAGCATTTTCCTTTCACTTGAACATCAGGCATTTATCACTCCATATAACATGGGTTCCCACCTTGGGAGTCAGGATGCCCAAGCGGGTCACAAAGTCTTTTCAGGGGGTGGGGTGGGAGGTCACCACAGCTATTTTTAGTTGCAATTATTTTTGTATTTATTCTATTAAATATGGTATACACAATGTTGTTTATTTTAATCCTCTTGGCCCACAGATAAGTAATTTTAATCTGAAATGGAATTGCAGGCAACCTAAAGTTCTTAGCTATTTCTGTACCCATTTGGGCAGATTTTCCTTTTATGCATGCACATAACCCCCAGCCCCTCTGAAAGGGCTGCTCTCGTTTTTTTCTCTCTGCTTCTCCACGCCCACGTTTGGAGGACTGACGTCAGCCATTCAGACTGGAGTTTTAGCCCAACTTAAAAGAGGCTAGAAGGAAAGAACCGCATGGTGCATGGCAGGAATGCTGAACCCCAAGATGGTGGCAGGATTGAAAAGTTGTGGGTCCACAAGACAGGACTTTGTAGCAACTCCCATATGGTAGAACTTCCTCCCAAAGGAAGAAATATGTGTGAGATTAGTTGCACTTTTAATGAGTAGTTAAAACGATAGTGTTCATAAAACATCTGGCTTTTGGAGAATGTTTGGATCTACCTTTAACAGGACTTTTTTTAAAAAAATTACTTTACTCCACGGTAAATGGCTTTGGGAAGCCTGCTAAGCAGGAAGGCAATAAAATACTAAACAATAACTTGAAATTCAGATATTAAGTGGATTCTAGCCATGCTACCCTGTGCCTATAATTAGATTTACTAGCTTGGACTAGGCTTTATAGTAATGTGGATAAGAAGACTAGCTCAGTAAGAAGTCAGTTGGTTCCCACTGATTTTTTCATGATGGACATGTAACGAAAGTAGTGATACAGTGCTTTATCTCCCTACTGAAACCTCTCAAAGAGGCATGCATGTGGCTCCAGATTAAGAATGTGATCCTAAAAGAAATCCACTTCAACACACTTTTTCTCTATCTTAGCTTACACCTGCTAGTTCTAAGGGTGTCCCAGGTTTCTTATTACAAAAAAATATATCAAGTCCAAAAGCTGTGCTTTCCTTCCTCCTGTTTTGTACAAAAAGCTGTCTAGAGGTGAAGACTGAGAGACAAGCAAGAAGCTTAGATCAGTGTGTTGAGGATCTGCTTCCACATGAACTAAAGAACAGATGTAGAGCTATGCTGGACACCTGAAATGTGGATAGTAACAGTGGTGTGCCGTAACCCTTTAGAGCAAACATTTCTGCAGTCAGGAAGAATACCGAGATTCTTTTTCTCTCTCCACCCCTACAGACACAAAGACACAGTGATTCTGAACAGCTTTAAGAGGTCTCCGCCACCATCACCACCCTTGAGTATTTAGCGAGCCTAATGGGGCAAAAGTGTTCCTCACTTCCTTTTGTAAGGCCTGAAGGCTATGTGTTAAAGCTACCCAAAAACAGGGGGAAAAAAAGGGCCTGGCCATACTCCACACCGTGGCAGTGGTCTCAGTCTCTGGGCAAAAAAAGAACTCTCTAACTTTGCTTCCTTAAACATTGCTACATTCCTCACTGAAGCTACTGACTTTTTGGTGGGGGAAGTTAGGGGCAGGGGCTGGCAGAGTTTTTTGGATTCAACCTCCCAGAATTCTCCATCCAGCATGGTTACTATTTGATTTGGGGCATTGTGGCCTGTGGTGAGGGTGGGGGCCTTTTGCAAGCTCTGACTAAGGCCAGCTTCTTTACTTGGGGAAAAAAACCTGTAATCAACAAAGTGGAGTGAGTTTCCATCTCCCTAAATCTGTCCAGTACTTAGCTAGTAAGAATTATTCATCACCTCAAATCTACAAAATCATCTCCTAATAAAGCTGTAGCAACACACAAAAGAGATATGTTCACTGAGCACTGCATTTTATTAAGGAGAAGCCCAATGAAGCTTCTGCTGATTACTTTTGGACTGTAGTACTCAAGAGAGCTACATTCTGTTCTATTCAATCATCTGGTAAACGCTGGTAATTTGCTACTCAGGTGTCTGGTGCAGATTTGCATCACCACGGGAATGGTAACAAGGTTGTTCAAATTTAACAACTGCCTGCTTTGGCAGTTTTTTTTTTACCACGTCTTTCCTCACTGGTACTCATGGAAATGTCTTATAATGAATAAACAGGAATGAATTTCTGTTGCCTGTTTCACATCATGGCAAAATAGAGATGGACCCACGTCTGTCATACAACTATGTGTTTGTACTTTCTTACCCCGCCTGGAAATAAATGTCATATATAAAGTGGCTGAGAGATCTTACATCCCTTTCTGCATGCTACCCGTGCATCAGACTGGGAAAGGGGTCTGCAAAGATGTGTTGTCAGTAGTTGCTCTTCAGTTTTAAAAGCCTTTTGACGTTCACAAAAAAGTGAGCAATTATGATGTAAAACATGGCCAACCAGATCTTACCTTAGATAAGTGGAATTTCCTTCTAGCAGCATGTGTTTCGCTATTATGTTCTGCACACATTTAAAATAGTCTCTTGGCAGTAGAGGAAAAACAACTGCTGAGTTGAGTAGCCTGGGATTAGGCAGTGGGTGAACGTAAAGAACAGCAGGCCTCAATTTGAGCTGCATCCTGTTAAATATATCATGCCCACTGCCCGTGCTGGCTGGTGAAGTTTTCCCTCCCTTACCCCCTCCTCTGCGGCAAAGAGCCCAATGCGGCTGCTTTCCCCCATGATAACACCATTCCTCATCCTACAAATTCTGATCATGTAGCAGCATGAGTGATTCCGATATAACCCAGAGATTTTAATATTATGTCAAAACAGAAAGCCATAAAAGCAGCAGTTGCCATGCTCTGAAGCAAAACAAACAAAATAGCCTTAGAGTCCATGAATAGTTTTTACAACTCACAAGCCAGTCAACAACAGACATGTCTGAGAAGAAGTGGACAAAGGAGTGTGCATGGATGTTCAAGACACATTCTCTGGAAGCCAAAGGATGCCAGATCTTGGGGGGGGGGGATTTCATTTTAACGAGCACCGTTTATCCCTAGGTAAATACTAGAGATGGGTATGAACCTTAGTTCAGAGGTTGGTTCATACGCATGGCACCATAGGTGCTGCCCATCCCCTTCCCCCACAACTACCCAACTGGGGCGCCCACTCAACAGCTGGTGGGTGTGCCGCTCCTCCTCTTCAGCTGTTGGACCAGCCCCTGGCAGGAGCATGGGCTTCTCTGCCCTGTCACCTTGGCTGATCACTCGTTCAGACAAATCCTTTGGCTCTGCGCTTCTCGGCTAATTGCCCACTCAGACAAGGAGGCAGCACAGGCAACCCCATGCGCTCCTGCTGGGAACTGGTTGAACAGCTAAAGGGTGAGGAGGAGAGGCGTGTGCTCTGACTGGTGAGTAGGTCATTGGCCAGGGAGGTGGGGGAAGGGAAGCACTTATGAGCTGACACGAACCTCCGAACTGAGGTTTGTGCCTATCTCTAGTAAATACCAACGTGCTAATTCCAAACTTTAAAGGTTAACATACTGTTGCGAGCTCAAATATTCTGTAACCTTATGTAAAGTAAAAGGAGAAGAGGCAACTGGAACTGTCTAGATGCCATGTTGCAGTGATAAATTGCTGGGGAACTCAGCCAGAAAACCTGAGAGGTGCTACCATCTTATACTACAACCCACCACTGCAGCTTGGTAAAACTGCTTGTTGCTGGAGAGTAGAGATGGGGACGAATATAAAAACAGGGTTTTTTTTCAACGAACATAGCCAATTCATCAAATATTCATCGATCCATATTCATAAACATATAAATTTAGATAATATGGCTGGACGAATACTTCCTCGGTTTTATTCGTCGATCCATCAATATTTGTATATATTCGTTACCTTTTTGGGGATCTCTGGTTCGCTGGTGGCAATTAGAAGCGTTGGTGAATCTGACAGAGATCGTGGACTGGCATGTCCGGCAGCTAACAGTGCTGCCAAAAGGTGCCGAGAGGCTGTATATAAGCATTTCCCCTCCAGCCGTTACACATTTCTGTTCATGCTTTAAGGAGCGAGAAAAGTTGCCGATGGCTTGCTGTTGCTCTGGTAGTTTGGTTTCACTTTTGTGGAAGCAAAGCAAATGAATGCGTCACATATTTTTCTTTTTCAAAATTATCATTCATCATCATCATCAACAACAACTGTACTGGGAATTTGGGAAGGGATTTTCAGGTAGCTTAGGCTACTTGGAAGGGCTTTTTCCAAACTTTTTCTGGAGGCTTGTGTCGTGTTGTCTTCAGGCAAGTGGAGACTTGCAACTGAAGCACAGTAGGTGGGAGGAATTTGTCAGTATGATGTGTGTGTGTGTGTGTGTGTGTGTGTGTGTGTCTGTCTGTCTGTCTGTCTGTCTGTCTGTGTGTCTGTGTGTGTGCGTGTTTAGCTGGCAGGACTACATTATTCAAACAGTTTTCAGAAGTTTAGTTTGGGACTTGGGAGGCTTGCATCTCAGGCACAGTGTCAGGCAAAGTGGGTGGGTGGGTGTAGCTGGATCAATCCTTTTTTCTCCTTTCCCCTAAAACAAAATTGGTGTGACTTGTGTGTGTGTGTGTGTGCATGTCTCTGACTGAGACTTAGTTGGCAGGGTTTTTCTTTTTGGTTTTTTTTTGGTTTTCATTCAGCCACAGTGGGTTGGGGAGGGTATTTTTTTACTAATTACATTATACTGGGGGGGGGGGGGCTTTGTTTAGGCAGGGAGGTCACATTTTCGTAAAAAATTAATCCACCACCCCATCATTCAAAAAATAAAATTTGCACAGTCAATCCATTATTTTATTAATTATTTTATTATTTTATCTCTCCATTATTTTATTAACTAGATGATGATGATGATGATGATGATGATGATGATTAGTTTAGTTTGTCTGGTAGGCAGGCAGTACAAAATGAAGGGATTTCTTCATGGCCAATCCAAGGGGAAAAAAGGCTGTGAAGCTATGTAAGCTAGGCAGTGGCAGCATGCCCATCACCACCATGTGTACGTCTACTACCAACACTACCACCACCACTGTTCCTCCTCTGATGGCCTTGCAGGCAGGCACGGAAGCACAGTTTCCAGAGGTGCCTAAAGAACTGCCACTCCTCGTCCTCGAGGAATCTGAGGAGTTCCTGGTTTCCAAAGATCCCCAGTCTGATTTGGAACCAGTAATGGCAGGGCAGGCTTCACAGCCCTGCCCCACCCCTTGTCCCCAGAGTCACCTGTTCCCTCCTCCCAGACCAGCAGCACTCCTGGGACACAGAGTTCTTCCTAGGCCAGCAGTCAGGGGCAAGCAGTGGATCCTCGTTTGGGCAAACATGGCAGAGGGGCCATGTGGGATCATTTCACGATGCTCGATGACCCACATCTGGCAAGCTACAATGCCTGCCTTGGGGTGGTCTGGAGGGGTTCAGACCCCAGGCATCTGTCCTCCAGCACCCTCTGCCAACATCTGGAGAGGCACCACCCAAGGCTCCAGTCCAGCGAAGGCACTTCGTCTGTGCCATCTGGGAGAGGGAAAAGAGCAGCTCCACGGCAGCTCCAGGGGTTTCTGGGGCTGGGAGCATGAGGCAGGCCACAATCCATGACCCTCAGCCAGCAGTCAAAGGGCAAGATCCAGCAGGCGGCCACTCATTTCATTGCCGAAATAACTGCCCTGCTCAGACTTCCACTGTCCATCATGGAATCTCAAGCCTTCCATCAGTTGCTGCATTTTTTTGCCCCCGATACAACCTCCCCTCACGGAGAACTCTCGGTTCTAGAGTGCTGCCCTCGCTCTATGACTCTGTGAGGGAGGTGGTCCGTGACCATTTTTCACGGCTACAGGAGCACAAGGTGCACTTCACAGCAGACCTATGGAGCGGAGGTCAGCATGGCTACCTCTCGCTCACAGCCCACTGGGGGCAGCCAGAGGACTAGAGTAGTGGCAGGGCATTGGCGACAGGGCCACAGGGGGAGGCCTTTGCCCTGCCCCCCAGGCTACAGGTCCATTCTGCTCCAGGCACAGCACATGGAAGCTCAGGTGACGGGGAGGAACATCGCCAATGAGTTCCTGTCCGCACTGCAGGAGTGGACACTGGAGGGGGAGGTGACCCGAGGCCACATGGTCACAGATGCTGGGTGGAACATGTTGGCAGCATTGAACACAGTGGGCTTTGAGGGCATCGTATGCATGGTGCACAAATTACACCTTGTGATGCACAATGCCCTCGGCCTGGGCAGCCACGTCAAGCCCGCTGGCTGAGTGAGAGGCAGGAGGAGTTGGGTCAGGAGACCCACGTTCTCCTGGGAGACCTGCCCACCAAGTGGAACTCCACCTACACCATGGTGTCCCGCCTGGTGGAGCAGAAGGCCATTTTGGAGGACATCATGTCCTCTATGCCCATTCTGCCCCGGAGGAGAGTGGTGGGCATCATTGCCATGGATTGGCTGGCCCTTTCCCAGATGGTGGAAGTGCTCAAGCCCTTTCTGGAAACCATGGACATATTGTATAGTTATACAGCAAGCCTGGGGGAGGTCATTCCCCTGATTCATGCCCTTGATCGGTCCCTGGAAACTGCTGTGGCACCAGGATCCTCCCTCCTTCCATGGACCAAAGCTTTGGTGAAGAGGTTGCAGGCAGGCATGCAGAAGTGACTCCATCCTGTCTACAGCAACAAAGCTTACCACATGGCCTGCCTGTGTGATCCAAGAGAGCTTGTTTTCCTGCTGCCACCTTCCTCAGTGCCCAACAGAGCCAAAAAGCCTGCTACGCTGCCAAATACCTTCTTGCCTCCAGTCCTCCTGAGGGCAAACTCTACTTTACTGGCAAATGTAATGCTGCACTGAGCTGAAGACAAACTCTGTGCCTCATGCATGCCTCTGCCAAAGGGACCTCTCATTCTGCTGGGGCCAAATATAACTCCCTCAATGCCATGGGCTTCTATGCCATGTGGTAAACTCTCCTGGGGGAACCCAATTTGTGGGTGAATAACTCAGAGTTCCAACATCCAATCTTCACCAAACTTGGCAAGCGTATTGAGGAAAGACATCGGAAGCTCTGTTGTGATTCTGGATTCTCTAAGTACCTGGGGGGACCTTTCCTGAGTGGGACTATATAACCCAGGGGTCTGTGATCCTATGTTGACCAACCTTTCAGGAGTTGTAGGAAAGCATCTGAGGAAGCTTCCCTGCAAATTTGGTATCTCTAGGTTGTCAGGGGCCGGTGTTATAGCCATTTAAAGTGCAGACAAATCGATGGCTCAATCTGTTGATTTGTCAAAGAATATTTGTATATTCGTATCCGTTGATCGTATTCATTCAACGTTGATGAATAATGGATCAAAACGAATCACCATTTTTAAAAATTTGTCCCCATCTCTACTGGAGAGTGATATTATACCCAGCAACCCAGCAGTGATCATGTGACATAATGGGCAATAGTGTTCTCCTTTGTCCCTTGCTGGCTCCAGTCTGGATCCTTAATTCACTAAAGCAACTTTTGCTCTGGCAAAGCTGATCTCCTCTTGGACTAGCTTGCCAGATCAGCCAGTAGTACTGACAGCACAGAGCATTTGTATCTTAGAGCTCCCTTAAGATGCAAATGTATTTGTGCCTCATGTTCAGGTACAGATGTTACATGAGATGAAGGTCGCTCACTCTTTCTTTCTTTCTTTTGATTAAACTATGTATTCCTAAAGGGTCACGGAGGTTTATAATGGATATAATACAGAGATCATTCAGTTTCTGTAACAGAACATTCCAGCATGCTTACACTGTGTACAAGAAGGGACTCAAAAAACCACTCTCCTGCATTGTTCTCTTCAATACACGTGTCCTGAAATATTTGCAAGACATCCCCTCCTAAAAATATACCCTCCTGCTTTTAATAATGGATGAACTGCATCCATGCACACATCCAGAGGCCATCTTTCCTTTCACAAACTTCAGCGCTCAAGCGAGCACCTTTAAAACCAAGACCTCCTCTCCTGGGGACACTCTGAGACTATGCAGCTTGATCAAGGCTACACAGGATGGCTGTACTCGCAGGAGGCACAGCGGGGAACAGAACTCCCAACCTCTGGCTCTAGTGCCCAACTCACTAAGCTTTTCAGCCAGAGTAAAGCAGACATATTGATATCTGGAATCTAACTGCAACCAGGATTTTCTAATTGGGTTCCCAAAGCAAATACAAGATATGTTTTAAAACTCTTTTAAAAAGAGTGTTAAAGGCAGCTTTAAAACTCAAAGTTATGTTTTTTAATTACAGCTTTGGATGGCAACCAGAAGCTCAACAAGGATGGAGCCAGTCTAACCTTCCAAGGATCTCACTTGCCATGTATATCTTGGTGTGGGTTGTGCATAAATCCACAGTACAGAAAAACAGCAGTACCACCCCAGTATTTTCCCCCCTAAAAGAGAGATGGAACCCATGTAAATAGTTCCTTATTATGTAACTGGAAACAAGTAAGACTCTTCCCCCACGGTGAGCAGGCAGAGAAGTTCGGATGAACTCGAAAGAAGATGGCGCTGGAATTCTAGTTTCCAGGTGGCCTGAATGATGTTAATCCTTGGCACTGAAATTTCACAAGTGAATGATTAGAAATGTTTGTGCACTAGTAAATTTTGTGCAGTTATTTAAAGGAAAGGTGGTAAATGGTGAGGTTTATTAGGAAAAGGGGAAAGGAAAAATAAAATATATTTTTCCACTTGTACCAATAGCTGCAAAGCTCCAACTTAAACATGGCTCCTGTGTCTGAACATCTATGTGGCAAGGTAAAATTCAGGAAGAAAGTTGTTGCAGTTAGTCTTGCATATCAACCTCTCCCTGCCACCTAGTTAACAAGTGTACATGAATTGTCTTTCTTTCCAGGCCTGCTATTCCTGGTATCTTCTATCTAGCCGTGAAACCTGCGCTGGGTGGTTGCAAAAACACTTAAAACAAAAAACCCAGGAACCTGGTCTCTGTAACAGTTACGTAGAAGAAGGAGGCTATGCCGTCAGGTCCTCCTGAAGGGAGGCCAGCAGCACCAAGCGGTGCTTCCTCTTCTGCATAGACATCAATGGCACAGGAACCCTGTCTCCAGCCTTTGTTTCATCCGGTCACCACAGAGAAATTAAGAAAGGAACAATTCACAATGTCCTTCCTACAGTTATAATTTTAGTTTTACTCTCTCCTTTCACTCTCTCCTGCTTAACTTGAAGATCCAATGTCCCCATGAAATGTTGTTACTGATCCGTTGAAGGGCACAAAAACAGACTGGAGTGATTTATTTTTGAAAAAAATGCTGTGCAGCATAAGCCTGTCCATGTTTACTTGGAAGTAAGGTATCATTCAGTGGCCATTAACACCAAGTAGTGTGTCTAAAGCTTGCCTCAGATGGTAATAAGTGCCCCCAAGTACCCTTCAATCCCCACTCCACCTATACTGCCAGCTCTGAAACACTATGCTGTCATTAAAAATGTTTGTGTTCAATTATGTATAGAGTGTTTTATTTTAAAACACACCGAGAGGAGGAAATCAGCAAAAATAACCTGGACTGGTGAGTAAGGGGAGATGAATTAAAAACCAAAGAAATGCAAAGCATCAACACATTCAAAGAAGCCCTTGCACACAAGAAAATTCCCCAAGAACAATTCCACACCCATATGCCCACACGCCCAAATAGATGTGAAAATGAACCAGGTGAAATGCTGCCTTTGGGAATAAACAGGGCTTTAGCCACTTTGAACTACAGCCCCCACAATTCCTTGCCATGGGTTATTCCAGACAGGCTGTTGGGAGTTGCAGATCAACACCATATGAAGAATCATGTTCCCCATCCCCAGTGACATCTTAGTGGTGCTGATGAGCAAACATGTTACCCTATATATGAAGCACTCCCAACATCTAGAAGTACTGTAGCTATGGACTACTTCTGTTCCACCAGTGATGCCCGCCGTGAGAAAGACACATGTTTCGGTACCTTCCTATGGTGGCTCTGACCTCTGTAAATGCCTACACTAAAGACGGGTCCCTTTGAAATCACCTCACCATGAAGATCAGCTTTATTGAATATGAACGCTACCATGCAAGACAGGATTCTTTCTAATCTCCATGAGGTGCCACAGTATAGGATTAAGTTCTAAAGAACTTAAGAGGGAAAAAGATCATAGATCACAGCTGGTGGTGCCACCTCTCGACCAGCCCCATGCTGACATGCCTTTCAGTACAGAGAGAACAGCAGGAGAGCCAGGCATTTGACTCCCACAGACTTTCATCAGGGAAGAAAAGTTTTTCATTGTTCCTTGTAGTTTCTACTGTAAGAGAAAGGCACAGCAGCAGGGGGTTAGCTGTAAATGGCAACCTTACTTTGAGCTTTAGTTAGCAACTATTCAATAAATTAGGTAAGGGGAAGATAATGGAGGGTAATTTTGCACCCTCTACATAATCAGCCACTTAGAGCTGCACAGATGAAATAATAAATGCCAAATGCAATATGGATACATTAGAGATGCCACAACATAATAGCTGAGGTCCTGTTGCTCAGTATAGTAGCTACTACTAGATTACAGCTACAGAATCAATGGTGATTTGGTCAATCAACTCATTTTTAAGTTCCATTGATTGAAATGGGACTAAATCTAGGTCCCACTTACTGTACTAAGTCACACTAAAATAGGGCAGTTTGAATCAAAGGAACGTGTGGTATTGACTATTAAAAACCCACTAGAGAGCATGGATAACATCAAAAACCATTTAGAAAAATTTGGGGAAATAACAGGATTAATGATTAATTGGCAAAAATCACAAATGATGATGTTTAATCATAATATACAGGAACAAGAAATGTTTGTGAATAAATATAGTGTTAAAATGTGTAATTATATTAAATATTTAGGTATAAATATAGTTAGAACACCTTAAAAGTTAAATGAGAACATTTTTAATAAATTAAAAAGCGATATTAAAGATAAACTGCAAGAGTATTCTAAATTGAAATTATCATGGTTTGGGAGAATTGCTACAATTAAAATGAAAATATTACCAAAGATTACTTTCTTATTTAGGGTGCTCCCAAGAGGACTTTAAGTATTGGCAGGGATTAATTAATGGATTTTGTAATCAAGATAAAAAAATCTAGAATAAGTAAAGATATTGGTATAAGCACCCCCCCCAAAAAAGGAGGTTTAAATGTTGAAAATGCTACTATACTATAGTAAATTACTATAATTACTATATAGCAAACCAATTAAGAGTTATTGGAAATATTATATACAATAAAGAAAAATTAATTTGGTGGGAGATGGAATCTTCAGAAATGAACGGGAATGTTGAAGGATTCTTGTTTAATGTAGTAAAGAGAAGTTTAATAAATCAGATGAAAAACCCCTTTTTAAAAAATATGTTAAATATATGGAATAAACATAAAGAGAAGTTTTGTCCCTCAACTTCACCATTAAAATTAGTGACTGAAATAGAAAGTTTTCCTACAAATTTAAAGGGTTTAGTAGAACTGTTTAGGAATAAAAGGGTTGTAAGATTGAAAGACTGGATGAGCAAAATGAGATCGAAGTTGAATATGTCTAAACTTCAAACTAACAAACTATCATGGTATAATTTTATTCAGTTAGACACCCGGACAAATGATTGGTTGACAACTAATGGCAAATGTACAGAACTCACCAAGTACGAACAATTTCTGTAATCACATGAAGATATGTAAGATACAATGTTGAAGGGAAGAGTAAATAAAATATATAATATAATTTTGGAACAAGAGGAAAAAGAATGAGGAACAGAGGTTTGAAATTAATTTGGGAAAATGATTTAAAGATAGAAATGAAAATAGAGGATTGGATAAAAATGTGGAGGATGAGAGTTTTAAGATTAATGTCGACAAGAATAAAGGATTTTTTTTTTTCAAAATGTTTAAGATGGTATTTGACTCCTGTAAAACTAAATATAATAAATCCAGCATGCCCCAAAGCATGTTAGAAATGTGATGAGGAAATTGGTACGTATTTTCATATGTTGTAGGAATGTAAACTGGTTAAGAAATTTTGGGAATTGATTTTTAAGGAAATGTGTGATATATTTGGTAAAGATACTGATTTTAATGCTAAAATTGCTCTATTGTCAATTTTTGATAACATAGATTTGGATTATTACTTGAAAGAATTGATCACCAATTTTATGACAAGTGCTAGAATATTAATAGCTAGGTTTTGGAAAGGTAAAAATGATATTAAATTGGAAGATTGGTATAGTGAAGTATGGGACATTACATTAAATGATAAATTGACTATTGAACTCAAAATAAAAAGAGGGGAAATAAGTTCTAACAATTTTTACGATATTTGAGGTAAATTCATGGAATTTGTGTTAGTGAAAGAAAGGGGGAAAGCCTCTAAAAAGTACTCTCTACAATTTTGGAAAGATAGTCCGTAATAAAAATATTATTAATTGGGGTCCCGTGGATATGGGTGTATGTTAGAATTTAGTCTGTAATAAGCACTATTATTTGTATTTTTTGTATTTTGTATTTTTTTTGTTGTATATGGGTTTTTTTGTTCTTTTTTGTCTTTTTAAAAAAGGGGGGGAAGGAACTTGTGGAAGAGTTGACTCACCAAATTTCCACTGATTCAGAGGGCCTAATCTAGTGCAATTTACTACTCTTACTATAGCTGGATTTCAGCCAATAATTCAGAACACCATCTATTTCAGAAGAAGAGACAGACAATTAATTTTCTTATTATTTATTAATTATTTAGTCTCATTTATAAGAGAATTCAAGGGGGAAATCACAAGGTTAAAACAAATGAAATTAAAACACATTAATTAACATATTAGAACATAGTAAACTATCATAATCAATAATTTTAAAAACTAACAAGCTGAAAAGCTAAAGCCAGCATCCAATGACTGACTCACTTTAAAAGTTGAAATTATGGTTAAAAATCTGCCTGAAAAGTGGGTCTTCAGCTGTCGGTGGAAGGATAAATGGGAGGGGGGCCAACCTGAGGGAGAGCATTCCACAATCTGGGAGTTGTCCCCGTCAAGCGTACCTGCAATGGTAATGGGACTGAGAGGCGGGCCTCCTCTGAGGATCATATGGGGAGATAACAGTCCTTCAGGCAGTCTGGACCTAAGCTGCATAGGACTTCATAGGTAATGATCAGCACTTTGAATTTGGGCCCAGAAATGGACTGGTAGCCAGTGCTGTTGTTGTAGTAGCAGGGGCTTATGTGTGTCCTATCACTGGCCCCAACCAGCTGTTTGGCTGCTGCATTTTGAACCAACTGAAGTTTCTGAACTATCTTTAAAGGCAGCCCCATCTAGAGCACATTATAGTACAGCCAAGCTACAGACCTGAGTCAGGTCAGGTTCAGAATTATAGATATAATTCTCTAAGTGACATTGATTAAATATTTATAGTGGAAACTTACTGTTATCCAGGCCCTGGGCTGGGTTGCGAGGCCAATTCCATGGCCTGAAACTGCACTGCTAAAACCTGAGACCAGGGCATGGTCAGGCAAAGACTGGGAAGTGGAGCTTTTCCCAGGCATTGAGCCATTGCTGCGAGGGCATATGGAACAAGATGCTGATACTCTCTCACTTCCCTTGCTCCAAATGGCAGAAACGATCTATGTCAGTATAACAAAGAGTGAGGAGTGTAGAGAAAACCACTGGCTGCATCTACTTGAGCTATTCATGCCATTTAGAGTAATACACAAAGACACACAAGAGCACCTTTACATCATTCTAGTGAATGCTGCGGCTACCTTGGAATTGCTGGAGATGGGAGCAGAAGTTGCTAAATAGAGGTTAGATAGCAACCTGCCAAAGATGCTTTAGGTCTGCATTTCCTGCTTCCATATGGGTTTAGATTTGATGTTTCTTGGGATCTATTCCAGCCCTACTGTTCTAAGATTCTATGAAAACATCTGTTTTCCCTTTCTCCCAATTCATAAGCCCCTGGTCAGACTTTTATCATTGTAAACGGGTGGGTGCACACGCACACACGCACACGCACACACACACCCTACCCACTCACCAACTTCCTTATAATGGGCAGGATGGTGAAATACACTTGCTTGGACGCAACTTCCTGTCTCCCTACAATGAGAAATCCTAAGCAATCATAATGAGCCAGCTGAATCATCTTTCTTGCTCAGTGTGGGAAGGCCAGAAAGTAGAGGGCGCAAGGTTGCAGCCCCTCCATGTTTACAATTATGAATGTCTGAATAGGATCACGGCAATTGCAGCATAGGGATTGTGGGCACCTACATGTTAAGATGAAGCCAGCAGACACAGTCCCTTATACATTTAATTAAGATGTAGGCAGAGGTTAATTGGAAAATCCATTTAAACCTACACAGGCATTCTCAGAGATGGTAAATGCAAATATTTTTGCTGATAAGCCCTCAGAAATCCGCAACCACTGTCACCACTGCCATTTGGCTACAGGATTCTCAGAGGTATCATCTAAAACAGTCACTTCCCTTTCTCACTGACTCTCTTTCGCCCTCATTCACAGGCTCTGCAGGGAAAGATCAGGTGAGACCTTGGATCTGACAGCTCAAGGGAAAGACCAGACAGGCATTTGTTCCACTGTTTGTGCCATGTTTCTCACAATTCCTTTTAATATTTATTCCACTGAATACACGGCATAATAGGGTGAATCATGAGTAATACTGATCATTTGGCATGAATGTGGAGTACATTTTGTTTGACAGTTGGGACTTATGTTTTTCTTTAGTATTTCCATTGTTCTATCCTGCTTTTGGCTTGTGGTGGTGTTCTTCGGCTTGTGTGATTGCCTATTTTTGCCCTTTAGGGCTGCTGTTGGGTGTGTCCAGATGGCTCCTCTGATGATGCATGAAGTGTGATGTGGAGGTGAACCCTAATCTCTTTGCCTGCCTTCTGCTCACACTGGTAGGGACTACAACTGCAATGCAATTTGTAAACTATGGATTTTTTTAAAGTATTTTTTTCTACACGTTTATCCTGTAGCACTAAACATACTGATGTAGAACACAACTGATAGAGCACTAATTCAACTGCTTACCACGCCTCGTCAGTTCACTTGCTAAACATTAAGGAGGAGGAGAGCGAGGAGGGGGAGGGATTTGAGTGACGGCAAAATGGGTGGCCTTGGGGACAAGCTGCACAGACCTAGGGTGCCCCCAGAAGAAGGGCATGGTAAATCACTTCTGAGTGTCTAAGAAAACCCTGAAAAGAGTTGACATGTCAAAATTGACTTGATAGCACATGAACATGATAAGAAAAATAGGGAGCGGGTAGTGATAATAGTAGCAAAGGATGAGGGAAAAGGGGGCTGTGTGATATGTGAACACTTGAAACTCACCTTCCCAGGATACGTAAATATTTCTGTGTAAACCATAACAGCAATATAAATGAGAGAATGTGGAATAGAAAGTTCACATCAAACTTCTGTGTGGTCATGCCCAGAGAGAGAGAAGAGATCACAGACGCAAGAACAGTGAAGTGGCAGGAAAGTGAGAGACATGGAGAAGAATGGAGACGAAATGCTGAAGGGAAAGCAGCTGAGGGAGACAGAAGCTGTTTAGGACCTTTGGGCTAATAAAAATTGAGTCTAGGTTGGGTAATCAATTCTGTGAAGAGTAGAAAGCCAGAGATGGCTTTACATTGTTGGAGGGAAGAAATGTTTAAGCAGGGAAGTTTGTTGACAACGTGTGGGGGACTCCTGGGAAGTCGGTATAGAAGGGACACAAGAAAAGTCTGCTAAAAAAGAGCAAGCTTAGAAGTGCGATCTGAGGAAATGCAGCATGGTGGAAGAAAGACGAAATCAGCTTTTGGTAGGCTGGTGGAAATGCTCACGTACAACGTAAAGGAGAGATACGCACAGTTAGCACTAAAGAAGTGAAGGCAAGGGTGCTGTCAGCAAGGTTTAGACACCTTGGGTCAGATTACCAAAGGGCCGCTGTGTTGTTAGGCTCTGGTTCCTTTAAGAAATTTATAGAATGGGAAGGCGGTTATTTCCCAGTTAGGCTTTGTCTTATCAACACATTTCAGTGATCGGGCAATCATAAAGAGATAGGGAGCCAATAGGGTGGAGGTTGAAAGGATTTTCACATCATGATTTGACGAGACAGTCCATTTCCTGCAGCGTTTGAGAGTATGAGTGGGGATGTGTTTAAATGTTTGGATGTGAGGCACAAACTTATCATTGTAATCTTCAAGAAACTTTCAACTACACCAGACTTGATTTCTGTGGAACTGCTCTGGATCAAATAGATCCAAAATTTCAATACCTCAGTGTCAGTTGTAAAAGAAAAAAAAAATTCACTCCTCACATAATTCATTCCAAGCTAACAGTAATGAAGAGGTAGTGTTCAAACATTCTGGAAACATCTACATCACATCTCATCATCAAGTGTTGCCCCTCAAAAAGTAATTGGCCAAAATCCACTTGTGTAGCTACACCAGTGGAAGGGAAAGGGCATAACTTACCATGGTATTAATTAATGAATCACCACATGGATTCCTGGTTACATGTCACCTACTTGACCTACACAACATCCAAACAGATATGCATTAATTAGGAGTGATTTGCCTCTGAGAATTATGCCACTGCCCTTTCAGGCAACAGGATTCTGGCTGTTATGTGAAAAAAATGCCTTTCATTTCAGGGAAAGTGTGTGTTTTTCTAAAATAAAAATAAAAAAATAAAAAAATCCATCCCAGTGCTCAGGTCGAGTTTTCTTGTTTATTGTTTTAGTGTGATCCATTCAGGCAGAAGACTGGTAACTCACAGACATATCACTTCACACATGCTTGAATAGTCCACAGAGTGAAATATAAAAAAACAGGCCCTCCTCAATCATCATCAGCACTTTGAGCGTACTGCTTTTTTCATCATTGCCTCAGGAAAGATAACATCAAATAAGGGAATGAAGGCATTCCACTGAGCAACTAAATATTCAAAACCCTAACAGGAGAACTGGGCACACAGCCAATGCCCTGGCTTCCCTTGTCCTTTTTAAAGGCCAGATTGTAAGGCTGCAGAGATTGCACTTTTCATTATCTCTGGTGGAAACCAAAGTAACTACGAAGAATTCTAGACTATAAAAATACGTGTAGGGAAGCAGTTTGGTAAAAGGGGTAGTTGTGTTAAGCACTATGGCCAGTGTCCTCTTCATCTGCCCTCCTCCTCCTCACATCTTTTGCAACAATCTGGATCCACTGCTGAAAATTTAACGTTCTGAGCCAAACCCAGATTCCAGAAACAGTATCCTCACAATCTACACTCTCCTACAAATACAGTTAGACTAAATCCAAATAGAATAAAACAACTTGGCCTTGGGTAATCCAGAAGATGATGTGCAAAAGTCACTTGCACTGGATTGTTAAAGTTATTATAACCCTTGGCTTCAGCAAAGAACTAACGACTGAGCTTTGCCTTTCTGAAAGATGACCAGCATACAAATGACAAACTGAACTTACCTAATTTTATGCAGTCTTATACATGTTCACTTAGAAGTAAGCTCCGGTGAATTCAATGGGAGTGACAAGCAGGCAAATCAATGTCACATTGTGAGTGGACGCATGTATCCTTAGATCTGAAAGAAATGCAGTCCCAAATCCAGTTGCTAATCCCAATCCAATTGCTAAATTTACTGATTCAGTAAGTTTACTCTAGTTGGCACAACCAGTTGGATTCAGGCTCTAAAAATCATTTAGTCAGAGCTTTCGGTACACAAACATTCCCCATGGGCCAGTCTTTGTAACAAAAGTCTATAATGGCAAGCAATCAGAAACAAATAGGGCTCTATTCAGACTTTCAATGAAAGGGTTAATCTTAACCCTTGAGTAGAGGTAGCAGCCTAGCCCTGCTCCAGCCCTTCATCCTAATGCTCCTGTGTGAAGAATTGAATTAGAGAAAGATAGCTTTCTTTATGAATGGTGCATTTCCATGCAAAAATGGAACCCTGATTTCTTTTCAGGGTTTCTGATTGGGTGGTGATCCCCATGGATACAAGACCGTTCTTCTCTTCTTCAGACACAGCTATCCACACAAGACAGCTTGAATGGAAAGTGAATCTGGCCAGCTGGGTTAATCCTTCATTGAACACTTGAAGAGGGCATGCATGTGGTACAGTCTTCTTGGGAAGTTCATGTGTAACCCCTATGGACTATTTGGTTCAGCCCAATGGGTGGGGAAATCCTAAGAAGGGGCTGTGGTTCAAGATTTAAATGAGAAAGAGGAGGAGAGCTGAAGAGGTGGGAGCTGCTGTTCCCCTCGAGGACGACAAGGCCCTTGCCACCTTGGTTTAGGTAGTGGAGTTTCCATATGTTTGTGCACACAGTGATCTTATGTATTTACATTGGAGTTTGTTATTTTAGGTGTTTAAAGACTATATAGGTGGAGCTGATGCCTTTATGTTGTGGATGTCCTTAGTTATTAAATATACAGTATATGGGGCTTTATTTTTATTTGGGTTCAAGGAGATATGCCTTCTTCTTTGCTTCTACAAGCAGCTCCCACTCTGGTCCTGGTGAAAAGAATTTGGGAATACAAATTGTAGTATCCAGTTTGGGGCTGTGTTATATAATTGCTGTCATTGTTTTGTTACATATGTATATACAAAAACATTCTTTCAAAGTTTGTATTAGTTAGTTAGTTAGTTAGTTAGTTAGTTAGTTAGTTAGTTAGTTCGTTCGTTAGATAGATAGATAGATAGATAGATAGATAGATAGATAGATAGATAGATAGATAGATAGATAGATAGATAGATAGATAGACAGACAGACAGACAGACAGAGACAGATAGATTTCCCCATAGATTGCCTATCTATCTATCTATCTATCTATCTATCTATCTATCTATCTATCTATCTATCTATCTATCTATCTATCTATCTATCTATCTATCTATCTATCTATCTATCCATCCGTCCGTCCGTCCGTCCGTCCGTCCGTCCAAGAGAGGGTTAGATATGCATATATGCACACTGTCGGGCTAGGGGTCAACCACTGCTGGTCCCGTCACTTGCCCATAGTTTAGACCTCATTAGGTTGTTGTGAAGTTAACATGAGCTCATTGGAGGAAAGGTTGGATACAAATACAACTAATCAATAATGTTTACCTGGCCTCTGTGTTAAAAAACAAGCAAATAAACAACCCTTTCCCCCTGATAATAAGGAAGCATCTAAATATACAGCTCTTCCCAATGACTTACTCCTCAGCCCTGAAGTGCCATAGTACTAGGAGGATGGTTCTATGGGCTTTGACAAAATTCAGTGGCCACATAAAAAAGACGAGAGGGTTCCTCCTGTACTCTTATTAGTTATTTGAAGAGAAAATTCTAGCTGATACAGCTTTTAATGAAAGCTATGTCTGGGACATGGTGGCACCGTGGGTTAAACCGCAAAGCATCTGGACTGCAAGGTCAAAAGATCAGCAGTTCGATTCCACGCCACGAAGTGAGCTCCCGTGGCTTGTCCCAGCTCCTGCCAACCTAGCAGTTTGAAAGCATGAAAAAATTTGAGTAGATAAATAGGTACCACCTCTGTGGGAAGGTAACAGCATTCCATGTCTAGTTGCGCTGGCCACGTGACCATGGAGGATTGTCTGCAAACAAACGCTAGCTCTACGGCTTGGAAACAGGGATGAGCACTACCCCCTAGAGTTGGACACAAATGGACAATTTGTCAAGGGGAACCTTTACCTTACATCTGATGAAAACTCCTCCACACAGCTATTACAAATACAAGAACCCTTTTTAATCTGATCACTCTATAAGAAAACGAAACAAAATATCAAGTGGCTGACTGAATAAATGCCCTCTGATCTTCTACAAAAGGGAGTGAGAAAGAGACACACAGAGAGAAAGATATTAAAGTCATGGAGCACACTAAATATTAAGGCTGATCTAAAATATATCAGCAAAGTTTTAAATGGATGTTTTTTTTAGCTCAGTGGAGGAAATAGTTTTGCCAGAGAACAGCTGCTTTGAGAAGCAGGTGGGATGGGCCAGTGCAACTACCTCTAGTGGCCTGCTAGCAAAGTCTCTGTGCTGTAGTTTCTTTTCCTTCCATATTTCCCAGTAACTGGAAAAGCTAGTATGATTCAGATCTTGCCAATTGCTGGCTCTATGATATGCATTCCTGTCTACCCGGGAGCATATCTGGGCACTGACAATCTGAAAACATCTGCACACAACCCGTGCTGGAATGACGATTTTCCTTTTTAAACAGCAGTTTTGCAAATGCAAACTGCAATGTTCATGAACTTTCGAAAGGAACACATCTAGTCTCTGACAACTGTTACAATTGTCACCGTCTACACTAAGGCTGCAACATTATGCAGACTTATCTGGGAACAAGTCCCCTTGAAATCTAAAGGACCTTTCCAGTAACAGGAATACCCCCTAACAAGTGTTACCGTCCTGCTGGTTGGTCACAGGATACTGGCAAAAAATAAAGGTGGTTTGGAAGACAGAAAAAGGCAAAATATTGCAACACTTTGACTGTCCATTCCAGTGTTCATGGATTATTGTTATTTCATCTGTTATCTGTATCCTTACCTGGGCAGGACTCTCATCACCACAAGGATTCATATATAGGACAGGTATGTCCACTCCTCCTGTCTGATCTGCAAAAGCTCACACTGAAATAAATCTGTTAATCTTGTAGGGAATACTGCCACGCTGTGATCCTAAACACACTTCCTTGTGCCCCACAGCATGAAGCTCGCCACCCTCACAGGAGGCCTTACCTTGCCCATGCCCACCTGGATCTAGGAGGTATTTGGAGGCTGCTCCTAACAAAGAGGGTGGGGAGGAGGCCGGTCACTTGCAGTCCCTCAGCGTGGTCATGTTCAGGCCCTCGGATCCGGACTCGTACTGGGTGCTGGAGGAGGTGGATCGCCTCCACGAGCAGTGCAAGTTGTTGCCCCTTTTGCGGAAGGAAGAGGTGAAGCGGTAAAAGGTGCTGTGCCGGGTGCGCAGGTACTCCCGGTAGTTCCTGGTGAGCAAGGTGTAAAGGAAGGGGTTGATGCAACTGTTGCTGTAGGTCAGGCAGGTGACCAGGTAGTTGATGCACTTCTGGGTGTGGGGCGGGAGGCCGAGGGGCCCGTGGTAGAGGGGCACCAGCTGCCAGATCCAGAAGGGCAGGAAGCAAGCCCAGAACACCAGGACGATGGTGAAGACCAGGATGAGGACCCGCTGGCGCGGGGAGCGCCGGGGCTCCTTCTTGCGCGGCGGGTTCCGCTGCGACTCCAGGTAGGTGGTGGCCAGCCGGGCGTAGAGGCCGCCGATGATCAGCCCGGGGGCCAGGATGCTGGTGCTGAAGAGCACCGTCAGGTAGAGCCGGTAGGCGTCGGGGCTCCAGGTCGGGGCGCAGAGGCGCTTCCCGTCGCGGCGGCGGCTCAGGGTGACCATCAGCATCATGGGCAGGGTGAGGAGCAGCGAGACCCCCCAGACGGCGGCGGCCGTGACCTTGCGGAAGCGCCGCGCCCGGTGCCGGGTGGCCAGCGGGCGGGTGACGGCCAAGTAGCGCTCGGTGCACATGACGGTCAGGGTGAAGATGCTGGCGTGCATGGTGAGGAGGTCGAGGCTGAGCAGCACCCGGCAGCCCAGCTCGCCGAAGTACCAGTCCTGCGCCACCGACGTGCCCACGATGAAGGGGATGGAGCACAGGTAGAGCAGGTCGGCCAGCGCCAGGCTGGCGATGGAGCCCGACAGCGGAGCCCCCCGGGCGTGGCGCCCCGAGCGGCACAGCAGGGCCAGGGTGTACACGTTGCCCGTCACGCCGGCCACGTACATGACCGACAGCACCCCACCGAAAGCCCACGCCGCCGCCGACGACGACTCCGCGCTGCCGCCGACGCCGCCCGAGGCCGCGGACCCATTGCCCAGCGCCGCCGCGCTCGCGTTGCGCTCCATGGCGGGCGCACGCGGAGCCGGTGGGGCTGGCGGGGCGGCCACCGGTCTGGCGCCCAACTCGCCGCCGCCGCCGCCGCCGGCCAGCCCGTCAATGGCCGAGGCTCCTCCTTCCCGCCCCCGCCCCCCCCCCCAGCGGCGTCGCCCGCTCCCCCGCCTTCAAAGGGGGCGCCAAGCCTCTGGCAGCGCCTGCCGAGGGAGCTCCGTCTCGGGTGAGCGAGAGCGGCAGGACGAAGCCGGGGAAGAGAGGTGCGTCCGGCTGGGGAGCGGCTCAGACACAACTCCTTGACCCAACTACTGTAACTCTTGCACAGGAAAGCGAGCCGGCTTACGTTGCCCTGCTGTGCATTCCGACTCAGAGGTAAAGGCAGCGGTGTCGTCCGGTCTCCTCCGCACCTCGACTTATCTACTTACTTGAAAGGATCGTCCCAGTCCACCTAAATGACTTGCTTCAGGCTATCTTGCTGTGGGCGCATTAGAACAAGATAAGACTCACTGGTAATGCAAAGAAAAGTTGAGAGCAAGAGGAAGAGAGGAAGACCAAATGCCAGATAGATTGACCCCATAAAGGAATCCCCAGCCTTGACTTTGCATGAGCTTAACAAGGCTGTTAAGCACTGGAGCTTTGGGGGGGGGGTTGTCACTAAGTGGCTTAAAAAGCAGAGACACCACCTTGCTGACAAAGGTCTGGATAGTCAAAGCTATGGTTTTTTCTGTCGTGATGTATGGAAGTGAGAGCTGGACCATAAAGAAAGCAGACTGCCGAAGAATTGATGCCTTTGAATTGTGGTGCTGGAGGAGGATCTTGAGAGTCCCCTGGACTGCAAGAAGATCAAATCTATCCGTTCTGAAGGAAATCAACCCTGAGTGCTCACTGGAAGGACAGATCCTGAAGCTGAGGCTCCAATACTTTGGCCATCTCATAAGAAGACTCCCTGGAAAAGCCCCTGATGTTGGGAAAGTGTGAAGGCAAGAGGAGAAGGGGACGACAGAGGATGAGATGGTTGGACAGTGTCATCGAAGCGACCAACATGAATATGACCCAACTCCGGGAGGCAGTGGAAGACAGGAGGGCCTGGCGTGCTCTGGTCCATGGGGTCACGAAGAGTCGGCCACAACGACTAAGCAACAACTTGGAGAGATGCCATAGTGGGGGCCAACTTGACAGCACTGAAGGACGACAGTCTGCTCAATGGAATCTCAGCTAGCTGAGAAATGAAATTAAACAAAGATTTAGAAGCTGTGTCTATTAAAAGGATAGTTTTCTCCAACCACGGATGATTGGAGAAAACTATCGAAAGCATGCGAAATGCAAAAATGCATTTTCCCATATAGGAAACAAACAAAAATCATTTTACAAATGCTCATTCCTTGAAAATATGCCACATAGAGATGCATAGCTTTTTCTTGTCTTGGGGACACTGCTAGGGTGCCACATGAAGCATCAATGTTTCCACTCAGTAGCTTCTGCCCAATGCCCCTCCTTTCAGGGTGCAGAGATAGTGAAGTTTTTAATTTCTCCAGTTTGCCTACGGGGACTAGGGGTTGGGACAGGGCAGGGGACTCTGGCATCTGCCAGGACTCTACAGTCAGGTGGTCATTTCTGATGTGCAGCAGGAACATCACAACCTCAAAAGCCAGAGAATAGTATTTGTTGCTGTGCAATCCAGAACAGCAAACTAAAAGACATGAACAAGGTCCGTCCAGCTTGGTCTACAACCTGCAGCCATTCTTAGTGACATATTTGCATGTTTTTGTGTGCTGACATATGGACTATGAATGAGATAACCCATTTAATTACTAACCATTTTCTTCTCATTCTTGTGATTAAATTCTGGATTATGGTAGATCTAATAAGTGCAGGAGTCAACTCATTGGTGAGTGGGGGGGGTAGCTTACTTCTAAGTTACTATTTCATCCCTGCCCTGAATCATTTCGTTCAGTGGGGCTTCAGGAAAAACATTCTATATTTCCAACCTGATGTTCTAAAATGAGAGGTGCCAGGAGTCACACCCTTCACCTGCCAGGCCCAGTATTACCTCTAAACAAGCAGGATCTGGGTAGGGCACTTTTTGCCTTAAGCTGGGGAAAACAAGTCCTAAAGAAGAGTGCACCCCTATACTTTCAGTTTGGAGACAAAGTACTGCATGTGACTTCTTCAATAGAGAAGTTTTCATACCCACCACCTGCAACACCTTGTTGGTAAAGGTTCCCCTTGACAATTTTGTCCAGTCAAGTTCGACTCTAGGGGATGGTGCTCATCTCCATTTCCAACCCACAGAGCTAGCATTTGTCCAAACACAATCTTCCTTGGTCACGTGGCCAGCGTAACTAGACACGGAGCGCCATTTACCTTCCCACCGAGATGGTACCTATTTATCTACTTGCATTTTTGCATTTTGCATGCTTTCAACCTGCTAGGCTGGCGGGAGCTGGGACAAGCAACGGGAGCTCACTCCGTTGTGTGGATTCAATCTTACGACTGCAGGTCTTCTGACCTTGCAGCACAGAGGATTCAACGGTTTAACCTGCAGCGCCACCACGTCCCTTGTCAATACGGGTGTCCTTTTTTAAAAGAAATCTGAATAGCAATTATTACATTTCAAAAATGAAATATCATGCATTATAGCAGATGAAACTTTGAGTGAAGAAAAATATATCTTCTGAGATATCTGCCACCCATTGCTTGTGCAAGCAGTTGCTTTCAAAAAAATATTAGCTGTTCTAAAATACTGTGCTGTTCAGCTAATTAAGGACAGCTTTTTAGTCAACCAGAAGAGTTTAAATGAATCAGTCTAATCCATTAATTCAGTAAATGTTGTGGCCTTTCTTTTTAGAACTCAACTTTTCCAGGAAAGGCTAGAAAACACAAAACTATCGAAAGGATCTAGTACAAACTGGCCACCCTGGGCCAGGACTCTTCCTTGTTTTGAGAGGACCTGATTCTGTCTAGAATGAAGGAGCTTCCATCGTTCCAGTGAAGGCTGGTTCCTATAATATGTATTTTTTGATGTGATGAAGGATCCAAGTGGTGACATATGTAAGCAAATATTCAAGCCCGCACCACAGACAGAATGTTCATATTAAGTCAAACAGAATGCATCTCATTGGAATTTCTTGAAGCAGAGCTGCAGATCTAGTGCCAGAGTAATTCAGTGCTTTAGTTCCCTACACCTCTCACCAGTACCAGCTAGCCTTGCCAGTGACAGGGTATCCTGGGGATTTCTATCTGATAACAGCTGGAAGGCCAGACGTTTCCTTCTGTTCTGATTGAGACAGTACCTGAGCTGGCTGTGTGCAGGCTCTCAAGTGGACTTGCAAGAGAAAAGCAAACAATAATTCCCCTCATTGCCCCCTCTTGTCTTCTGCTGCTTCCAGGGAGAAATTGTCCCTTTGTCATTTCTTTAAAAGCACATATGGACCGTCGTAATACACTTTTAAAAATTCCCTTCCTCGGCCCCTCAGAAAGCCAAGGAAGTGTTTAATCTGACAATATCCTGAAATGGCTTTCTTCTTAAGACATTTTATGATCCTCGCAAATTGACAGTGGGCCGGTATGGACTAGGATTGCTTCAGGTCCATATGCCATTTGGGTGCAAAGATCAAACCAAATGGCACATTGGACCTCACAGCAACCCTATGGGAATCATCTCCATGTTGTTTAATATCTATATGAGGCCTCTGGGAGAGGCCATCAGGAGTTTTGGAGCTCCATGTCACTAACATGCGGGTCACACCCAGCTCTGTCTCTCCATCTGACCCTTCTGCAGAGGATGTCTTCCCATCCCTTGAGCATTGCCTGGATGCTGTGCTGGCATGGATGAGGGATAATAGACTGAGGCTGAACCCAGACAAGACAGAGATCCTGTGAGTGGGTGCCCCTAGTGTCTGCAGGTATGGGGCCTCCCTTTCATTTGTTGGGGCTGTGAAGGACGAAGTTCACAGTCTGGATGTGCTCCTGGACCTTGTGCTATTGATGGAGTCTCAGATAGCGTCAGTGGCCCAGGCAGCTTTTTTCCATCTGAGGCAGATCACTCGGCTGCTTCCTACCTTAATATCAGGGTACTAACTATGGTGGTTCCTGCACTGGTAGTCTTGAGACTAGACTATTGCAGTGCTCTCTATGTGGGACTGTCTATGAGGCTGCTAATGGAAACTTCAGCATGTCCAGAACACGGCGGCTTTCAATATATCAATATATATCCCCTACACTGGTCTCCTTGCACTGCTTACCTGTCGGTTTCCATGCCAGTTTCAAGGGGATGACTCTGACATACAAGGCCTTAAACGGTTTGGGATCTCGATACCTGACAAAATACCTCCTCTCCACGAGATCTGCCCAACCTATTTGATTTTTCCTGGCTGGGAGGTTGAGACCACTCACCCCAAGAGAGGCCCGGAAGGAGAAGACTAGAAACTGGCCCTTCTCAGCGGTTGCCCCTCATCTCTGGAATGATCTCCCACCTAAAATCCACCTGGCCTCTTCACTGGGAATTTTAAAACATTCTTTGAAGACATGGCTTTTTAGACATGCTTTTCCGGAATTTACATCTGAATAATGTGTTGCACTTTCAGTGCTTATTTCTGTTCACCCATCTTGCCTCTTAAATGGTTTATATCTATGTTGATTTTATTTATGGTGTATGTTGCATTTTTATTTTGTGTCTGATTTTACATAATTGAATTTATATTTGTTATTGATGGTTGTAGTTCATTGATACATTATATTTTTGTTTTTCGTTTTTTTGAGTGTAACCCAGCCAGAATAGCCTTGTAACCAGATAGGTGATATAGAACTCAGACGAATAAAATAAATAAATAAATTTAGCCCATTCCAGTCTGCTCCAGCCAAACCATATAGCCAAGCCCTTTGTCTGTTGCCTCAGCTTTAGCCATTCCACCTTAGGTGATTCTACTAGGAGTCTAGACATTTAACACAGTCTAACCTCCTGATGGTATTTCTCCCAGCTTCCTTGATACAGTCAAACCCCTTCATCACATTAAGGTGTGTATTAGTTTTTTAGCTTTAGTAAAAGACAGATCAACTTAAATGAAGACCGCTGTAGCTGGAATTCCTTGGCATAAACCCAACAAAAGTTCCAAGAATTTAGAATTCAGTTACCTCCAAGTATATATATATATATAAAAATCATACTTGCTGACTACATCATATAGGATCTGGCTGAGCAAAGTTTAGGCACTATATAGTCATTCTAATTACTCTTAAAGAGGTTCTGTATCACACAGTATTTTAGCTGCTGTGGATCTATGTGCAGCACTGTGCTGATTCACTTTCTTATGTTCATACAACAAAATTCCTAGCTATCCAAAACTCTTAAAGTAGTCAGTATTATGATATTTTATAGCCCCTTTGAGTTGTTACCAAAAGCCATTATTTTAATGTTTGGTTTTATATAATTAACTATAAGATGTTGTGTTGGCAGAAGTTTTGTTTGTTTGTATTTCAAAAGATTTCATAACAAAATTTGCTGGTATAATAAACATTGAAATTATACATATGGAAAAAGCCATAAAACACAAGGGTAGCACATAAGAGCCTGATAACCATAGAGACAGCACATAATGAAACCAAGATGAAAGCAGTAGCAACCCTATTGCATACAAAAGCCAAGTAAAACTAGCGGTAAAATGGGGGAAAACAAAACAAAACAAAACACAGTTCCTAAAATGCCTTGGAGGTTCAGTTTTTAAGAAAAGAAATAATCTGAATCCAATTTGTCTTAAAATAAGATCTCTTTAGGCTCTTAGGTGTGTGCGGGGGGGGGGGTACACATGGAAATACGTGTACTCCATAGTGATGTGCATCTTGGATTTTTTGAGCTGCACATCCCATAATTCTCCCAGCTATTTAAAACCCAGTATTTTGAACATAGCTCTTACCAAAAGCCCTTAATTTAATTTTCTTTAATTAATTCTTGGTGCTATATAATTAACTATAAAATGTTATTCTTGACAAAAGGTTTGTTTATATTTTAAAATACCTGATAACAAAAGATGTTTGGTGGCATGATTAATATTAACATTTTATATACTGTATAAATATATATATGGGGGAAAAAAACCCATAAACCACAAAGAGAGACAGTACATAATAAAACTGAGATAAAACTGGCAGCAAATCTGGAAACTTTGCTACATATGAAAGCAAAGTAAAACCAGCAGCAAGTAAAAATTGCACTAAAAGCAGTTCCTGAAATGCCTAGGAAGCTCCATTGGAGGGGGGGGGAACAATAGTCTCAATCCGGTTTGATCTATTGCCAAGCATTTTGGAAGCACGTTTACGTGAAGAAAGTGTGCTAGCTCTTTCTGTTAGCACTTTCAACATGCAAAAGTAACAGCTGGAAGAGCAGAAAGCTCTTGCATCTGCCACAACCCCAGTTTTTTTGTTTTGTTTTGTATAATTTGTTTTGGGTTTTTTTTTTTAATATTTAGCCTGCCATACGGAGCCTACATGCATACAACACCTTCTCATTGTTCAGACTGCCTCTTTTGCTTATTGAAAGTGATTTTGCCAAAGTCAGGGCATTTCCTTCACTGTCTATGGAATACATATGCATACAGAATGCTTGAATCAGACTAAGGCTTGTAATGCCATCTGCTTATCATAGTACAGAGACCCTTAAATGTTGTATAGTGGGAGAAACAAGACTGTTCTAAGACTTCTTCTAAGACTGCTTTAAACACCTCCAAGGTGGGGGTGGCAGGGAGTTCCTCCTCTGTTATGATCTAACTCCAAACCCCTGGAGCTGCTTGAACTTTATTTGATTAAAGTTGAACAGGGTACAAGAAGGGGAAGGGTACCAGCTGCACTCTGTCCCATCAGTCTTCTCTCTCTCTCTCTCTCTCTCTCTCTCTCTCTCTCTCTCTCTCTCTCTGTGTGTGTGTGTGTGTGTGTGTGTGTGTGTGAGAGAGAGAGAGAGAGAGAGAGAGAGAGTTGGCTCCACAAACTTCCTTCTATATCCAGTTTCTACCCAACCTCAGCCTCCTGTCACTGGGGTCAGGCTACTCACCGCCTGCAGGTGGTGTCGGATCTTAAGCACATTCCGACCTACTGTACACCCTTCCAAGAGGGCTTGTAATGCTGGCTGCTTGGTAGAGTTAGCATCTCCCTAGCCCCTCCTGCTGCCGCCTCTGGCGCTTCTTCTGGCACTTGTATCTCCAGTACTTCCATTTAGTTGAAGTGGGGGTTGTGTGCCCCACCAGCTGCCAAGATCTCCATGGACTGGGCGCCAGAGGTGGTGATGGTGGCAGGCCAAAGATGGAAGCTCCTCTACTGCATCCTTTCCCCGTAGCTATGGGGACCTGGTTCAGCACCAGGCAGTAGTCCCTCCAGTCCCCAGAGTCACAGAAGATGGGAGCCCAGCTCCTTCTCTGCTTCTCTTCACTCTCCTCCCTTCAACTCCATCACATCCACTGGGCTGGAGCCTCCTTCCTCCTCCTTTATCCCTGGCCTCTTCCAACTAGACTCAGCCCCTGCCTCTCTCATTTATCATCCTCTGACTCCTTCTTCCACCAGGAGCTTTTCTTTCCCTTTTTTTGTGCCCCCCTGGAGCCTTGGTGCTGGAGTGTGTATTGGCCCTCTAAGGGGTGTGGGGCGAGGACAGATGACCCACTAGGGGCACCAGCAATGACCCCCTCACAGACACCTTACAACCTTAGCTGAATTGACTGCACAATTGTACACGTGTGCTTCCTGGGATGGAAGTATCACGGAGCTCCACGTGACACAGGCACCTGTGCAGAGGGTCTAACAATGCCAGTTCTGTACATTTCTACAAAGAACTAAGTCATGTTGCATTCAAGTACAGCTAGCTCCCTGGTAAGCAGGCACATTATTTCAGGTTTTTAATTTTTTAAAAATGCTTACATTTCCCATGAGTAAATTGTCACACAGAGGTCATCCTGCAGCTGTGGCAAGGGATTCTGATAGGTGTGAGCCTCTTATTACTCTTCGAAGGAGTGCAGCCTGGTGGGGAGATGGAAGAGAATGAGTCTGTGGTCACACTGGCAATAAGAATTACATTTAAGCATGATTTAAATTGGTTTAGATTTTATCGTTCACATGAGACAAGGGTGAAATTGATTAATATGGGCTGCAAAACTGGCTCGCAAGGTTTTAAAAAACATATCTCATGGAGGTATACCTCTACAGAGTATAGTCCATGTGCCAGGAGCATTGCCCCACAAAACAGCTATAAGCCTTCCACTCTGGTCTCATTTTTTTCATTATTAATTGGCTGGAGTCATCTCTTCAGTGTTTCCCCTGTGGTTTCTAGCAACCATTATGACACCAGGTGGCACCTCCTAGGTGCTTGATTTACCAATGTATAACTGATTCAAAAAACAAAACAATTAAATTAAAATCTTTTAGAACAGTGTGTTCCTAAAACACAAAGGAAATGAGTCAATTTCAGCAATGCAGGTGTCAATATTGGTTTAAATCATTAGAAATAAATCAACTTCTATTCAGTGCATGTGAAAGTGGTCACTGATTTAAATGCCACACGACTATAACCAAATTTTTAAAAATCTGAACAGAAGTTGATTCAAATTGCCTGTGTGACCACAGACTTAGTGAGGCATTTTTAGGAAGACAAGGTAGATGTGTTCCCATCTACATTACTGCACACAGCAATTGAAATGAAATTTCATGCAAATATACGTAATCAAGTCCCAGCTTATTATTTGTTTAATTAAACCTACCCAAGGAGGATTAGATTTAAAACGGAAGAAGAGAGTGCTTAATCATCCTGAAGTGTTCTTCTCCTCAGAGTTTATATTCATGTGGAAACCTTTGAGGGAATTAAAATAGAGAGTAATGGGGGATTTGGAGCAGAAAAGGATTCAATGAATGTGGAATATTGTGTGAGAATTCAAAAAGCCAGGAGATGGCCAAATATTGCTGCACAATATTGTGCTCCCGTTGCCAGCTGGAAAAAGGATGCCAAACTTTATATAGCAATGGGCAGCCTGAAAGTTGACATCAGTGACAGCAGTCAAGATGATCTACATCAGGGGTCTCCAAACTTTTCAGTGTGAGGGCCACATCATATACATTTTACACAAGCTATCCCCCACCCCCGCTGTCTTTGCAAAGGGTCCCCCTCACTTGGTTCCTCCTTCCCTCCTCTTCCTATCCCCAGGCAGAGATAGGAAGAAGAGTGAAGCCTGACAGATCCCCCACCCCCACTGTCTTTGCAAAGACAGCAAGGGACCGCTTGGCTCCCCCTTCCCTCTTCTTCCTATGCCCCGGCCGGATAAAAAGGTAAGGCAGGCCAGATGTGGCCCACGGGCTGTAGTTTGGAGACCCCTGGTCTACAGGATACCCTCTTCTGCTCACTACTATTCACATTTATTGAAAAACAGCCCTGACAACTGTTTTGTGTTTGGTGAGAAGTGGTTAATTGATGAAAAAAATGAGTCAACTTCTGGGATTTCCCCTTGTGTGCTGTTACTTTGTGAATGGTAGTGGGAAACACAATATCCCACATTCATAAATCAGAGAGTTTTTTCCCTTGGTTTTTTTTTTTAAAGAATTGGATCTCCTGGCTTTTTAAAATGAGATTTTAAATAAGCTACATGCAAATTCAATCAGATATTTTATTCATATACAATTATCCAGTGATAGAGGATTCCAGAAGATGAGCATATGATCTGTACTATCGTTACTGGGAGAAGTGAGAAATGAGAATAGCTTGGGTGTGACTGTAGTTGCTTTCTGCCAAAATATTTTAAAAGGCTCTGATTTCATTAAATGGTCAGACAAAGGTGTGAGTAGGTGCAACATGTACAATGGAGAAACATACACACTCTTTAACCTCTCAGTTAAACTAATGTTGCCATGCCCATTCTGCCAAATGCAAACTGGAAAACTAGGCTCCAGTTTCTAATCCCTTTTACTTATTTATTTATTTATTTATTTATTTATTTATTTATTTATTTATTTATTTATTTATTTATCTATCTATCTATCTATCTATCTATCTATCTATCTATCTATCTATCTATCTATCTATCTATCTATCTATCTATCTATCTATCTATCTATCTATCTATCTATCTATCTATCTATCTATCTATCTATCTATCTATTTATTTGATTTATACCCCACCCATCTGGCCTAAAATACCACTCTAGGAGGCTTTTAATTAGATAAGCTGAGGAAGAAAACATTGGATCAAAAGTACAGATATGTGTGCGTGTTTTCTAAAAGATGTAACTTTGCTTTTGGAAATAATAATAAAAAAGGAAGAGGTTAGAGTTAGCAAAGAATGTCACTGGAAACCAAAGTCAAAATCATCTGTACTATGTGAAAGAAAGATAGTGAAGAAAGACAGGGACAAAAATCAAGTCATTTGAAATGTGGTGTTGGTACAGATACAAAAAACAGCCAGAAGAGCAGAAAAGTGGGTGCTCAATCTAGTCAATCCTGAACTCTCACTCAAGCAAAAATGAGTATCCTAAGGATATCTTACCATGCACATATACTGTAATGGAAAAACAGAACTGAATGGACTTTATTGCTGGGAAAATGGGGTAGACCAGTAGACAAAGAGGGAGATCTAATATGAGATGGGTTGACTCAATAAAGGAAGCCACTGCTATTAGTTTGCAAGATATGAGCAGAACTTAATGGAAAAGACAGTATTGATAGGGGGCAGCAGCAGGAAGAGAGAACAACTTAAGGTGAGATGCTGTTGGTTTGTAAGATTCAAGCAGGGTTTTTAATGACAGGGTATTCTGGAAGTCAGTACCTCATATACAGCAAGAAAGGTGGAGGGAAAGGGGTTTTCTAAACCTTGTTTCTGTTCCCTAACCTTCACCCCAATGTTCTCCCATCAAGTTTGGCTGTCCTTGGCTGTCTCATTACTCATGAGTAACCAGGTAACCTTACCCATGAGTAAACTGGTAAAACTTGTGTTCAGATCATCTCCAGCCACAAAACAAAAACCCCAATATTTTCACAGCTCAAATGCTTGTGAGTAAACCAGGTAAACTTATTAATGAGTAAAATAGTTAAATTTACTCATAAGTAAACCAAGTAAAACTTGCTTTGAGATCATCCTCAGCCACAAAGGAAAAGAAGCTGCTAAATATTATCTATTTTTTAAAAATATATTTTTAAATATTTTCACAAGTTGCAGCTAAAAATGTATGGTCAGGAAGGAGTTAAATGCTTTCTTACACATTGAACTCTGTGGCAGAGTGAAAAGTGATGGAGTTCTGATACATTTCCTACATAGCTGCCTGGGTGATTGCAGAAACATTCTAATTGCAAATAGATTGCAAACATTTTATGCAAATAGTTCCATGTGTTTGATTTAGAATTTTTTGTTTGGACTGCCACCCGTTTTAGAGTTACCTCGTAAACCTTAACAAAATGCTGTGTTATTATCATCATTAGGCTCTTACCCAGTCATAATTAGCACTCTCCCATTGCACCTATTATCAAAATGTGGCATAACATTCGTGCACACCTGCAAATAGATACATACAGCAACAGGAATTTGCTACCAGTACTTTGTGTACATCTTACTTCACCATAAAACAACTGATATGTTGTGTTTTTGGCAAATTTTTAAAAAGAAAGAAATTGCCTTTTCCTCAGGACAGCTCAATATTCTGCAGTGTTTTTCCTGTTCCTCTAGTCAATAATCTTGATAGCTTAATTTTTTTTTGCTTGTGTGTAAGATTTTGGATATTTGCAAGATTCTGGATGTTCTTGAAGACTCTTACACTTGTCTTGTCCAGATTTGTACCAACACAATGGCACCAGAAAACTCTTAGGCAGCCTACTTTGTGTCTCTTGGAAACTGGAACTTTGCAGTACTCATATACTTTAGATTCTCTTCTGACTCTGCAAATGTTTAGTTTCTAAAACTCTCAGTGCACATTTGCCAGGAAATACCAGGATGAAAGAGACTGCATGGTTGAGAGAAGGGTATAAATGCTACATGACATGAACATACACAGTTCAAGATAAACTGTCAGAAGGAGTTTGAAGAAGTGTTCCTCACCCACCCTCCCCACCTTTGCTTTCTTCTTTTTCTTCTTTTCCTTTATCTTTACTGCCTTGGAGCTTTTCTTTCCCCTCAGATGCTGCCTGTTCGATAAATTCTAGACTTCTGAATGAACTGGAGCAGAATGCACTGTGTATTCGCCAACACATGAGAAAAACAGATATGGTCCATCATTTTCCTCAGCTGGAGGGTACGGAGTGTTTTGTTGGTATTCAAAACTAGGTCTGTATTCAAGATTCTGAAGAGATATAGCACAGTCTTCCTATTTTGATTAGCTGATTATTGAAGGCATGTTTTTCTTATGCTGCCTCCAGACCCCTGCTGCTACACAGGATAAGCAGTCTTAAAGGCTTGCCCTGCACCAATGTTGACCCTTTTGGATTGCTGCTGATGGATGGTAGATGATGATAGGCAGCAATGCATCCATAAATTATTGGGGTGCATCAGCAACACTGTTTGGTTTGTGGCCCAGTAGGGGCTTGAGGACGAGGCTATGGCCTCTGGGATCAGTTTCCCTCATGGCTAGGCAGACAAGGGAAGGAATCGAGTCTGAGCATAGGCCCCCTCAGTTGTCACGAGGAGGTGAAGAGGAAAGGGCAGCGCTGGGTTTTGAGCTGGCATGAATCATGGCTTGGCCTCCAGAAATATGGTGGGTAGCCTAATGGTCACCCAGCAGGCCTGGTCTGTTCACACAGTGATAGTGATGGGTGGGCGAAAGGTACAGAGCTGTGTGATGACCCCTGTCAGTCTGTGTAGTTCGTGGTCTGCCATGTGGCCCACCCACCAAGCAGTGCAGATACAAACTGTTCCTTCCTGTGTAGCACTGGCAAGCCTGGATTCTCCCACTCCCAATTCAGATAAGCCTGGTAGCAAGCAGCCAGTTAAGAGGTCTACTAAAACTTTACTTGCAAATATCTCCTCTAGATATGGGCAGAAATTAAAAAAATGAATCACTAGATTCATTCAAAATTTGTTGATTTGTATTCATACGAATCAATGCCCCAATGAATGTGAATCAACAAATTTTAGTGAATTTTGATTTGTCAATTTGTTTGGACATAAAATGTTCTCCCAAATACCTAGAAACACCAAAATTACAGAGAGGTTTCTTCTGACCCTCCACTACAATCCCTCCAGATTTGGTGAAAATTGGGTTTCAGATGTCTGAGTTATACACCCAGAAACAGCCCCCCCCAAGGAAACTCCCCTCCCCAGCTCCTAGAGATACCAACATTACAGAGAAGTTCCTACTAACTCTCCTTTATAGTCTCTCTAAGTTTGACGAAGATTGGGTTTTCCCAAGTCAACTGTTAAAGGGCACTTTACTAGGGGAATGCATAACTCAGACATCTGAAACCCAAACTTCACCAAATTTGTAGGGCTTGTAGAGGAGAATCAGAGGAAGCTTCTCTGTAATTTTGATGTTTCTAGGTGCCCAGCAGTGTGTGTTTTATAGGATTTTAAAGTAAATCATGAACTGAAATGATCAGTCAATTGGTCATTAAACATGCCAACACTAGCAGTGGGGGGGAGTGTAGCTGGGCCTTGGGGCCTTCATGTCCCCCAGCCTCCCAGCCTCCATTGGACATGTTACAGCAACCCTGGGTCCACAGGGGATTGCCCCCTCAATGGGCTATTCAGGAGCATTTTTGGATGCCAAGCCTCACAGACATGGGATGGCCCTGGGCCTTCCAGCTTCCTTCTGTTCCCAGTGGTGCCAGACATGGGTGGTGGCTCAGTTCCAATCCAGCAGCAACAGTTGTGGCTCCAGATTGTGACTCTCCTCACAAGAGGGAGTGCATGGACAGTGGACACTTGATTCGCCTGATTCATTACCCACTTTGGGTGATGGTCCCTGCGGGGCATGTGGTTCAACTCTGTCTGTTCTGCTGGGAGTTCAAAACCCAAGGGCTATGTAACAGGAAGCCATGCAAGTACAACCGTAAGTGCTCCCTCGGTGGTGGGCTGCATGCTTTCATAGTTTCCCAGAAAGGAAAACAGTCTGAATTCAGCAGGAGAACTAAAAAGGCTGCTAGGGGAAGGGACACCTTCAAGAGGACCCCAGTCCAATTCAGTTACAAGGGTTACGGTTCTGGTTGAGCAGTATCTCAATAGGGCAGATGCTGGGTATTTGGAGAAAGGTTTTCAATTTGGTTTTTGGATTCCCTTTCAGAGAGTCAGGTGGCCAATGATGATGGGCTATTTGGGATTAGTTCAAGGTGTAGAGTATATAGTACAAGATAAGATTGCCAAGGAAGTGGCTCCCAGTAGGGTGGTGCAGCCTTTTAAGGCCCTGCCAGTGCCTTGCTTGAGAGTGCCCCCACTAGGAGCAGTCTCAAAGAAGAGACCTGGGAATTTCACCTCATTTACCACTTGGCCTATTTCAAAGGGGTCAGTCAATGCTGCAATTCCTGATGAGTTAACATATCTTAAGCATACTTCTTCCAATGCTACCATTAGGATGGTGCATACCTGCAGAGCTAGTGAAGTGTAACATTAAATCAACATTTTGTCTCCTGCTAGTCTACCTAGAGGATTCTGAGTTGTTTGCGTTCTGTTTGAGGGCAATTGCTACTTGGACAGGGCACTTCCCATGGGTTGCTCAGTATCCTGTACAGACTTTGAGAGGTTTTGTTACATTTTTGGAATGGGCAATGCAAGCCCTGATGGGCTCGTGTCACCTGGCTCATTAGTTAGATGATTATTTGTTTATCTGTGGCAGCAGGTGCTAGGGTCTGTCAGGACTTGTCAGAGGGATTCTACCAGTTGATGGAGGATACTGAGGTTCATTTAGTAGCTGAAAAGATGGAGGGTCCCAGACCTACCTCCTAGACATTGAAATTGAAATGGCAGCACAGGCATACAAGGCGTCTGATGAAAACTTCAGGCTTGATGTCTTCCTCACAGCAGGAAGGTGTCGCTCAACAAATTGCAAGAGTTGGTTGGTCATTTGAACTTTGCTTGCAGGGTGGTAGCCCCAGGCAGGACATTATTGTCTACATTCTCTGATGCGATGGGTGGCTTGTCCAAGGTGTATCACAGGTGCTATGTGATGGCAGAGATAAGTGAAGATGCCAGGGTATGGAAGCTATTATTAGACAATTTTAATGGGTGAGAGAAGATGCACTTAGGCACATACTTCCAGATTCAATTTGATGCTTCTGGGCCACATGTTCTAGGGTTTTCTAAAAGGTACATGGTCTGGCAGACAACACCACTGCTGATGTGTCATCTTACCTACAGATGCAGCAGATCAGGCAACTGCCCCCTGACCCTCAAGAAAGATCAGAGTACTTCCTGGTCCATGTTTGGAAGCTTAGAGGAGTGAAGCAGAGAGGGCCATGCAGTTAGTGTTCACACCTAGTACCTTTAGGAGTTACAAAAGAGCTAGCAACAAGTTTTGAAAATTTAGAAAACAGTTCAAGCTGCTGGTGGTATTGCCAATTCTAATGCCTCAGCTTATGCAATGTTGTGTATGCCTGAGGGATATGAGCTTAACCCTCTTGTTTCTTTCAAGGGAGTTTTACCATGCTGGCCTTTGAGGCAAAGGCCGATTGGCAAGTGGTCTTGTCATGGGAATTTTAGGATAAAGAAAATGTTGGAGGATTAGAGCCAGGAACAGGACAGTCTAAGAGGTCTCATTTTCTCTCAATACTTTGAAAGGGCTGGCCTTTTGTTGGCCACCTCTCTATAGTTCTCATTTTGAAAGTATCTTTGTCCATTCAGTGCCACTTATAGCCTTTTCTGGTGCATTTACAATCAGTGGCGTTATTGTACGCACATACTGATTGGCCAGGCATTGCAATTTAAGGATGTTAACTTGGCATTAGAAGGGCAAGGGGCCCCTCATGGAGCTATGCAGAGTTGAAGACCCCCAAACCAGGTTCATGACCTGGCAGTTTGGGTGTGTGAGGAGGGATGACTCTTGAGGCATCAAAGTGGAGGATTCTTGACCAGATATCAGTTCTGGAAAGTGACTAATCAGGCCTTGGAATGTGTGGGTCTGTGGGGGCATGCGTTTTGGCTCACATTGTTTCAAATTGCAGCTGCATCAACAACAGTGACGATGGGAAGGAAAGGAAAGGCGGATCCAATACCAAGACTGGTCTGTGGAGGTCTCACTATTACAAGTGCTATGTGCACTTGTTAGTTAAGTGGTTAGGAGTGGATTTGATTTTGGAATTTGTTTTACAGAGACCAGATTTTACAGATAGAAGCATGTGCTCCTCTGTGATGATCGCATTCTATTCTGGTCAGTGCAGAGAGTGATGGTGATAGCGGCGGGATCCCATTTGGGATTAGGGTGGATGGCAACCCTGGACAGGAAAGGTTGAACAGTTATATGTTGGGACAGCTTTCTGCCAGCCGCATTAGGACAGTGTCTGCTGCTGGCCCCATGTGCGTTAATGGTCCATTTTAAGAAACAATGATATAGGCTTGTTAAAAGGGAAGAAATTGGTTTTAAGGGCAGTTAGAGACTTCCAAGAAGTTTCCAGTTGCTGGCTAGGGATGATCATTGTCAGGGCAGCCATCCTGGCCAGGTGGGTATGAAGAGAGGATATCAAGTCTTGTTGTTTGGAGGGGGATAAATAGGGAACTTTGAGTCCTCAAGCATGGAGGTTTTTTCCAGATATGTATAGGCATTCAGTTTGATCGCCCTGAATTGTTCTGAGGGGACAGTGTGCACTTGTAAGATGTTGGGCAGACCTCTTTGTAGATGGTCTGTGGAAGGGCCTGCCAGCTGCATTTGATAGCATGATGGGTGTAGGGAGCTAAGCATGAGCTAGCCCCTTCTGTGGCAGGTAGCACAGGGAGGGGTGGTAGCAGTAAGCCCCACAGGGCGCCATTGGGTGATCGGGTTCCCTGAGTAGGTACCAGAAGTCATGAGATTCAGGTAAACAAGCAAGGGTGGCCTTCTAAGGCAGCATCAGGAAACAACTATCCTCAGTTCATGAGAATCAGGAGGGAGTCAGACCTGAAGATTTCTCCCCAATTGAGCCAGCTGGGGCAAGGCTGGTAATGTGTCTTGGAGCCCTGGGGCCAGGAACTTGCCCAATCTGGGCTAGAGAGGGGCCTGGATGGTCCATCTGCCCCTGTTCCCAGGTTTTATGCACTTCCGTAAGTCTGATCTCAGGTTAAGGAGTTAAATAGTTAATAAAGTTGTGACCCAAGTTTGAAGCCCATTACTTATTATCTTGACTCTTTACTGGGTGGTGGTGGAGGACTGCAATGACATTGGTATACATCCCCATCAGATTTATCTCTCTATTTTTTATTTTTTTTAATCTCAAGAGCACATGGATGTACAGTGTAACGTGGCTGAGCCACTCTGAGGTCACCTCCTACTCAGGCCTCTCAGAATGCCCACCACGCCACTAAACACTCTTGCTGCCACCAACCTTTCCTTTAAATGAAAAGGACAAGGGTTTCTTTCAAAAATTAAACTTGGTTTATTGATTACGAAATAAAATAAGTAAATCTCTGGAAGATAATCAAGATGTAAATCACTTCTAATTATTTAAAATTAAGCACATAGCCGCCTAGAGTGGTCCTTAGTTGACCAGATAGGCGGGATATAGATAGATAGATAGATAGATAGATAGATAGATAGATAGATAGATAGATAGATAGATAGATAGATAGATAGATAGATAGATAGATAGATAGATAGATAGATAGATAGATAGATAGATAGATAGATAGACAGACAGACAGACAGACAGACAGACAGACAGACTTTCCATCACTGACACCTCTGGCACGCAGGCCTCTTTCACTCTCACACTAGATCTTTCCAGATCTCACTCTAACACTTAATCTCCCTTTCACACTCTTCACCCCCCTTTTTATACCAGCTCCTCCCCTTCAGTTCCACCCTCCGTCACACCATTGGCTGATGATTCACTGCCCAGCTGTGACGGATAGGTGAGGTCATGGCTGCCTGTTAAATACAGTATTTAAAACATGTAAACAGAGGGAATTTTCTGAGAACAGAACCACTTAGAAAGCAATGCCTCCCTTGTCTAGATCAGCTAGGTAAAATGTTCTTTCACAGTTTGTAGTACTACTATGTAACTGAATGTTCCAAAGGAACCACTGTCGCCTCTCACAACATCCATCACTCTTCATACAAAGTAGAAACCCTATTATTTCATTATCATTTTCCTACTTTTGTACACCTAAACCATTGTCATCCATGGGACTCATCTGGCTTATGTCACACATATTCCCCTATACGTGACTTGGAGAAATCAAATGGCACTGCATTTCTGCTTCTTTTTTTTTTTTTTGACAATAATTACATTTTCAGAAACATCAAGACATTGTCTTAAAAAGATCAAACTCCTACTTTCCACATTTGTTTTGTTGGTCTGTTAAATTGTGTTGTACAAAATGCCTACTCCTTTAATCTTGTGCGTAAGACCATGAACTGGAATCTTTTCAATGGTCTTATCATATGTGTCTTAAGTTTTGGCTTTCAGAAATTCTATGAATTTATTACAGTTGACAGCCATGTGTTTTTCATAATGTACTGGAACATAACAGCTGCCATCAGCTGACAACTAAATGAAAAATGTCATAAAGAATTGCATGTTTGTGGGGCTTTTAAAAAAATAGACACTTTCTAGGCTGGTGAATCAGACCTGCGTTTTAACAGTTTCATACACCATGTTTGCCTTTAAACGAACATATGGTTGACTCTTTAAGTCTATAAAATGCAAATGTTGAAGTAGCACCAAGAATCAGATTTTATTTATGTTGTTTCCTTTGACTCTAGGAGCTACTTGACACTATCAAAATCTGCATGACATATTTCTTACATAACCTAAAATAGCTGCATTAAGCCAGTGGATATATGATTTTTCTGAGAAATACCTTTCCCAATGCATTTTAAATGAATTCTTCAGGAGAGATAACCCAATAGTTATGCTAATACTAGCTTGATGTAGATGTTCGAAAGTGGTTTTTTAAACACAAAACCAAACAGGTGCCTTCAACAAGAGAGGGACCTGCTCTCTCTATTTTATGTACATCAGTTTATACAAATCAGTGGCACAGTGATGGCTTTTCAATTTCTTGTAAAATGCCATGGCACCTAACAATTTCCACCGGGGAGGGAGATTGAAATTCCAGGGAATTTGTAGCCTGGAGGTTACTGAGATCTGACTCTTATTTAAACAAAAAACAAGAGATAAAAACATTGTGGTATTTAAAAGACTAACTGCCATTTTAAAATGTGAGCATTTGTGGGTCAAGTCCACTTCCTCAGACATAAATGTCTTAATGACTTAAGAACCATTTTTATATCCCTTTACGTGGGTCTTCTGCATCTGTAGATACCTTATTGCAGCAGTTTCTTTTAAATCTCATTTTGCAGTGTGCCCCCCCCCGCAAAAATGGTGACCTTCATATTATTCAAAATGTGTCCAGGTAGACTGAAATACAGTCTCACTCTTATGTCTGAGGAAATTGATTTATCATAGAATCATTGTAGGGTTGAAAGGGACCTTGGAGGTCTTCTAGTCCAACCCCCTGCCCAAGGCAGGAGATCTTATACCATCCTGGACAGATGGCTGTCCAATCTTTTCTTGAAAACCTCCAGTGATGGAGGTTTTCATGAAAGCTCACATTAGAATATATCAGTAAGTCAAAGGTTCCAGAACATTTTCGTCTCTTGTTTTTTATTTCATTTTATTGGATTTTTCTCTGACATACTTGCACAGACTAACGTGCCTGCTTCTTCAAAAACTATATTTATTTAAAGTATTTCTTGTTGCACTTCTTGTAAAACTAGACGCTTTTGTAGCATGATAACCCAACTGTATCGTATTTGTTTCTAGTCCATAGGGTTAACCTTTAGGTGCCTGGAGGAAGACTGGGTTGGGGTCAGAAGACAGAGGGATGTGGTGCAGTATTGTTGGATTTTGATATTAGATTGTTATGATGCACACTCAATAGTTTTACCCCTGTAGAAAGCGATGACAAATCTTGACAGCATCTTAAAAAGCAGAGACATCACCCTGCCAACAAAAGTACAAATAGTCAAAGCTATGGTGTTTCCTGTCGTGATGTATGGAAGTGAGAGCTGGACCATAAAGAAAGCAGACCGCCGAAGAATTGATGCCTTTGAATTGTGGTGCTGGAGGAGGCTCTTGAGAATCCCCTGGACTGCAAGGAGAACAAATCTATCCATTCTGAAGGAAATCAACCCTGAGTGCTCACTGGAAGGACAGATCCTGAAGCTGAGGCTCCGGTACTTTGGCCATCTCATGAGAAGAGAAGACTTCTTGGAAAAGACCTTGATGTTGGGAAAGTGTGACGGCAAGAGGAGAAGGGGACGACAGAGGATGAGATGGCTGGACAGTGTCATCGAAGCGACCAACATGAATTTGACCCAACTCCGGGAGGCAGTGGAAGACAGGATGGCCTGCCATGCTTGGGTCCATGGGGTCATGAAGAGTTGGACACAGCGGAACGACTAAACGACGACGACCCCCAGTCAGGCACAGGAAGGAGGCCATCCATATACTTCCAATTTATATAACTAGAAGAAAATGTGCTACTTGTTCACCTAAGTGAGATCTCTCTTTACACCTTAACATAACTTTTATTGTATTGCTTTATGTCTTTTTGTCTCTGAACCCATTGCAAAGCACTGTTTGGCACATGCAGATCACTCCTGTATAGCATGTGCCTTGTGGACATATTTCTGAAGGCTGAAGCCCTTGGTATGTGCAAATTCACCCATCCTCCACTGACCTCTCTTCTAGTGTTCAGGGCCCTGGCACCATGCTATAGCTGTCCTGGGTTTTCTACAGGGAAAGAAAAGGTACAAATGATAAAATAATTAGTAGATGTATGTTGGCAAGGTCACTCTTCATTTAGAATGGATTAGCATACAGAGGAGGGTAAGGATAAAACATCATCATACTCTAGTCCCAGCACCTTAAATGATCCTTCTAATTTCCATGGCTGAAGTTCACAAACATACATCTGAGTGTACAAGTCAACAAACAGGGATTACCTTTTAAACCACATACTGTGGCTAAGATATCTGAAACAAATCTGTGATCCAAAGTCTAGGAGCTAATCACTGTCAATTTCTGCACAGAACAAAAATGATTTAACATGAAATCTTTCTCCTAGACAGAAATTGGAAAACGGGTCACTTTTGTTTCCCCCCACATTTAGGGTTTTTTTGTTTTGTTTTGTTTTGGTAAATTGTTGCTGTTAATATATGCTATGAAGGTCCAATTGTTGAATTAATGACCTCCAAAAGGTTTTACCATTTAAAAACCTCATCAGTGAGTTTTGGTAAATTGTTGCCATTAATCTATGCTATGAAGTTACTTCCAAAAGGTTTTACCATTAAAAAGGTTGATCAGTACTTGAAAACTAAAGGTCACATCTTCTTATACAGTTTGGATTTACTGTATTCTTTTTCTATTGCATTCAGCTTTTCCCAGTCAAAAATAATGACTACAAAAGTATTATGTTACTAATGCTGGGAAAGAAAATATTGACATCTTTAAAGATTGGTTCAATCAAAATGGAGATTATAGCTAAGAAAGAGAAGCTATGAAATGGGCCTTAAATGTAAGTATGTGTTGATGGAAGAAAACGAATAGAAAAAAAATCTATCCATTCATAATGTGATGTTGAATGAAAGTTTTATAGATGCTATGGATTGCCAGAAAGGCAAAAATGGGTGTGGCGGAATGCCTACATCCCTCCTGTCCATCATATGGAGCTCAAGTGCAGGAGCCTATGATAGGACAGGAGGGGCGGAGTTAGGGTGACAGTTATGACAGTTAGAGAAAAAGGGAGAGAGAGAGAATGGAAGTGAGAGAGTTAGGACTTTGAATTGAGAGAGTTAAGACAGAGATTGGAAAGTTGGTGTGTTATAGAGAATAGGAAAGAGTTAAAAGGATTAGAGAACAGATAGATGGTCAAAGAATATTGTTAAAGTGATTATTGTAAATAAAGGCACATACAAGCAGACGTGAAATCCAATTTAATGAATGATCCTCAACAATTGTGATTTACATACCAACTAAAAGATCAATAAACCTGTTGTATTGGCATCCTGTGTCTGAGATATATTTGGTATAGTGTGGACTAGATCCACTGGTGGCAGTGTAAAAAGAGGGAACGCATCCAGAGGGTGGACCAGTGTTTGGGGAGAACAAGAGACACTGGGGGGACATGGCAATGGGTTCCAGATCAAATCAAGCCCCAGTTCTCAGTAGAAGCTGAGCCTTATCATTGTTTGGACCTTTCATGAGAAGACAGAATGCACTGGAAAAGATAATGATGCTAGGAAAACCAGGAGGAAGGGGGAAAGGAGGAGATAAAACTGACATGGGCCAGAATCCTATTGGAATTTCGCTCCAGAAGAACTAAAGTAATGTAAATTGTGGCATTAATGGAAACTCATTAATAAGGTGCTGGTTGCATGTCTGGTTGTTAATGAACTGCACTTCACTGCTATGTCTTACGTGATTTCATTTACTCCAAATTAAAACCCAACAGGATTCCGGTCAATATAGCTAAGTAAACAATGGCCAGACCTTATATAAAAATGATTTATTTGGGTGAAAGGCTGCAGCATATAGACAGGTAAAAACTAAAACCAGATCAGCCTCACGCATAGGAAAGAGAAGTGAATAAAACTTCAGACACAGCAGAAAGGCATTTATTTTGGGTCTGGTGCATTTCAGATGTATTTCTTCCATAAAAGCATGGTGTAGAAACAAACAAAATAAAAGGACTACAAATGTCTTACAGTACTTAAGAATAAAAGGCAGCTTGCCAAGACTTACATAATAAAACCTAACTTTGCAAACCAGTAAAAATAAAAGCTAACAAGACCTCTATTTTTAAAAACCAACCAAGCAAAAATACTTTAAGAACTATAAAAGTTACAAATCCCTGGAGGAAAACATTTTTGAAAGTCTAAACAACCAGTCAGTGCATACGAGTAGTCCAGATAGGCGGGGTATAAATCAAATAAATAAATAAAAATAAAAATACTGTAAATCTAAAAGAAATACAGAGATCCTGTAGACCTATTGAATCAATAGGACTATATGATGCATCAACTCCTCCATGCATTCCTTTGCTTCAAATGGGCCTGCTCTAGTTGCATGCAAAGCAAGTCACAACTAGAGTAAGACCATTTGAATCAACGGAATTTACAAAGGAGATGACTTATCAGAATCCAACTGATTAGTTGGACTTGAAACATGGTTTGGAAAGTATAGATAAAAGAAGAATGTGAAGGTCCAACTAGGGAATGGAGAGATAAGTAACAACAGAAATTCTCGTAAAATTTGCTAAATTGTTTTTTGTGATCTTCCTTTTTAGCAAAATTGTATACGTGGATGTAAAAATACTCTTTCGCTCTCTGGAATTTTACCCTCCCCCCTCCCATACCTACCCCCTCTATTCCCCATACCCCTACTCCATATCCTACCCCCACTGAAAATGAATACAGTATAATAATAATAATAATAATAATAATAATAATAATAATAATAATAATAATAATAATAATAATAATAATAATAATAATAATAATAATAATAATAATAATAATAATAATAATAACCCCAACTGATTCAATGGTTCTGCTTTAGTGTGACTTACTGCTAAGCAACAGCGTTTCGGCCACTGACAACATACTTTTCACAGCAACGTGCAGAAGAAGCTTCAAGAAATTCTCACTGTATAGAATAAACTCTTCACAAAGATCTAATATACTAAATGAGGACAACATAGAGCCGCCTAGAGTGGTCTTAATCAACTAGATAGGCGGGATATAAATAGAATAAATAAATAAATAAATATTGAGGCAATCACACTTAAAATGATATCTAAGGGGGAGGGGATGAAATTGAGGGCAGTGATTGCTATATCCATCAATGTGGGCTGTTTGGATAGACTGATTATTGTGTCCACCAGTATGTCAAAACAACACTTAGTGAAGGTATAATATTTAAAATAGAACTTTAAAGCCAGAAATGATTCTGATCACAGGGGGAAGGAAGTGCAGAGATAAAAGGAAAGAGGGAATCTATTTCTTTTTGAAAGTCCTGAAATAATTGCATAAGAAAGGGGGGGAAAGACATTCTTACATGTTCATGGTAAAACAAAAAGACTGATGTCTCCATTAAGATCATTTGAAGGTAGGCTATACAATGTTAAATTTTCTTTTAGCAAATAGTTTAACATTCTGTTAATATACCTTCTCTGCAACCCCAAATGATAGATCCTGAATAATATGGTGGTGTTTTACAAAATTACCTACTGGGGGAGCTTCTTATCCACAATTATCTATTCCTTATCTACAAATGTTATATTGATCATATTGCTAATATATTCACCTACTTGCCTTTTCTGGACCCTCGGGAGGCTGGGCCCCATTCCTGTAAGGGTTATTTGACAGGTCCTCTGCATTTCGCTACTAGATACTTGTATTTTGGTTTTATAGTTCCATCTTTATACTGTGAGACTGACCAGTTGTTTAAATTCCCCCAGAGATTTTAAACTTTTATGAATTTCAAAGCAATTTTATATATGGTTGGTTTTTATAAACCTTAAATTTTATTAGTTTTTACAGGGTTGTTTTTTTAGGTCACAAATGTTCTGTTTTATAATCCAGCTTCTACCAATCTGGCGTTTATTCGTGGCTGTTGCAAAACATCATATCCCCATCCTCTTATCCGTTTTTTTTTTTTTTTTTGGCTGTGCACTAAGGAAGAGGTACATCCAAAATGCACTGGCTTCAGTGAATACCCTTATGCAGCATCCAGCCTTTTCCCCCATTTCTTTCTTAGTTTGTACAAATGTCTGTAGCAGGTATGATGTTCTCAGCTGCTGCATCGTCATTGTACCCCTCATGGGCAAGAACTCTAAAATGACATGATGTGGGGGGGGGCATGTACACTAGACAAAAGCGCTGGCACCTTGAGTTTCAGCTGGCCCAGGTTATCTTAATGATGCTGATTTCGGGCCAGAATTGCAAAAGGGGCAATGGCCCTCTCTGCATCTGGCCATTCTTGTGGAGTATAGGTACTTTTTTAGGGAGAGAAGGCACTTGTGTAATGATATGCTTTGTAGCTCTCCTACTGCTTGGCTAAATTTACAAACATTAGGGGGAATATCCTGCTCTTTCTATGGTTCCTCCCTACTTGCTTTCAGGTGTAAAGCCTGAATAGGTCTATGTAAGCCTAATGTAAAATTCATAAATTTCTTTGAGTTCAGGTATGCATGGTACATTTCTTCAAATTTCTCAGTTTTTCCAAAATCCATACATATATCTGGGGTAAAAGATGACAAACTGTACTATCTTGGGGCTTCATTAAGCCAAGTTTTTGTCAACAGCTTTTGTTGGAGAAGCAAAAGTAATAATGAATTAGTGGAGAGCTTTGCTATTGTATCTGAAGAGCAGATAAGTAGTTCCTAGAACACGGGCTAATTAAATAGGACAATTCATCCTTATTTTAATCTGAGGGTTTAAATCTTCAAAACTGATGTAGAAAATACTGATTATTGTAAAGAGAAGGCAATCTGTGTTTTCATGTTCATTTGTCTTGCTATGTGGTTAATTGGAATGCAGAAAGAAGAGTGGCTGGGAAGGATTTTCAAGGATAGGCTGTTGGCATGACTCATCTTGTGAACTGGCTGCTCTGCGGCTTTTACAATGTGCTGGCTGTGATTTTATCTTTGCCCTGCTATTCATGATACATCATCCTGCTTGGAATTTAGTGTAACCTCCACAGTAGATGGTTTCCTCATGCATAATCCTTCAGACATCTCACTTGTTGGCCAGCATCTTTTTTTTGTAGCTCAAGGCAAGGTGGCAAGGTGTTTTTACATAGTTTTATCAGCAGGTTCCTAAACATAGGGGAAAGGAAAGAAAATACACAAAATATTTGGTGCTTGGAAGAAAGTAATGGAATTAATGGGCTGGAGAGAGCTCTTGGCAGTCATACTTGATTCTCAGATGATCCACTGCTTTTTGTATTCATGATCCAGAATATCTATCCATAAGCTAGTGTATTCATATTCTATCAGAACTTGCTATGTTCATACACACTTTATTTGGGATAAAAAAGTGATTGAACACTGGGAAATTTAAATTCTTTTTTTTTTAAATGGAAATGAGGACTGGACAGTTAGATCTTTGATATCCCAGTTCAAGATACGTTAGCAATTTCAGATATGATTACTATGATGTGTAACTGTAACTAGGGTAGGACAACTGGAGCTTTGACCCAGGATATTAAAACGTAGAGGAAAAAGCCTTTCCTCCAGGTATTAACTTGGGAGCCTAGATTCCTGCCACAAGAAAAGAGAGTAATAAATAGATCAGGCCTCTGGGGTGGGGGGCAAACTATCTGTGTAGCCAGATCAAGCTGCTAGGGAGAGCAGATAAATGTTTTTCAAAATATTGGGTTCCACTGCCTAGATCGCTCAGAGTGAGGTCTCTGGCTGCTGAACCAGAGGTTGGGAGTTTGGTTTCCCACTGTCCCTTCAAGGGGACGAGCCAATTTGTGTGGCCTTAGGCAAGCTGCAAAACCCTAGGGCATTCCCAGAAGAAGAGAATGGTACACTTCTGAGTACTCTCTATCTAGAAAATTCTGAAAAAGTTTGTTATAAGTCAGAATTGACTTGATAGCACACAATTATTATTATATCAGGTATCTCTGAGGCAGCAGACAGAAGGCTTATCCAGGGCTTGACATCCCTGGGCATTGACAGAACCCACTTGGCTGATCCTTCCACTCCAGAAGTGCCACTGGACTGTTTCTAACAGTACTGAAAAAGGTATTGACAAGCCCTCTATGTTAAGAGATTATGTGGTTAGCTGTGGCTCTGACAAGATCCCTTTTGGTATTTATGGCCTCTTGCAAGCCATTGTTAAGGTTATACAGTCACCCAACGATGCTTCCAAAGTGGAAGGATCAGCTGACAGGGTACTGTCATTGGCCTGTAAAAGGTTCCCCTTGACAATTTGTCCAGTCATGTCCGACTCTAGGCGGTGATGCTAATCTCCATTTCCAACCCATAGAGCTAGCATTTGTCCGCAGACAATCCTCCGTGGTCATGTGGCCAGCGTGATTAGACACAGAATGCCGTTTATCTTCCCACCGAGGTGGTACCTATTTATCTATTCGCATTTTTGCATTTTGCATGCTTTCGAACTGCTAGGTTGGCAGGAGCTGGGACAAGTGACGGGCGCTCACTCCGTCGCGTGGATTCAATCTTACGACTGCAGGTCTTCTGACCTTGCAGCACAGAGGCTTTAACATTCCTCACATTCTTGGTGGAAGCTCCTTCCATGTCCCTCTCTTCAGCCAGCAAGCAGCATTAAATATCCCCATGTTTAAATACCTTTGAGGTATTTAAAGGAGAATGGTGGTATTTAAACAAATCATATAAGACAATGGTGTAGAAAGCAGAGGCTTGTTTCTTTAAAATCTCCCAGTATTTTCTTCTAATATTGCACCTCATGATGTGGCTTATTTCTGAACAGCCAAATGTGGATTTTAGTCATTATTAATTTTATTAGAAAAAAAAAGAGAGAGAGAGGGAGAGAGAGAGAGCAACAGATTGAATATTTATGTATGTAGGCTTCCATGTTGAAAATATATCCCAGACATCTGTTTTAAGAATAAACAATGATTTTTAAAATTCATGTCAGCTAAGTGTTTTCTTTCATTCCCAGTGGACAGCTTCATACAGTAGCATCAGAATAAAGAATGATCTTTAATTTTAAAAAAATGAGTGGAAAATATGAGTAGTAATGGAAGTGCTGAGTTCTTGTTGGGAGGCCCTATAAAATGCCAGCTAAATCTAAAGCTGGTTCTTTGCCAGCCTTGAATGTTCAGTGATTAAATAATTTATAATGACTACTGACAAGAAAAAAAATAATGAAATCCATATAGCTGGAGGTTAGGAGGTCACCTCAAGTTCCCTCCAGAAGGTCATCCATAAGCCAATGAGAGACAGTGGGTCTCCTACGCCCCTATCTGGTAGGGATTGCTGCCACAGATGGAGAGAGGCCCACCGCCTGGTGTGGGACAGCTGGAGGAGGGTGTGACAGTGAGAATAAGAGGGTGGCAGTTACAGCTGATTCCCCATCACCTGATTTTACCAGCCCTCCCTGAAAGGACTGTGCCCCAGATCAGGACTCACTTGCTTCTCTGGATCTGGACTTTCAGGACACCAGTGAAGTAACTAACTGTGCCCAGGGGATTAGTGGTGGAAACTCAACCCCTACCTTTGGGTAGTGTGGATGGCATATAAATTAAATAAATAAACATGGGGGAAGGGACAGTTAGGGCTGACTCTGTGCCTTTAATAAAAGTTGCTGTGAGTGATCAAACTAGGGAGGAACCCACAGGATTTTAGCCAGGAGAGGGGGCTGGTGGGCCTCACACAGTATTATGAAAAAGTTAGAACCGTCCTATAAATCTTGAATCTTGGCTAACTTCTGTTATCTGATTATAAAACTCAGGCACCTATTTATTTATTTGATTTCTACCATAGCCTTCTCAAAACTGCGTTTCAGGGAAGTTCACACTAAGTGTAAAACAGAAGAATGGAAATTGTTTCTGGTTTGCAGACTCTGAATTTTCTACTTTTAAAACAGAAGTGACTATTGAACTCTGTAAGCTTCCTCCTGAGTAGATTTCTGTAGATTTTTACAGCCAGTCTTTTTACTTTTGCATGTTTCAGTTTTAGCATATTGTCCACACGGATGAAAGCAAAGCAATTATATTAATAGATTTCACTTTTATATTTCTGTCACAATTAACTACCATGGAGGAAATACAAAGGAAAGAAACATAACATCATGTTCAAGAAACTTCTGGGAGGACAAATACAAATCGCCCCCACCCCAAAAAACATTGTGAGAAAGAAAATGTTTATATATCGTGATTGAAATCCTAGCTCTGATTACTATGTCTAGCCACAACATGTCACTATTCAGCTGAGTAGAACAGGACAGTATTTTTGGACAAGATTGCAAGATGTGGCTTGGACATCACACCAGCATGGATGAACAGGTACATTAGGCAGCTCTGACTTTGGTATCACATTACTCTGGATTGGTTATTGTGCCTCCAGCTGCTAACATTTTATTATTTTATTTTTTGTATTTATTCGATTTATGCCCCACCCATCTAGAGCAAAGTCTACTCTAAGCGGCTAACAATAAGACACAAAAGCAAAAGCAATATAATTAACAACAATGACAATATAATTCAAAATGGGAAAGTCATTAGGTGATGACAGGACGGAAAGCCTGCCTAAAGAGCCGGGTCTTTAGTTTGCTCTTAAAAACTCGCAGTGAGGGAGCCAGGCAGATTTCTGTGAGCAGACTATTCCAGAGGCAAAGGGCCAGTGCAGAGAAGGCCCAGTTTCTTCTTCTTTCTCCCTCGGCGTTAGGCCCCTCAGCTGCCCGTCCTGGCTGGAACGAGTGATTCGGGTAGATCTAGGTGGGAGGAGGTGTTCTGCTAGATATCAAAGTCCTAAGCTGTTTAGGGCTTTATATGTCATCATTAACACTTTGAAATCAATGTGGAAATGAATGGGCAGCCAGTGCAGGACAGCCAGAGTGGGGTAAATATGCTGATATTTTCTCACCCCAGTGAGAAGTCTGGCCGCCGTGTTCTGCATCATTTGAAGCTTCCGCATCAACCTCAAAGGTGGCCCCCATGTAGAGCGCATTACAGTAGTCTAATCTCGAGACTACAGGCACATGGACCAGAATGGTGAGTGCCCCAACATCAAGATAGGGAGGCAGCTGAGCAATCCGCCTGAGATGGAAATAGGCAGAGCAGACCACTGATGCTACCTGGGTTTCCATGGTAAGTGCCAGATCCAGATGGACCCCCAAGCTGTGAACCTCACTCTTCGTGGTGAGAGTCACTCCCCCAAAAGAGAGGGAGTTTCCCAAACCACCCACCCTCAGGACCTCTGTCTTTTCTGCGTTCAGCCTCAGTTCATTCTCCTGCATCCATTGGAGTATGGCCTCCAGGCAGCGCTGAAGGGCTGAAATGGCATCCACTGTGGTTGGGGAAAAAGGAGATGTAGAGCTAGGTGTTGTCAGCGTGCTGATGACATGAAGCCCTACAGCCCCTGATGACCCCACTCAGCATCCTCATGTAGATATTAAACAGCATTGGAGAGATAATTGAGCCCTGCAGAACCCCACAATTGAGGCTCCATGGAGCCTATACACTTTCCTCAAGCTGTATTCTCTGAGGACAGTCCTCCAAGAAGGATTGGATCCAGGCAAGCGCCAGACCACCTATTCCCAACTCGGGGAGCTTCCCCACAAGGATACCATGGTTAACAGTATTGAAGGCAGCTGAGATATCAAGGAAGACCAACAGAGACGTTTTGCCCCCATCGGCCTCCCTCAACAGGTCATCAAAGAGGGTGACCAATGCTGTTTATGTACTGTGGTGTGGCCTGAAGCCCGACTGGAATGGATCCAGGGCATTGGTTTCATCTCAAAGGGCCTGGAGCTGGTCAGCCACCATCCTCTCTACCACTTTGCTAAGGAAGGAAACATTGGTGACGGGCCTATAATTGCCAATGTTATCCATCACCAAACTTGGTTTCTTCCTAATGGGCCTAATGAGTGTCTCCTCCTGGAGAGACCCATTAATTATTGAAGTGGCCCATTCAGTTGTCACAGGCCTGGCTGCTTTGATTAGCCAGGCCTGGCAAGGGTCAAGGGAGGTGGTGGTGGCCCGAAAGTAATAAACACTTTGTCCCCCATATCTGACATCACAGGCAGAAAATCATTACATATCATCGGGCAAGGCGGAGTGCTGGACGTCTCTGCTCGATCTACTGTTTTCAGATAGTCTGTAAGATCCCGGTGGATGGCTTTCACTTTAGATTTTTTTTAAAAATGCTGCAAAGTGGTCAGGTGAGATGCTAGTGGGAGGCCAGTCACTGTGACCAACTCCGGATAGATCGCAGACTATATGGAAAAGTTCCGCCTGCTGCTTAGAAGCTTCGTTTATCTGGACAGCGAAGTGAGCTTGACTGACAGCCCTTACCCTAGTAAGATAATGGTTAGTCGCAATCCTGACAGCTTTCCGATTATATTTCGTTGGATTCCATCTCCAAATGCACTCTAGCCTTCTCTGGTTCTGCTTCATAGCTGCAGCTGCTGATTAAACCAGGGTGCTGGACAAGCTCTGCATCGGAGAGGGCATTTAGGAGCGATTGTGTTGACAGCCCTGGTGGCGGTCGCAAGCCAGCCATCAACCAGATGGCTGTTTTTTTAAAAAAAAATACCCCCCATGAATCGACGAATAATTATTCATTGCTTCATGGGGGCAACTTTGTGCTTCGTGAGTCATCAACTCCCCCCCCCCCTTTGCCTATTTATATATATATATATCTGTAAGCTGGAAAAAAACATCCTTTTGTGGAAAAATATAACATGGAGGAGACCAGGGGGACATAGAGGTTTCAAGGTTAGACTTAATCTTGCAGTGTACTGTGCCTAGTAATAGCTTAGACTGGAATGGTGATTCACTCGTCTTCAGCAGCTGAAGTATGGTATATATGTGGGTCTAGAAGGGCTCATGGCTACATATCTTTGCTCCACTTGCACACTAAGTAGGTGTGGGAAATTGCAGCCTCTCAGTCTCTATTATCCCTTCTGTGGAAACAGGAATGAAATGGGTATTTTTCTATTTGGTTTTTGCACAGCAACAAAGGGCTATTCCTAATGCAGTATTTATTCTCCATTATTGGTTGCTAGTGTTATCGAGATTTCCCCCCCCAACTTTAGTATAATGTTAAGTGTTAGTAACAGTGGTGACACACTCCCTGCTTTTCATTTATGCCTCCTAAATGCATGGTTTTCTTTTGTTCTGGGGTTTGTTCTGCGGGCAAAATGCCTATTGCTGTTCCATCCCTTCAGTCAGCTGTAGGGATGATACTCTTGTGCCGATCCGAACGAGAAAACCCATGAAATAAGTGCCACTGCAGGAAACCTAGATTCCACAATCCACCTCATGACAGAAAAAGATTTATTTCTCTACCTGTAGATGAAGTGGGGAGTTAGCAGTTTAGTCCCCCTCTGCCTTAAAACACAAAACTAACCACAGAAAGGTCCCATTGCTGCTTCCATGGGTCCCTCCTTGTCCCAGAGATACGTATTTTTAAAAATTCCTACTAGCCAGGTGAAATATGACCACACAAACAAATGACACAGCAAGTAAAGAGATATTTCAAAAGTGTGACTCTTTCCTTGATCTCCAGTTGTGAGAAGAATATGGAGTGAGCTGGCAAACATGATCTTATGCCTCGAGATGCAGAAAGAGTGCCGCTTGGTGTGGTGGCAGATGAAGGTGCTCCTAAGGGGGGGAAAAGTGAATTGTTTTTATTTAGTGAAAAAAAGGGAAGGAGGTGGTTTGGAAATGTCTGTATTTCAAGAGAAAAGGAAGACAAACAAAAGGTTTTCCTACCTAGCATGGGGTGGGGGTGGGAAGGAAGTTTAAGGTAGTCTAACCACTGCTTTGAGAGGGGCGTGGTGGCCCTGTGGGTTAAACCACTGAAGCCTCTGTGCCGCAAGGTCAGAAGACCTGCAGTCGTAAGATCGAATCCACGTGATGGAGTGAGCGCCCGTCACTTGTCCCAGCTCCTGCCAACCTAGTGGTTCGAAAGCATGCAAAATGCAAAAATGCGAATAAATAGGTACCACCTCAGTGGGAAGTTAAATGGCGTTCCGTGTCTACTCACGCTGGACACGTGACCACGGAGGATTGTCTTTGGACAAACACTAGCTCTAAGGGTTGGAAACGGAGATGAGCACCGCCGCCTAGAGTCGGACATGACTGGACAAATTACCTTTATCTAATCACTGTTCTAAAACACAAAGCTGAACTGAAGGAGGTCTCGCTGTGGGGAAACCCAGGTTTCACAATTGATGAGTCATGACTTCTCCCTCCCTGGCCCTGTTGAAGCACAGAAGGCTTTAAAAGATTTATTTTCCTAGTTGGAGGAAGGGGGATAATAGTATATATATCACACAAAACAAAAAATAAAAATAAAAATGAATCAAAAACAGTACTCTAATTTTTCCCCTGCCTTATCACACAAAACTAAATAGTAAAAGCTCCCATTGCAGGTTCCACTGTTCCTTCCCAATCCCAGAGGTAGTAGTTAAAAATAGTTCTACACTAGCCAGGTAACACAGACACACACAGAGAGAAACGCACACACAGAGAGATGATACAGCAAGGAAAGAGATAGTTTAAAAGTCTGACTCCTTCCTTGACCTACAGTTGTGGGAAGAATGCAGAGTGAGTTAGCAAACAACGTCTTTCGCCTTGAGATGCAGAAAGAGTGAAGGGATGGGGCTGGCAGGAAAAAAACTGTGGGTGCGGATTTGAAAAAACATTAGAGAAGGCCCACAGAAAATGCTTTGAATGGGAAGCTGGAATGGCAGTGCAGGAAGGACCCAGCTGCTGTTTTATCCTTGCCTGCCCAATGCCATGGCTAGAAGACTGGTGCAGTTGCAGTGAAGAAATGTATCCGTGCAGTTTTTGTGTGGCAAAGTCAGACACTGTGTCTTCTTGCTATGTTGTTGGAGGAAAGGTTTGTGCAGGTGAATGGGAGGGTGTGGGATAGATGGCAAGGCTGAAGGCCTTCTTACCACTGCACTGCCAACCTCTTCTCTTATCACCGAGGCAAGCAGCTCACCAGTGGACGTGGGAACATATAACTGGGAGGTAGACTCCCCTCCTTGCGCCACAAGTCCCAAACGGAAGGGAAGGGAAGGTAGAAAAGAGAAGCCCTGTTTGGATATTGGGAGACAGATAAAGAAGGTGTCAGGGGGTTGAAGAAGCCTATTGAAGGAGAAGAAAATATTTTTAAAGCCCTTGAAAAAGAGAAGGGGGAGGACCCAAAAGCAGTGGGAAGAGAGGACTATAATGGAGGAGAGATAGTAGAAGGGGGAGAAGAGGTAGACCTTAGAGAGCAATGAAGAACAGATGGTGCTAAAGGAGCCATGAATAGGTCACATTCACCCTACCGAAGAAGGAAGCAGAAAGAGTGAAAAACAGAAATAGCCCCACTAAATATTCTTCTTGAGGGAAAAGGACTGCTGGATAGCTCAGTGGCTTAGGTGTTTGGCTGTGGAGCCAGAGGTTCAGAGTTTGATTCCCCGCTGTACCTCCATGACAAGGGCTGGACTTGATGATCCATAGGATCCCTACCAGCTCTGTAATTCAAAGATTATGATGATGATTATAAAGGGAGAAAAAGAGATTGGAGAGAGAAGCCAGGGGAAAAAACCCTGGGTGCAAGACAGCTTAAAACCATGGAGGGTGGCTGACCCAGGGAAGATGAGATTGAGTGGAAGGAGAGAGAAATGATCCCAAAGGAAAAACAGAGGAGAAGAAATGGGATCACCATCCTTGTTGTGGAGTCCCGTGCATATGCCAGTTTCCACACCTTCACCCTTAGTGCAATCAAGAGATGACTGGTGGGGACAACTGCTGAAGCAGGACACTTCCTTGTTAACTGAGGTGGATGCTGTAAATAAGTTCAGACAGCGACATTCTGAAAACTAAAAATGTGTCATCTGTGGGAGTGCAAAGTGCTAGTACTGGACGTGTCAGTCCAGAACTGAACCCAATCACAGAGAGAGAGAGAGAGAGCTGTGCCTAGTGGCAGCCACTCCCCCTTCCTGCCTCTTCCTTGGTGGTGATGATTTCAGTTTATATAATGCTGCTTATCCTTCTTGTCTACTTAGGATTTCCCTCTTAGTTTATGCTTTGCAGCTTATCAGTGTAACTATTTTAGGGAAAACAAATTGTGAAAGCATGTGTTTTGCTAAATCAAAAATGTTCACATTAAGTATTCTTCTTCTTCTGGGTTACTGCTGCAGTATAGAGCCAAGATAAATACTTTTTGGATTTATGCATGTGTGTGAAAAGTGCCTTAATACAACGGAATTCACTAGAGATATAATGCAGGCCAGAAAATCCAGTTCTTCAAAAAGCCTATTCCAGTTTATGAATATGGAATATTGTGCTTCTGTATCCATGAATCAGAATGTCAGGAAATGACTTAATATTGCTGCACAATATAGTGACCACATAGCCAGCAAGAAAAAGGATGACAAATTTTACATAGCAAAGGGCAGCCTGAATGTTGACAACACCAATGACAGCATTCAAGATGGTCTATAGCAGTGGTCACCAACCTTGGGCCTCCAGATGTTTTTGGACTACAACTCCCAGAAGCCTTCACCACCACCTCTGCTGGTCAGGATTTCTGGGAGTTGAAGTTCAAGAACATCTGGAGGCCCAAGGTTGGGGACCGCTGGTCTACAGGATGCCCTCTTTTGCTCACAACCATTCACAAAGGGACACTAAGCAAGGAAAAATCCAAGAATCCATTTCCTTTTTTCATCAGTTAACCACTTCTCACCCAAACTCAAAGCAAATGCCAGAGCTGTTTTTCAACAGTTCTCCAGGTATCTATCGATTGGAGCCACAGAGTAATCAAAATGTCTGGAAGAAATGGTAATGGCAGCCATTTCCTGTCATTTTGAATTCTGGATACAGAAGCACAATATCCTGTATTCATAAACAAAAGGGGTTTTTGTTTTTGTTTTTTAAAGAATTGAATATGGACTGTAAATGAATGAGCTCTAAACAGTCTGAAACGTCATTTAAAAATTGGCACTGTCTATGACACATTTCACAGACTGAGCCTGAGAAATTGTAAGGGTTGTGATAACTGTCAACTCAAATATGGACATTCATTCAAACACATTCAGTTTGGAATGTAGTTTACTGTTCATAATGGTAGCAACTTTATTTCTTTAATGCCATTTAAATGTCCCTTCTTTGCCTAAGGATGTCTCCTTGTTTGGGTTTCCCTCTCCAACAGGGCTCTGAGTAGCATTTGTGCCTTTTAATTCCAGCATGTCATTCTGGGTCATTTGGAGGGGATTAAAATAACAAGGAAGTTGGCACCTGAATGTTAGTGTTAAATGCCATCAAATTAGTCCCAGGTAGCAGCTGGTAGTTTTCTCCAAGTAAATGGTTCTGCTAAATTACAGTAGCAATTGTGCATGTCTCTTGTTAAGTACTCTGGGGTGTTTAGCAATCATTCTACTGTGAGGAAAGCGTAATTGTGGCAGTTTCTGATGCTATTTTGAAAAAAGACAGTTTTAACCATTTTGACGTTCCAAAGTTTTGCTGCATTGGGGCTTTATTCTTCCGCTTTGGAGCCCACGTCTTGTTCAACTCAGCAGTTTCACATGCAGATGTTTTAGTTGGAAACTGGGACAAATTGTAGGACTCCAGAAGAGATTTTTAAAAGAAGGCCTGGTAGAAAAATTTAAGGTGAAATGTCCATGAAAGCAGGGAAGACAGAAGGTGTTGTCCAACATTACCAGGTAAAGGATGGGATTCATTCATTCATTCATTCATTCATTCATTCATTCATTCATTCATTCATTCATTCATTCATTCATTCATTATTTGCTTCCTTGGGTGTTTTTTGTTTGTTTTGTTTTTGGGAAGAGAGTGATGTTGTTTTCTAAATTTTGTGTTTTTTCCCCCTCCCCTCCGTGTCTACGGGGGAGTAGTTTTCCCTGTTAGATTGATTTTGTACAAATTTGTTAAATTTACTGTGGACAGCCTGTCTTGTACCTGCTTTTTAAAAGTAGTTTTTAAGGGTTCATTCAGGCTTTTGGATGAGTGCCAGACAGAACACACATGGAGAAAAATGAAAGAAAATGATCCAAAAGGATTGGTAAATAAAAGACCCAAAAATGAATAAAACACTCTCAAAAGAATCGGAAACTGTCCCCAAAAAGTTTCTTTTTTTTCATCGGTAAACCAGCCTGCAAAACAGAAAACTATGTCAGTACCTTCAACAGAACATGGACCTTGAGCAATGGAAGTTGTAACTAGAGATGGTGGCAAATATTGCCATCACAGGTGGCTGGGCCCTCCCACCAGAACCAGGGCGTGTGCTTACTGCTCATGTGCGGCCGTCGTTGTTCACACCAATTGCGGAAGGAACCCTGTTGGGCCTTCCTCGCTTCCCTGCACTGCTGACCAATCCAGCAAGGAGGTGGATGACAAGGCTCCCTGCTCAGTTGCTGAGTTTCTTTGTTCACATCCACTTGCTGTTCAAATCCACGTCTCCAGGCTATGTACTAATATCTTGTGGACAGTGTAGAAAAATTATAAATGAGTGTGCCAAAAGTTCAGGGAAGAACTCTGCCAGTTATGCTTCTTAAGGTGAGTTCAAAGCTGGCTACAACCAGCCACTAGGGTGTATGGTTCAATTCTTCACCTCTGGTAATGTGGTAGCAATTTTCCACCCAGCTATTCAGACAGAGGGCAGCCAATAAATCAGTTTCTATGCAGACACACATTTATAATTTTTTGCATGGGTCTATAGCCTGAAAAAGTGTATTTGAACCACAAAAACTTGCACCAATTGTTTATTTATATTTTTAGTGGTCTGATAAGGTATCACCATATCTTGCACTCCCCCTCCCCCATGTTTCCATGCACTGCAGACAGTCTACTAAACTAATAACATTTCTGTGAGCTCAAGGCCTATTATCACCTAGTTCATGGAACTGTCCTTAAGGAGGCATTTTGCTGAAGGTCTTCCCCTCCTGAAAGGAGTATTAGGCTAAATAAATAAATAAATAAATAAATAAATAAATAAATAAATAAATAAATAAATAAATAAATAAATAAATAAATAAATAAATAAATAAATAAATTAATAAACAAACAAACAAACAAACAAACAAACAAACAAACAAACAAACAAACAAACAAACCTTTGAAGCCAAGCCAACAATAGCCCTTGAACTGCTCAAGGGAATGACAAGGACATCACAAACAGGTGTCCTGCATAGTCACACTAGGCAATTAAGAGGTCTGGCTGAAAGGGTTGGAGTGTGCTTCAGCAGCTACTTTCTGAAGTATACCAGTGTACATCTGCCTTTGTGATATTTACAAATAATTTGTAAGAGGCAGTAAAATACATCACAAGGCTCCAGACAGGGGAGTATAATTCTCATGTTCCAAAAATGTTTTCCATTCATCTTTCAAGTGGCTCGATAACAGCATATAAGTCTTGATCCCATAGAGCATTTGAGGACAATTTTTCCCCCTGATGGCTTTGGCAGAATCACTTCAAGCTTCACTCAACAGCGAAGCTCTTCTTGTCAGCTAAGTACCATCTGGTACCCTCTGTGGTCTTTCAGTGCACTTAATGCTGACTATCTTTTCCGTTTCAAGAAAATACCTCTATGCCCAAGTGAATGCTTTTCAGCTCAGCTTTAAATCTGCAGTTCATGTTGTTGCTGTTGAGTCATTAAGTCATGTCTGACTCTTCGTGACCCCATGGACCAGAGCATGCCAGGCCCTCCTATCTTCCACTGCCTCCCGGAGTTGGGTCAAATTCATGTTGGTTGCTTGATGACACTGTCCAACCATCTCATCCTCTGTCTGCCCTTCTCCTCTTGCCGTCACACTTTCCCAACATCAGGGTTTTTTCCAGAGAGTCTTCTCTTCTCATGAGATGGCCAAAAGATTGGAGCCTCAGCTTCAGGATCTGTCCTTCCAGTGAGCACTCAGAGTTGATTTCCTTTAGAATGGATAGGTTTGTTCTCCTTGCAGTCCAGGGGACTCTCAAGAGTCTCCTCCAGCACGACAGTTCAAAGGCATTCATGCTTTGGCAGTCAGCCTTCTTTATGGTCCAGCTCTCACTTCCATACATCCCTACTGGAAAAAACATAGCTTGGACTATGTGGACCTTTGTCAGCAAGGTGATGTCTCTGCTTTTTAAGATGCTATCTAGGTTTGTCATCATTTTCCTCCCAAGAAGCAAGTGACTTTTAATTTCGTGGCTGCTGTCACAATCTGCAGTGATTATGGAGCTCAAGAAAGTAAAATCTGTCACTGCCTCCATATCTTCCCCTTCTATTTGCTAGGAGGTGATGGGACCAGTGGCCATGATCTTAGTATTTTTGATGTTGAGCTTCAGACCGTTTTTTACATTCTCCTCTTTCACCCTCATTACGAGGTTCTTTAATTTCTCCTCACTTTCTGCCATCAGAGTGGTATCATCTGCATATCTGAAGTTGTTGATATTTTTTTCCGGCAATCTTAATTCTGTCTTGGGATTCATCCAGTCCAGTCTTTCGCATGATCTATTTTGCATATAAGTTAGATAAGCAGGGAAACAATATACAGCCTTGTCGTACTCCTTTCCCAATTTTGAACCAACCAGTTATTCCATATCCAGTTCTAACTGTTGCTTCCTATCCTGTATAGATTTCTCAGGAGATAGATAAGGTGGTCAGGCACGCCCATTTCTTTTAGGATGTGTCAAAGTTTGCTGTGGTCCACACAGTCAAAGGATTTTGCATAGTCAATGAAGCAGAAGTAGATGTTTTTCTGGAACTCTCTGGCTTTCTCCATAACCCAGCGCATGTTAGCAATTTGATCTCTAGTTCCTCTGCCCCTTCAAAATCCAGCTTGTACTTCTGGGAGTTCTTGGTCCACATATTTCTGAAGCCTATCTTGTAGGATTTTGAGCCTAACCTTGCTGGCGTGTGAAATGAGTGCAATTGTATGGTAGTTGGAGCATTCTTTGGCGCTGCCCTTCTTTGGGATTGGGATGTAGACTGATCTTTTTCAATCCTTTGCCCAATGCTGAGTTTTCCAAACTTGCTGGCATATTGAGTGTAGTACTTTAACAGCGCCATCTTTTAAGATTTTAAATAGTTCCACTGGAATGCCATCACCCCCACTGGCCTTGTTGTTAGCAATGCTTTCTAAGGCCCACTTGACTTCACTCTCCAGGATATTTGGCTCAAGGTTAGCAACCACACTCTCTGGATTGTCCGGGTCATCCAGATCTTTCTGGTATAATTCCTCTGTGTATTCTTGCCACCTCTTCTTGATATCTTCTGCTTCTGTGAGGTCCCTACCATTTTTGTCCTTTATAATGTCCATCTTTGCACAAAATGTTCCTTTAATATCTCCATTTTTCTTGAACAGATCTCTGGGTTTTCCCTTTCTATTATTTTCCTCCATTTTTTTTTTGCACGGTTCATTTAAGAAGGCCCTTTTGTGTCTTCTTTCTATTCTTTGGAAGTATAAATTATAGGCCTGACCAGAGTAAGGAGCTGTAATGAGCATCCATGACTGTCCGGTGTGCTGGGAATGAGTCAGTGTGACTCAGCAAGGATTATGCAACCTAGAGCTGATGTAATGCAGTGATGTAATCTGTTATGTGATTGGTTGTGGAAATGTATATATGTAGACTTGTACAGTCAGCATTATCTTCACTTGGTTGGAGATCACATATGCCTGCCATGCTGCTGCTGTAAATACACTTTTGCTGCACGAAATGCTGCTGGACTGCGTGTGTTTATTGCTGGACTGCCTAGACCGCCATATACTCTGCTGAAACTACTGGAAACCGTAATTCCGCAAGAAAAACCCCAACAAGAAGGTTATGGGCCCAGCGCTACGCCCTGCGCAGACTGCGTGACGAAAAGAAAGGCGGTTAGTACCAGTGGGTACTGAAAGGAAAGGCTAGAGTCCAGGGAAGGAAGAGTTCTGCCGTTTAGAGCCCAGGAGGTGAGGAAAAACAGAGGACAAGGAAGCAAGCAGCAAGATGCAGCCGGTTGGGAGTCTGAGAGGTTTTCCATTAACCAGACTAAACGAAAACAATTACCAGACGTGGTCAGTCAAGGCAGAAATGTTTTTGAGGCGTGAGGAACTGTGGGAGATAGTGACAGATCCCCCAGATGAGCTAGACAAGGAGGAAGAAAGGAAAAATGAAAAAGCTCTTTCTACGATTATTTTGTGTTTGGAAGAAGACAGCCAGTTGACGCACATGAGGGGACTGACTTCAGCTAAGGAATGCTGGGACACTTTGAAAAATATATATGTAAGAGACACAGCAGGAACAGTGGTTTCCCTAACCAGAAAGCTGTATAGAGCAAGGTTAGAACCTGGAGAAACAATGTCCCATCACTTACAGAAAATGAAGAATCTGTTTCATGAGTTGCAGCAAAGGAATATGGAATTTACAGAGCCTCATAAAGTTTATATAGTGTTGAGCAGTTTGCCAGAATCTTACGACAATCTTGTGATCAGTCTAGAGACTATGTCACAGCAAGATTTGAATCTGCAATATATTATTTCAAGGCTATTAGAGGAAGCAAGAAAAAGACAGGAAAGAAAAAGCAGCCCCCAGAGGAGGAGAAATGACAGTCCTGCGAGAAGAAGGCACAGCCCACAGCGGAGAAAAGCTGACTTTAGAAGAGAAGAGCAAGCAAGCAAGCAAAGTTTTTGCAGTGAAACGGTGTTTTTTCTGTAACTCAGAGAAGCATTTGAAACGGGACTGTGAAAAAGCAAACAGCTGGAGAAGCAAAGGGAGGATTTCTCTCGTGCAGGCAGAAAGAGATAATCCCAAGGTGACTGCCTGGATCCTAGATAGCGGAACTATAAATAATCTCTCTAACAATAAGAGTTTGTTTTCTTTTTTAGGTGCTTCGGAACAGAGCTTTGTGAAAATGGCAAATGGACAGACTTCTCCTGTAGATGGAAAGGGGAAGGTTTATGTACCAGGTTTGAAAAAGGAGTTTAATAATGTCTTATATGTCCCCAATCTGGAATGTAGTATCCTCAGTATTTCCAGGTTAACAAAAGAAGGATATACAGTAATGTTTGAAAATAACATGTGTATTATAAAGAGAGGGAATGATGTTTGTGCCAAAGTGAGAAAAGAAAATGATTTGTATGTGCTGAATGATAACAAAGAAGCTAATGTGGTAAGGAATGTACCAGATCATGATAAGTGTGCGCATCTATTGCATAGGAGACTTGGGCATGCAAGTATTAAAGTAATACAGAAAATGGGAAGCTTTGCCAAGGGGGCAGAAGTGAAAGCATGTAAGAATTATCTAGACTGTGATGTTTGTAAATTAGCGAAGTCTAAGGTTTGTAAGATTCCTAAAGAAAGGACAAAACAAACACAGAGAGCGTTTGAGCTTGTACATGCAGATGTAATAGGTCCTCTGCCGCCATCTATGGGTGGTTCGCGATATGTTTTGACAATAGTCGATGACCATACCCGGTACGGATTTTGCTATGTAATGAAAAGTAAGGCAGAAGTGTATAAACATTTCAGGAATTGGTTGTCCTACATGGAAAAATGCTTTGATAAGCGGGTGGCACAGATACAGATGGATAGAGGAACAGAGTTAATGTCAGAAAGGTTCCAAAGTTGGTTAAGAGATGCTGGTATTTTACACAGGAAGACAAGCCCATATTCACCCTTTCAGAATGGGGTGGTTGAACGTAGGAATGGGGTCCTACAAACAATGAAGGATGCTTTATTGGCGGATGCGAATATGAACCACGTTTCCTGGGGAAACACGATTCTAACTTCGTGTTACATAATTAACCGAATTTATTCTTCTGTTGTAGATCAGACACCATACTACTTGCTATATGGAAGGGAGCCTTCCATAAAACACATGAGAGTGTTTGGTTGCAGTGCGTGGGTTCATGTGCCAAAGGAAACAAGACGGAAAGGAAAACCAAAGGCAAAGAAAATGAGATTCTTGGGTTACGAAAGAGGTTCTAAAGCATATAGGTTTCTTGATGGTAATAAAAATGTTATGATTTCCAGGTCAGCAAGCTTCTGTGAGCACGAAAACTGGGACAGAATACATGCAAACTCACAAGTGCACATTCCATATGAAGAAAGACAAAGAGGACACAAAAGACAGATAGAGCCTAATGAAGAGGCAGGAGAATGTTCCAGTAGCAGAAAAAAAACACAAGTATACATTCCATTTTTAGAGAGAAAAAGGGAAAACAGAAGTCAGGTAGAGCCTAAGCAAGAGGCTGAAGAAACTTCCAGTGATGACTCAGAAGAAGAAGAAGAGGAAGATGGGACTTATAGTGAGTCAGGAAATGAACACATAGTGAAAGGAGAAAGGCACACGCCTAGGAGGTCACAAAGGTCCAATAAGGGAATCCCACCAAAGAGGGTTTGGTGTGGGTATGACATAAGAATAAAAGTAAAAAGGCACATTGGTAACTCAGGGTACACAAATGAAATACATGGTGATATATAATGACATGGAAGTCAGAGAGGAACATAGCACATAAAATCCCTGAGTATAAAGAAGCATATGGAAACAGAGAAACTGGGAGTATATTCTGCTCAGCCCTAAAATTTGGAGGGGTATCAAGTATAAATTATAGGCCTGACCAGAGTAAAGTGCTGTAATGAGCATCCATGACTGTCAGGTGTGCTAGGAATGAGTCAGGGTGACTCAGCAAGGATGATGCAACCTAGAGCTGATGTAATGCAGTGATGTAATCTGTTATGTGATTGGTTGTGGAAATGTATATATGTAGACTTGTACAGTCAGTATTATCTTCACTTGGTTGGAGATCACATATGCCTGCCATGCTGCTGCTGTAAATACACTTTTGCTGCACGAAATGCTGCCGGACTGCGTGTGTTTATTGCTGGACTGCCTAGACCGCCATATACTCTGCTGAAACTGCTGAAAACCATAATTCCGCGAGAAAAACCCCAACATTCTTTCTATTCTTTGGAAGTCTGTATTCATTTTTCTCCCCTTCATGGATTGCTGCCTTGTCGTGGTGAAGGGGCTTGAGTAATTCAGAGAACCTATGGGCTATGCCGTGCAGGGACACCCAAGATTGACAGGTCATGGTGGAGAGTTTTGACTAAGCACAATCCACCTGGAATAGGAATTGGCAAGCCACTCCAATATCTTTGCCAAGAATACCCCATGAACAGAAACAAAACAATAAAAGATACGATGCTGGAAGATGGGCCCCTCAGATCGAAAGGCGTCCAACATGCTACTGAGGAAGAGCGGAGGACAAGTAGCTCCAGAGCTAATGAAGTGTTTGGGCCAAAGCTGAAAGGACGCTCAGCTGTGGACGTGCCTGGAAGTGAAAGGAAAGGCTGATGCTGCAAAGAAAAATAATGCATAGGAACCTGGAATGTAAGATCTATGAACCTTGGGAAGCTGGAGGTGGTCAAACAGGAGATGGCAAGGATAAACATTGACATCCTGGGCACCAGTGAACTAAAATCGACAGGAATGGGCAAATTCAATTGAGATGATTATCATATCTACTGTTATGGGCAAGAATCCCGTAGAAGGAACGGAGTAGCCCTCATAGTCAACAGAAGAATGGGAAAAGCTGTAATGGGATATAATCTCAAAAATGATAGAATGATTTCAATACGAATCCAAGGCAGACCTTTTAACATCACAGTAATCCAAGTTTAGGCACCAATCACCAATGCTGAGGAGACTGAAATTAACCAATTTTATGAAGATTTAAAACACCTTTTAGAACTGACACCAAAGAAAGATGTTCTTCTCATTCTAGGGGACTGGAATGCTAAAGTAGGGAGTCAAGAGATAAAAGGAACAACAGGTAAGTTTAGCCTTGGAGTTCAAAATGAAGCAGGGCAAAGGCTAATAGAGTTTTGTCAAGGGAACAAACTGGTAATCACAAACACTCTTTTCCAACAACACAAGAGGGAACTTTAAGTTACAATACATCCAACAAAGGGCACTTGTTATAGAGCTGGAAACAAAATCTGTAACTCCTCATGCAACAGATCCAGGAAAGCTATGGCTAAACCAGATATCTAAGGGAGATCAAGCACTCTGTGCCATGTAAGGTTCTATTCTACTCCTTTGTCTTCACCCTCTCTCTTTCTCACCCTGGTTTGGACCCAGCAAGTATGTTTCATGTACAGTCATGAATACCTGGATTGGATAACCAGTAAGAACATAAGAATGTAAGAAGAGCCCTCTGCTGCATCAGGCTAAGGGCCCATCTAGTCAAGTTTCCTGTATCTCACAGTGGCCTCACCAGATGCCTCTGGGAGCACACAAGACTAGATAGCTGTTTCCTGATACCCCTCTCCTAGATCTGGCATTTTGAAGGACTTTCCTTTTAAACTTGGAGATTATACATCCCCATCATGGCTTGTAACCTGCAATGAACTTTTCCTCAGGAATCTGTCCAATGCCCTTTTAAAGGCATCTAGGTTAGATGCCATCAACACATCCTGTGGCAAGGATTTCCACAGACTAACAACACGCTGAGTAAAGAAGTATTGTCTGTTCTCATTCTCCCAACATTCAATTTGAGTGAATCTCCCCTGGTTCTGGTATTGCATGAGAGGGAAAAGAGCTTCCCTCTATCCACTTTATCCGTTCCCTGCATAATTTTATACATCTCAGTCATGTCCCCCTTCAGGCGCCTTTTCTCTAGACTAAAGAGCCTCAAACACTGTAGCCTTTCCTCATGAGGGAGGTGCCCCAGCCCAGTCATCATTTTAGTTGCTCTCTTCTGCACCTTTTCTAGTTCCACCATGTCTTTTTTGAGGTGTGGCGACCAGAACTGTAATACTCCAGGTGCAGCCTGTTTTGTACAATGTCATTTTAATGTTGGCTGTTCTATTTTCAATCCCCTTTTTAATTATATCTAACATGGAATTGGCCTTCTTCACTGCCACTGCACACTAGGTTGACACTTTCATCGCACTGTCCACCAGCCCACCAAGATCTCTTTCCTGATCCATCACGGACAGCTCAGAACCCATTAGCTGATAAAGTATTGATTTTTGCCCCAATGTGTATTACTATACATTTTCTTATTCTAAAATGCATTTGCCATCTTGTTGCCCGTTCTCCGAGTTTGGAGAGATCCTTTTGGAGCTCTTCACAATCCCTTCTGGTCTTCACCACCCAGAAAAGTTTCATGTCATCTGCAAACTTGGGCATTGATGAACAGGTTGAAAAGCACCGGTCCCAGGACAGATCTCTGAGGCACACCATTTTTCACCTCTTGCCATTGTGAAAATTGCTCCTTGACACCTACTCTCTGATTACTGGTTCTCAACTAATTCTCAGTCCATAAGAGGACCTGCTTGCTTATCCCCTGACTGTGGACTTTTCTCAGCAGCCTTTGGTGAGCGACCATGTCAAATGCCTTCTGAAAATCCAGGTTGACAATATCCACCAGTTCGCCTGCATCCACATGCCCGTTGACCTTTTCAAAGAACTTTAAAAGGTTTGTGAGACAAGACTTACCCTTACAGAAGCCATGCTGATTTTCCCTCAGCAAGGCTTATTCTTCTATGTGTTTTAAGATTTTATCTTGGATGAGGCTTTCTACCATCATCCTTGGAACAGACGTAAGGCTAACCAGCCTGTAGTTTCCTGGGAGACCCCTCCTTCCCTATTTAAAGATTTAAGGGCCATGTTTTATATTTTAGTTAAGAGATCAGCAACTTCACTCCTCAGTTATTTAATAATAGAGTGGTCTTATAGTCCAGATAGGTGGGATATAAATCAAATAAATAATAATAATAATAATAATACCATCTGGAACCAGTGATTTATTGATCTTCTATTTACCAATTAGTTCTAAAACATCCTCTCTTTTAATCTGTATCTGATTTAATTGTCAGGAGGTGCTGTTCGGGCAATAGAATCTGCCTAAGGTCTTCTGTCATGAAGATGGATGCGAAGTACTCATTTCATTTCTCTGCAATGTCGAAGTCCCCCTTTCCCTCCCCTTTCCCTTCCTCACCATCCAGAGGGCCAACCGCTTCTCTGGCAGGTTTCCTGCTTGTAACATTATTTAAAGAAGCTTTTGTTATTCCCGTTTATATTGCTGGCCATATGTTCCTCGAAGTCTTTCTTTGCCTTCTATATCATCTTCCTACCTTTCTTCTGTCAGAATTTGTTTTCCTCTTTATTTTCCTCATTTGTGAAGGACTTCCATTCATAGAAGGATCCCTCCTTGCCCTTTAAAGCCTCTCTAACTCCTCTTGTTAACGATGCTGGCACCCTCTTGGACTTAGTTGAGTCCTTCTTTCTTTGCGTTATACACTTCTGCTGGGCCAGTAATTTCCAAATAAAAATAAAAATTGGGTAATATATTGTTAGATTAATTCAAAATGTATAAAAGTATGTGATCGTATTCTCCAGAAAACCTGTCAGGTTAGAAGATACAAAAATTTTGGGGTTGGGGGAAGAAATGAAAAGTTTGGTTAATATATTATTCCAGTAACCATTGGCAGAGTTAGTGACAATATTGACAATGCAGACCCCTACACACTGAACGTTTCATCTCCAAAGCATATTTCTGAGCATACATACTGTTCAACACATGGGGTACCAAAATGAAGTGTTAATCACTTGGGAAGAATATTTCTGATAGCACAATCCCAAATGCAGGTTTGCTCAGAAGTAGGTTCTGGCTTATACAGTGAGACATACTCTTAGATGTGCACAGGAAGCCAACCTTAGAATAGTATTTGAGACAAACATGAGGGAAGTGGTTTGTTGACATAATTCCGTGAGTCTACACAAGACAAGACATTTGCAGCATGCTACTGGACATTTTTCAATAGTTTGCACAGTATTTTCTCTAATGACTGAAGAGCCAATCATTACAGATAACACATTTAAATTTCAATTTAATAGGACTTTCCATTTAATTGAATTCAACTTAATGGATATGTATATAGTGTGCACGTGCACACACGCATGTGTACAACATGTGTGCCTGTGTGTGGTTTTAATATTTCCACAGGAATTTTTCAGAGCTTGAAATGTGCACCTGTCTTAGTGAGCTAAAGTTGCTGAAAGTGATCGAAGCTGTGACTTTTGGCAAACCGTTGCCCATTCCTAATGACTGCTTTGGTTTTCAGTGTGAATAATAGTTTTCAGTTGATTTCAGCCACAGTGTCTGGTCTTGTGCTATAATAAGTAGCTCTTTGCAAAGTACAAAAAAGAGATGGGCAATTAATATTATAAATTTGATTAGAAGCCCTCCACAGGGAGATTCTTGCTGTATATAAGACAGACACCAAGGAGTTTTAGAAGCAAAACACTTTATGTTGTCTCTTGTGTAACGGCCCCCTGTGTTTGCAAAGCATTTGCCTAGTGCCCAGAGCTGAATGATGATTTGGTTGGTTTCTGTTTGCCAGGCAAGATGAGTGGTGATTTAGGCCAAGCAGAGTAGCAGTTATGCGGAAAAAACAGAAGGAATATTTTGATCATCTGTTTTTAAAAAGTGCATAAGCTTTGTACAGGAAAGATTGGAACAGAAGAATTCAGAAGCAAAAAAAAAAAACTTTACCAAATTGTGATAGACAGCAAGTGTCTTGCAGTGGTTAGAGTTCTCCCTGAGCCATGAAACTCACTGAGTGCTCTTGAACTGGTCTCTCCTATTCTGGCCTTCTTCACAGGATCATTGTGGGAAGCTAACCATATAGTGCTCTGAGTTTATGGGAGGAAACATGGGAGAGGAACGCAGCAAACAAATACTGTTGACACTAGTCACTAAATTGAGTCACTTAAGGCAATTTTTTGTTAAATCAGTCCAAAATTGTTTCCACCTCAAGCAGTGATAATGGTCTTTGTGTGGCCTCTCCTTTCAAAGCAGACAGGTCCATGACTCTCCTGCTTGTTTATCTGAGGACCGGTTCAAAGTAGGCTTTGATATGGATGCATGTTAGACCTCTTTGGGGAAGCTTCTCCATGTCTGAGGAGATAGCAATTGGTACTTAGAAATTAGTCCCCATGAAGGGAGCAATCCTTTAGCCTGAAAGACACTTCAATGAATTAGCATCAATGGCAGATACTCAAGGCATTTGTAACACCAAGCTTTTTCACTATAAAAAAAGCCTGAGAGATGCAATATGAGGGAGAAGACTGCATCTTCATGTGAGGGGTCAACTCTGTCTCTCCAAAAAGGGTCTGCCTATGTGAAAGTAGAGCACATTCAAGTAACAGCATGGGCTAGGAATCAGTAAGAGCTAGGTCAATGAGCAAAAAAGCAAAGCGTACTGCTTATATACCACCCCATAGCACTCCAAGCACTCTCTGGGTGGTTTACAAGTTAATTATGCAGGCTGCACGTTGCGCCCCCCAGCGAGTTGGGTACTCATTTTACCGACCTCAGAAGGATAGAAGGCTGAGTCAGCCTTGAGCCGGCTACTTGGGATTGAACCCCAGGTCATGAGCACAGTTTTGACAGCAGTATAGCAGTTTAACCACTGCGCCACAAGTGAGAACTTTCTTACTTTTGTAAGTGTGTACCTTCTTTGAAAAGATCCAAGAATCATTTTGTGTCATGATTCGGTTTTGTGTTGCCAAGGAGCTTTGGAGTAACCTTCATATCTTTTTGCTTTTTTGGAACCATTTTATCTTTCTTGCTTTTCTTTCTTTTTAAATAAAATACATAAAATCCTATTCAGGCATTAGTTGAATTTTTGAGTATGTACTAGTTTCTAGTGTCTTGACCACATCACTAAGGTAACTGGAGTTTGAGGCAAGAAAAACGTATGCAGTAGCAGTAGCAGCTAACTGAGTGCAGGCAGCACTGGAGGGTAACACTTCCTAAAAGGCCCAATGACAGAAAGGGAGTAGCAGGCCAGGGAGTGGAGAGAAATGGTCCTGGTTGAACTTGATAGGTTCTCTTGCCCCTGTCCCTTCTCTGGCTTTCCCTTTCCCCACCTCAAGATGGAAAAGGGCAAAGGAATAAAAAAGCTATTTGAGGTGGAATGGACCAGAGACCCTGGGCAGGTACAGATATATCTTCACACAGGGTTAGGTGAGTTCATTAAAAGCTAGTCTGATCTGGGTTGTCAGATTATCATTGTTTTCATCCCATAATTGTCACTATATTTTGTCCATTTCATTAAAAGACAAGAAGAGACTTTGAACTTTTGAGACATATCAGGATTAAAAGATAGAACTGTAGTGTTAGTGAATAATAGCTATAATATAAAAGATTACTTAAAAGCAGCGGGTGAGGAGTATAATCTCCACCATTCATTTCTATAGAAGAAATTACATGGGGACCTTTCATTGATTATAACTCTACACTGATTAGAGCAAACATGTAATTCAAGACCTGTAATTCCTTCCTTGCTCTCCAAATTTAAATTCATATTTAGATTTGAAGAAATCCCGCTCCTCTTGTATAGTGCTTCTGGTTATGTTTTCCATTTAATTGCAACACATTTCATTTATGGAAGACAAAGCTGCTGTGCACTCTGTATTCCCTTAATTTTCTGGGAGCACCAAGGGCATAAAAAATCCTTTTATCCGAATTCTGTTGTGTGTGAGAGAAAGCAGCATAACTACTGTTGTAGAATATGTATGAGACAGGCATCTGTATACATTCTTATCATTAAAAATATTATTTAAAAACTAAGATTGAGAAGAACTGATGATTTATTTTGTTAATGTTGACTTAGTGGCTGAAATCTTGGTGCTTAGTATATGTATGTATGTATGTATGTATGTATGTATGTATGTATGTATGTATGGATGGATGGATGGATGGATGGATGGATGGATGGATGGATGGATGGATGGATGGATGGATGGATGGATGGATGGATGGATGGATACTCTGCCTTTCTCTTTGAAAAGGGTCCAAGGCAACTTACAACACTGAAAGACAACATTTAAAGTTTAAAACAATGAGTAGACAATGATGTTTAACATCATTAAAAGGCAATATTTGAAGTTAAGAACAATGAGTATAAAGAGGCATCTTCCATGATTAAAAGGAAATATTAAAGCTAGGAACAAAATGTATACAAATATTAAAGAGAGAAAAAAAGTCACTCTGAGAAACGTGGTGAGCTGAACTAGAGTAAGCTTATTGAAGCAATAGGGATTTAGTGAGGCAACTTCTCCATTGATTCCATTGATTTACATGGGTTTCCTCCAGTTGTGACTTAAGATGCTAAACAATAGGATTTCAACCGAAGAACAATAAATTACTGAGCTAGATGGACTGATCCTTCTTAAAATGAATACAAGTAGACAGGGCAGGCTTTCCCATTAACCCAGGTGAGCTTTTTCAGGTGGCAAAGTACCGATGACTACTGTGCGGGCAGCATTTCTGACTATCCCTCCCTCATTGTCTTGGCACAAAGAAACTCCTTAGAGTCAGCTAGGAAGCAGCCAGGCTGTGAAGATGGCATGGAAAAGCACAGGGGCTCCTTGTGTGTGTATGTGTGTGTGTTTGGGGAGGGTGGCTCCTCTTTTTCCTTCTCTTCTTTGCTGCTACTGGTGGTGGTAGTGGCGGGTGTGTCACCTTGCTGTCACCTTTTTCACCTTCCTCCATTGGCATGAGCTTTGCTACAATGGGGCCATGTGCATAATAAAGGCTGTAGGGGCTCCTGTGCAGTGTTCAGAGGGGTGAACTTTGCTTCTTGCCTCTAGTGGCAGGAGAGCTTCTGCCAGGTCCCAGAGCCTTCAGTCCACTCCAGGCCACCTTCACGTGTAGAGTACCATGCCTCAAGTCAAGACAGGGGAAAGAAATATATTTATTTTATGCTATTTGTTTATATATTTGATATATTTTTACCCCACCTTTCTCCTAAAAAAGGATCTGAGGTGGCCTACATCATGACAAACACAATATTAAAAGCTAAAAGCAGTAATTTTTTTAATTCGTTAACCGCCCAGAGTAGACCCTTGGTCTAGATGGGCAGGATAGAAATCTAATAAATAAATGAAGAAAATAAAATAAATTACTCAAATTTTAAGGAAGGATTAATAACTTTGTAGCAAAGGTGTTAGGTAAAAGCAGTACAAAAACAGAAAAACAAAATATAAACCATCCCATTTATTATCTCCCAGACAGTCAGAGAGAAAGCCTGCCTGAGGAGAAAGGTCTTCACCTGCTTGTGGAAGGACAGCAAAGATGGGACCAATCTGGCATCCTGTGGGAGGGAGCTCCAGAGTCTGGAAGCAATGGCAGAGAAGACTCTTTCCTGTGTACTCACCAAGCATGCCTGGGAATGTGGTGGGACCAAGAGAAAGGCCTCTCCCAATGATCTTAATTAACACTTGAGCAAGCTCATAAAGGAAGGTGTGGTCCTTGAGATAGCTTGGACCCAAGCTGTTTAGGGTTTTATAGGTTGGAACCAGCACTTTGAATTGTGTCCAGAAATGGATTGGCAGCCAGTGGAGCTATTGTAACAAGGGGATTGTGTGGTCCCTGTAACGAGCCCCAGTTAACATCTTTGGATGTCTTCGTTCTTATGCCCCTGTGATTGTTCGCTGCTTCTCAGTGGATTAACATTAAGCACAGGTCATCACATTTTCTGTCATCTGTCACCTGAACAGAAACAAAAATTAGTTAATTATTTAATGAATACTAATGATACATTAGATACATATAAAGCCAAGTGTGATGCAGTGGATAGATAGATAGACGGCTGGTTCATATCCCCTGCTCAGCCATGGAAACTGACTGGCGGATTGGAACTCTTTAAATATCTTACTTGCCTTGAAAGCCCTGTTAGGGTCACTATAATATTATTTATTTATTTAAAATATTTTTACTCCACCTTTCTCCTTGAAAAGGACCCAAGGCGGCTTATAACAACGAAAGACAATTATTTAAAGTTGAAAATAATGAGTAGACAACAGCGGTTAGCCTCATTAAACGATAATACTTAAAACTATGAACTATGAATAAGGAGGCACCTTGCATCAGTAACAGCCAATATTAATGCAAAGATCACTAAGTATACAAACATTTAAAAGAATGTCCTTCAGAAATGATGGAAGACACAAAAATGGAAAACACAAGGAGTACTAAAAATCCAGTCAAAGCAGTAACACATTGGCAGCACATAACGTCAACAACAGCAGCATATCATTTTCCTCCCTCTCGTTAACAGCTTTTAAATCAACACTGAATCATTTGCATAGTTCCTCAGGCAAAATGTGGAAAAGTTACTTTCTCGAATTATAAGGCACAGCTCTCAGACTAGCATATCCTGTAACTATTCCTGAAACCAGATTTGTTTATTAGAAATGGCTACAATATATTTTTTTAAAAAAATTGCCAAAACAGGGAAGTGGAGTACTGTAACTAATTGTCATTAAAAGTCTTGGCCTTCATCTTGAGTGAATGAGTCGGGTGGGTTTTTCAAACAAGTGATTTCCTGCTGAAAAGAATAATTAATCAAGCAACAAAACATTTTTGATTGTTGATGACATTCAAATGCTCTGGCTTCGTGTTCGCATGTTTAAATCATCACAGTTTGTGTCCTCGCTTCAGACTGTAGGCTGTGTCCAACAGCACAGCTTTCACTGCGTTACACTGCTAATCAGATGTTAGTTATATTGTTGGGCCATCTTTATTCCTATACTGATCTGATAACAAGGCAGTAAAAAGAGATGGAGAGCCCAGACTAGGGTCTTGCAGGTAATACCAGCTAAAAATGGCTCAAATGAGTAGCGGGAGACTTAGAGTTGGATAAGCCTAATGGCTCACAGAGAGCAGTACCTGCAGCTACGGCAGCCAAGTTGATTATCTCATGAAGGGAGACAGCACGGATTAGCCCCATGTAGCTGACAAGAACATTGGTAAGAAAGGAGAGGGGGATAGGAATAGGGTTAAGAGATAAGAACTGAGAGGAGTATTTTTTAAAAAAATTAAAAGAAAAACTTCTAGTGACCGAAGGCCTGTTTTGCTGAACTGCTAGGAATATATATTGTTTTGAATTACAACTTAGATTGCTTAAAACTGTCAGAAAGATGCAAGCCCTAATATCTTGCAAATATAGATTTATCATGCTCTGATTCACATGCAACCTGATGAGTCACGGTAGTCGCTCACTCGATAGGATATGAGCAGCATGAATTTCTATTGTATCTCGATGAGCAACACCACTGGATCAGGCCCTCACGCTCTGTCCTTCCCTGATTTCTCCCTGGTCTTAGGAAGGAAAAGGACTCTATGTGAAGGGGGGAAAGGTACAGAATCTTCTCCCCATCCCCCACCCCTCACAGCAGTGAGGGAAATAATTAAAACCAGTCTTAATTCCAGCTTCACAACACTGACTGGGAGAGGGAAGAAGAGCATGGTGATGGGGCCTGCCTCCCATTGCTTCCTCCCCATGTACCCTGGTCACTCCTTGATCAGTGTTCTGTTCTAAGACCAGAAGTATCTGCAAACAGGAGTGTGTGGGAGTCAACAATCTGTCTGGGTCACATACAGAATACTGTAGTTAGAGCTGAGTTTCAGGAGCACGCCACAGTGGAGTCAGAGAGTCTGGAGTCTGTAAATCATATACAGTACAAACTAGCCTGAGATGACCAAAAAGAAGCAAACAGGAGCAGCTCCTCAGTACTCCAAATAGACTCCAAATAAATGTAACCTAAGGTGGGCTAAAGTAGAAGACAATTATTGATGTTGCTTCCAGCAGCCTAGGTTTAACTAGGATGGTGTATTTATTCACTTTGGTTGGAGAGACCGCCTTTCTTCTTCTTCACCTGACTGTCATTAACTATATACGGCAGGTATCTGACTTTGAGAACATCTGTGGTGCCTTTGTTGTGTCTAAGACCTTGAGTTCTCCGAGCTGTCTACCGTTGGAAGGCTCTTCATTTATCAAGCTGTCATAGCAGTTCCTAGAGGCACCCAGTCCTTGAGGCAAAGTCAGGCTACTCCTCAATCTCTTGTCCTTCTGACAACTGGGGCCCCTGTTGCTGATGCAGGTCAGCTTCAGCTCCAAGCTGAAGAAGAAGAGACTCAGCCAGATGGGGCAGGATGACCAGCTCCAGGAACAACACCTCAGCTTTCAGGGCTCACACATTATGGGAAGGGAGGATGACAGACACTGCTTGCGTGCACAGGTGACCTTTTTTCAGGGGAGAGTGGTACCCTTTGCCATTATGCAGGGAGACAGGCACCACCACTACCTTGTCCCCCACTGTAAGCACTGCTCGATGGGAGAACAGTCCTCAGGCAGTGAGAGTTGGAGGACTGCCTCCTCTTCTTCCTCCTCCTCCTGCCGCTCTGTGGGAGTGCTGCTGGGGCTGGAGGTGGCCCTTAACTGGGGTCTATAGGTGGGAGAATGAGTAGCAAAGGTGGTGGCCTGCTCCAGCAGCACCCTGGGTAGGAGTGACCGAGCTGTAAGTGCCACCCAGTTACGCCCTTCACTGGATATGCCCTTCACCTGAGGTAACTGCCTCAGTTTAGCAAATGGCCAGGCTGGCTCTGCTGCTCAAAGGGCCCACAGATCCCTCAACAACGCCTCAACCATGTCTGGGGCAGTTTCTAGGTGGCAAACCCTATCAGCGACTGCAGCTGTCCTACAAGGAAAGGCACTCTGATGCAAGCCTGGTTGCTGGTGTTCTAATATAATCTCTCTCCTTCCACCTCAGAGCTGGTACTAGATAAACAGAATGGGGGTAAAGCAGCATAGCAATGGCTCATGCAAGAGAGCAGTGATAGTTCCAAGACCCAGTGCTTATTGATTATCTTTCTTCTTTGATGTCTTTTCACAAGTGCCACTCCAAGTTGCTGGAAGCTGAAATCTAGAAGAACTCATTAGCCTGAGCTGCATAGCTGTCTTGTTTATGCTTGAAGTATGCTTATCAAAAGCCCATTAACATCTGCTTAGTAGCTTCTTGTTTGCATAAATGAAGCCAAACTCAGAAATGTCATATAGGGATAGCCCCCAAATAAGCCAAGACTATCAGGCATTTGCTCTTTGGGAAACACATACTGTAGCTGCAAAATCAAACCAGGGAACAAACTCATCCTTCCTGGACATGTCTATGCAGAAGTCAGTTCCACTTAGTTCAATGGGTCTTCCACGGGGGGGGGGGGGCAGTATAGGACTGCGCCTGGAACAATATTTACTGGTGACAAATTTGCACCATTTGGTCTTCCATATATTTTGTACAACGTCTCCCATCATTTTCTACTATGGTCCACAGCATTTGGGACATCTGGGAGATGAAGTGCAAAACATCTGGAACAACTCTCAGATGCTTGCTTTTTTAAAAATGAGTACTGTATTATTATTATTATTTATTTTATTTATATCCTGCCTATCTGGTTGGTTAAGACCACTCTTAGTATATCGGGTGGTTCTAATTTCAGAATCTGGGAACGATGACTCATCTTAAGTTCTGTGCAGGTCTACTCAGAAGGAAGCCCCACTGTGTTCATTGGGATTTACTCCTAGGAAGCCATGTACAGGATTGCGGTTGAAGTCTGCAAGCAAAAGCTCCTGCAGGATGGCAGGAATGCTCGTGCTGACGTCACGACTCTTAGCAATCCTTTGCAAGACTGAAGGCATTGCAGGTGGCAGTCTAATGGAAACATCTGCAAAAAAGAAGAAGAGCGTTTAAAAAGAGAGGGAAGGCAGAGAGGCAGACAGACAGACAGGCAAAGCATGCCTGTTTTCTCAAGATCAAGGGGAGTCTGAAGAAAACATTTTTAACCAAAAAACATGTATGTTATACCATAGCAGTGGCTGTTGGCACAACTGTTCTCCTGTAAACTTTGTTGTTTTGAACCAGCAAGAGCTTCAAATGCAGCCCTTCCTTTATATAATAGATCTAATACGTCATGTCATTGTTCTTAAACAAAACAAAGAGTTTGTCAGAGAATGGCCAGAATCCTGTTGTTTATTTTCCCAGGTGTAATGCCAGCGGAGTAACTTTCTCCTTCAGATTGTAACAAGTTAAGTTCAAGTGGGCATTTCTTTTTGCACACTTGGTCACATGACTGGTATATTCCAGGAAATGCCTTCACTGATTTTTTAAAATAACAATCATATGCCATCAAGTCAATTCTGACATATGATGACCCTTTCCCAGTATTTTTCAGGTGGAGAATACGCAGGAGTGGTTTGCCATTCCTTTCTTCAGCCACACAAGCTGGCTCTTCTTCCAGGAATCACGGGGGGGGGGGGGGGCGTGCGAGCGAGATACAGTGGACCCTCGACTTACAGACAGCTCGACTTACAGACTTTTCGAGTTACAGACTTCTTTGGCTGCAAAATTTAGATTCGACTTGCAGCCAGAGAATCGACTTACAGACCAGAAAAAAAACCAAAATAGAACAAAAACGGCCTGTTATGGGATTAATCGGTTTTCAGTGCATTGTAGGTCAATGGAGATTCGACTTACAGACTTTTCGACTTGCAGCCACCATTCCAATACGGATTAATTCCTTAAGTAGAGGGTCCACTGTACCTAAACCACTGGCCTATCCAGCCAGCTTGCTTGCTGACTTCTTACATTATGGCAATTTGCTGCTGAAAGTTATCCCTCTGGCATTACACCAGCTGGCATAACTAACAGGATTCCAGTCACTAAGTCAAAATGCATTTTTTTTTTTTAGATTAGTCCATATCTAGCCCAAATATAGTTCTTGGGGCGAGAACACTTTTGTCTGCACTATAAAAAGTGATGTTATTATGAATTACTATTAGCAGAAAATGATTGTCAGTTGTTTATGGTACATATAACCCCATAGTGTAAATAGTTGCTATGTGTGATTAGCATTCAGAATCCTAAATTTTGTGGCTCATATTGCGCTTTTAAAAATATCTCTTTGAGGTATAGTACAGATATGTTGATCTATATGCATAAACAAGTAGCAGTGATGTTTCCCACCAAAGCCTTGTTGGTTTTGATTCTAGGTAGGCTGCCTTTCTGAAGCCTGGCATCTGAATGAAGCTCCAACTGGGTCCAACTTCAGCTTTTAGCTTTGAATTGAAGGGAAGTCTGCTTTGCCCCAGGAAGTGTCTGAAGTAACCCAAGGGATGATGCTTTTCCTTACTTGGGTTGAAGACAAGACACATCTCTACAGGGCACTGCCGTTAATGTGCATTCCCTTTCATGGATATGGTATATTAACTGCAGTAATTTATTTTAAATGCTAATTTTAGTTGTTCTGACTTCTCTTGTCATTTTTTTAAAAATCAAGAAAAATGTAAGCGGGGAAAAATATTTGTGCCTTTCTCATGCTAACTTTAGACAATGACATCAGGATGTTTGTATCTCTGCAGTCGTATTGTCTAGAACGTTTTCCCTGCACATGCTTTGCTTGGATGTGCAGGGCCATCTGTAAGTAAATTTATTTCATGATGGTAGCTGATATATATATATATATATATAAAAGAGCCCATGCTTTAAAGACTAGGCCCTGGCATTGAAGAAATACTTGCCTTGCCTCCTCTGCTGGGTTTCCACATAGCACTGAGTCTTTAAACAGCTCACCCAGCTTTAATGACTCCTCTACCTCACCGGTCCTCCCAAATTCTTGAAGTCAGTGTGATCTTGCCAAAGACTCCTGAGAAGCTCTGTCTCATAGCTGTTTGCAAGGCAGTGGTCAGGCTCCAAGTATGTCTTTAATAGACCATCACAGTTCTTTACAACTTCTTTACATTGGCTGGTGTGTTCTAATTGCTTTGGCTTAGGCAATGCCCTGTCGCCTTCCATACTGCAGATTTTCAGAAGGGCGGGAGACAAATTTTAGTGCTTCCCCCCCCCATGTTCATGTGAGTAAATTGAAGCAATAAAAGTAAGGGTCGATTTTGTTTTGTTTTGGTCTGTTTGTCGTTTTGTAACCACATCATGTAAAAACTGCAGGACAGATCTTCATGAATTTTTGGTGGGATGGTTTGGGTTTGTATGATTTGACATACAGGCTATATGCCAAACACAGACATCAGTTTCAGGGTTCCCTGCGACACACCCATTTCTTTTTCCATAAAAGACTGGATGGGCTACTTTTGGGGCAATGTGACTTAAAATATAGGATTCATGGCCTACCTAAAAATCACTTCGCGGGTTCTTAAGATTGTGCCAGTCATTTCCTCTTAAACAGCAAGAGAGATTCCCACCAAATCTGGAGGGTATCTTATGTAAAATGTAGGCTAGGCAGCATAACATTCACTTTGGAGGCCCCTCATGGGGCAGTCCAATTATTTTTTATTACCCACAAATTCATGTGGCACATCATGTTCAAGGATTTTGATGGGATGAGTTCAGAAATTTACATGTGTTGTGTATATGCCGTAATTTTATGGACAGGAGGGGGCTCCAAATGTTCATTAGTTGGGAGCCATGCTGCTGGGGATTCTGGGAATTGTGCTGTTCATATAAGCTGAATGAGTATTGAGATGCAAAGAGGAAAGACAAGAGATTTACAGCTTGGCTCATGGGATTTTACCTGGGGGTAAATGGCCAGTAATGGTGTAAGAGGCCTTGTTAGAAATTTGAAAATTCTTGGTTGGGTAACTTCCATTGGATCAATAAAACACTGCAAACAAAGCACGTTTTTGAGTTATTAAGAACTCTTCTTCGGTATAGATGGTATAGAATCAGCCTTGGATAAAGTACGTAAGATCTTTGTTTAGTGGGGAAAAAATCAAAATCAAAAAGGGAGCAGCTTGCTCTTGAGGGGAGACATTTTAGCTTAATAAAGGCTGACCAAGAAAGGACATTCATTTTCAGAGCAATTTTTGGTTTGTTGGATTGTTTGTTTTACTTTTGTCCAGTGATCTGATTGCTGTATGGTCTTTCTCCATACCATAGGCCTGCCTTCCTTAAGTCAAACATGTGCTGATCATTTTTGCTGTCTCTTTTCATACATGTCTGCATTCCCTGAACTGAGCAAGAAGTAGCTATTGACCTCCACATGCATAGCTGAATCTATGGAATCTTGTAAAAAGCACTGTCGGTTCAGGCAGACAAGGAGAAATCAGAAATCAGTCACCCTAGTGCTCCATGGGAAGGGTAACCTTGCTACCCATTAGATTGGACTTCCTCTCACTGGACTTCCTTTCCTCTTCAGCCCCCCCCCCCCCCGGAAGTAGTGGTACTGAGAGGACATTCTTTTCCCAAACTGAAAGACACAGAAGAAAGCAGTGTCCTTCTGACTTCTCCTCTCCCAATCCTTGAAGTCTGCCTGGGGGATTCTAGGCTGGAAATCTTAGAACTCTAAAGGTCTCATCCCTGTTGGTTTCTGGCCCACATAGAAGCCATGTGGAGGTTGGGCCAGCAATGAAGCATTGAGAGCTCATAAAGAGCAATTTCTTCTGACAAGGCTAGCCTGAAGCTTTTTATGTGTCAGGCCAGAAGACCCCTTTTGGGGTTCCATCTCTTCAGAGAGACGTTTAAAGGGGCGATGGTGGACCTCTGCTAGAGGTGGACTTAATCACACTGGTTAACTCAAGCTAAGGCATCTTGGATATGGAGCAAGGTTTCCACTAAGGTGTGTGCCTGCACGTGTATGTGCAACTCTGCCCCCATCTGCACAGCCTTCCTCCTCCTCCGTGCACTGACAGCATTTGTTTTCAACCCCTTTGGTTCTCTTTGTGATGAAACCCTGTGGAGGGAGAGATCACGCTTGCGGGCAGGTGAAGTTGCACTCGTGAGGGGCACAGTGGGAACGTTGGTATGGGGGTGTCTAGTTGTCAGGTCTCCCAGTATCTCTTCATCGGCTCTGTTTCCTTAACCTTTGAGCCTGTGTACGAAAAGCAGCTGGATTTTCTGGTCAGGACAAGCACACATTTGTCAAGACATCTATTATGTAGCCTCTAGCGCTGGTGATCACCTCCACTGGCTGGTATCCTTTCCTGCCAAGTATTCCATTGTTCACCCATCCATATCTGCCGTGGGCTTCCAGCTCTATTGACTGATTCAGAAGGTCCGCGAGCTTGTCAAAGCAGAGCGATGTTTTCCTGTCACAAAGCGTTCCTGACCTGTCATTTTCACTCATGAAATCCTCTACATGATTGGCAGCATGGCAAAAACCTGGCAGAAGGGCAGGGGCGAATTGTGTGATGCTGCTTGTCAAAAAGTCCTCCCCCCCCCCCCACTTGCCCATCAGTATGGCTTATTGTTTCAACTGAGTTTCAAAGAAATTTTGTCTGACACAAAGTGTGCCTATTATGCAGATCAGGCAGAGGACATGCCTGGCTGAAGTCAAAATCACTAAAGCTTAACAGGCCTAGATGTCGGTTGTACTGATGAAAGCTCCTTGGATAAAGGGGTGGATAAAATGTGATAAATAACCCTAAACATTGCTGCTCCTTCTGATGCAAGAAGTAACAGCATTTATGCTACTGAAGAGGTTAGACCAAGACATGCTCCTGCCCGCTTTCATTGTTCTCTTCATCAGAAGAAACAGGAACCCTTCCCCTGCAAGTTCCTCTTTTCCTTTTCCTTCCTGGTACATGTTTCTGAAACATGTATTGTGTTCTTGCCAGTAAGGGGAGTTTTCACTGGCTTAGCGGCAGAAGGACTGAAATAAATTTGCAAGGATTAACAGGAATGTGAATTGCTTTAAAGATTTTTGATGATAACCTGTGATTTTGTCCTAGGAATCCTTAACCGCTGTAATGAATTTTGAGTCCTTGTGGTCATAGCCTATTTTGCATTTCTCCAGCAGAAACAAGAAGCATGAATTGTTCTTCTGCCTCACCTTCAAAAGTGTACAATCCCTGTAATTTAAAGGGACGGGGGAGGGGGAAGGTGAGAAAGAAAGTACTTCCTCAAACAGAATGCCATTAATTTAATGGATTCAGTTGTCAAGATATAACGATCATCACTGGCCTAGGTGTACAAGTAGAAGGAGTTAAAATCAAAAGTTCTTCTTCAAAACGTTGAAAAGTTGCTGGTGAAAATAATGAGGCAAACAATCCCTGGCAGATACACTTGGCACGAATGGTTATTTAATAATTTGGAGGCAAATCATAATTTTTTACATTGCAGAATGAAAAATAATTAAAATCATGTCAGACCTCCAGTGAATTATTTTGCTGCAGATAATCCATGTACACCAGCTGCCTGCATCCTGGATTGAATCATAACACATGGTATATATAAGAATGCTATGGGTACCCACCCTGACACACAAACAACTAATGTGATAACGTAATGCTTAATTTCACAAATGATAATACTCTTCTCCCCCATACATACCTTTTTTCTCTCTCCATGGATTTGATGGTCTGTGACCCTAAGCAGACAAGAGAGGGTTTTATAATAGCAATGTGACACCAGTCGTTGGAACGGTATTACTGCCCATGCATAGGAACAAGCCAACTGTGATAGATTTAGCAGCTCGCAGTGGTGCTTTAATTGGTGGGGAACCCACTTCTGTTGTGATCTGCTATCCTTGTGAGCCTTTGCAGCTGACCATGAGTTTTATCCATCAGGATGGGAGGGGAGAATTGATGTAGGATGACCTCCAGGAGCCATTTAAGGATGCATACAGTGGACCCTCGACTTACGGACGGCTCGACTTACAGACTTTTTGAGTTACAGACTGCTCTGGCCGCAAAATTTAGGTTTGACTTGCAGCTGGAGAATTGACCTACAGACCAGAAAAAAACCCAAAATGGAACAAAAATGGCCGGTTACAGATTAATCGGTTTTCAATGCATTGTAGGTCAATGGAGACTCGACCTACAGACTTTTCGACCTGCAGATATGGATTAATTCCATAAGTTGAGGGTCCACTGTAACTTGTTAGCCAGTGGAGGTGGAGGAATGATAACAAATTCTGATTTGCAAAGAGTCTTGGGGGAAGGCTATTCCAGAAGTGGGTGAAACTAAGGGCACAGGCCAGCAGAGTAGATGGAGCTACTGTTATTTTCATTCATTTGCATTTTTTCTACCAAGCGGATAAATTCAGAGATGGGGAAGCTAGAGAGAAATGATTAATATATTCATTGAATCCCTAATAACTTTTTAAAAAATCTAACTTGACTGAGGGTATGATCAGATGGGCATTTTTCTTTGTTTGGTCCACTGCAGGGACAAGTTGGTTCACTCCTTTTTTTTCCAGCAGTCACACGGCATCATCACTGGAGCAAACCAAATAATCCCCAAATTGTTCCTACTTGCACTTTTCTGGCCCCTATGAGGGGCTTCTTCTTCTTCTTCTTCTTCTTCTTCTTCTTCTTCTTCTTCTTCTTCTTCTTCTTCTTCTTCTTCTTCTTCTTCTTCTTCTACTTCTACTTCTACTTCTTCTTTTAGTGTGGGTAGCATCGCTCTGTTTTGGTTTTTGATCACAGTGCATGTGATTGCTGGCAATGAACCAAAGCTAACCTTCCTCTTTTAAATTGCCAATATTGTGAAATGGCCTTAGAAGAGTCACTTCAGGATACTGGCACATTGAACACTGCCTCAGCTGTGTGGAGGGGCTGAGGAAGTGATTTTTTAAAAAGTGTGTGTTAGGGCAATGCAAGCACACTCAATTACTTTTTTTTTTTTTTAAAAAGACAAATGTAAAACTTCCTCATTACTGAGTTATGTTATTTTATTATAACATAAAATATACAAAAGCCTGACAATTCAAAGGTTTTTATCTTTGCCTGCCAGATGGAGGTCATTAGGCTAAAAAGGAGGACATGTAAGGTAGGAAGAACTCCTAGAGTGGAGAATTTATATTGACCATCCCATCCCTATTTACTTGTTCTTTATGTTCAAGGGTGCTTCCATGCCAGGAAACAATTGATATATACACTTCTCCCTTCAACAGCACTGAAGTTAGGGGCACCAGATCCCTGTGTAATTCAAAATCTGGATATAACTCATGCCCCCCAAAACATAACTAAAAAGCATAAATAGTTGATATACATGCACACACCTCTCCCAACCCTCAACAGTCTCCCGGAATGCCCCAGCCCCCTCCCTAGCTGCCACATGGAGCGGCCATGCCAGGACAGGGGGCTGGCTGGGCCACTACCATCAGACTGGGAGCTGCTGCATGGCTGGAGCGATGGAGGCAGGACAAGGGAACAAAGAAGGTTATGGCTATTATGGGTAACTGAGGGACTGTCTAAGTAGATGCATGAGGGAATGTTTTGTTCTGTTTTGTTCCAATGCTGGGTGGGTTGCTAAGAAATGTTTGAATATGTTTGTTTACTTCAAGGGAAGAAGCCCTGTGTCAATATTCTGCCTTGGCATGATTTGAAAGAACGTGTTGCACTCTTTTTTCCTTATTGTGTAATAAAACCTAATTCATTCTTAGATAAAATCCTGTCTGTCCAATGTCTTGTTTGCTCTGCACAAATATGAGAGATCAGACTAGCTAGAAAGGGGAAGAAAGTCCTTACGGCTTGGCTTTCTGTTTATGGAGGTTCCTGGTTCCAGTAAGAACAAGATACCCTGCAACAGAAATTTGCCCATATTTTGAGTGAAAAGGGGTTCCCTTCATCCCTCTCTGGTAAGATGGTTCTAGCAGCTTTACTACTCAGTAAGCGGGGACTTGCAAAGTGGGGGCTAAGGGAAAAACCTATATTACCTTATAGGAATCCCATCTAGAAACAGTAACAAACTGACTAGCTACACGCTTGGAGTGGGAACTGAGGGGGAAGGAAGTGAAGCATTCTGAGGAGTGTCACGCTACGGAGGGGAGACCGAATGATTGATTGATAATTTATCTAAAATATTTTTACCCTGCTTTTCTCCATGAATGGACTCAAGGAAACTTACACCATTAAAAGAGATAGATGAAAATGTATCTGAAATGTTGAAGAGAACATCCAGTGTCCACTATATTCCTCATTTTCAGTTCAACAGTGTTTCTGCCAAACCACAAAATTTGAAAACTGTTGAGATTTATGACACAGGGAAAAAAACACAGGGGCACACCAGACATGAAGTTGCTTATAGGGTACATTTCCACACTGTTGAAGGGGTACATACATCTCAGAAGACAAAGGCAATGAAGGTAGTCACACACATGTAGGGTTGCCAAATACATGTGTACCAAAAGGAGGACATAGAAAGACAAAAAAGAGGACAGAGGAGGACGTATTGAATGTTTCATTTGAATCGTTCAGGATTAAACCCTCAATCAATACAATTTTATTACAATAGCTGCCAATAAATGTCTCTTAATGAACCAACCAAGAGACAGTCATGTTAAAAATAAAAATAAATTCAATGGTTTTTTTTTTCAAAATACCAAGAAACATTATTTAAAGAGCCAATTGTACCTGAACCTGCCCAGCTGCAGGATCCCCCAGCCGCTCACACTCTGCACAGGCTCAGAGGCAACCTTGCTAATCTGGATGCCCAAACAAGGCTCCGGCTCAGGTAGGGGGAAAGCGCTGCCAGGCAAAGCCAAAGGAGGCAGCCTCTCTTCCCCCGAGGGTCATAAGTTCCAGGCTGGGGAGTGTGGGAGTTGGGGTCCCCAAAAGGGACTTTGAACACACACAGTCCGGGCACTCACCTTCCCATTGATGTACTCGGGCACTGCTTGCTCCTGCCTGGCTCAGCTGGTGGCGCTCTGCTTGCACTGCCTTTCTGGGCTCCACGTTGGCTGAGCAGGCATGGCAGATTGCCAAGCAGCCACCGCCATAGTAAGAGGGGGCGAGGGCTGCACTCTGGCACCAAGTAACAGCAGGCAGGGAAAGACAGGGGGAGGGGGGTCCTTCCACCTCTCTCCCTCCCATCCAAAATTATAACATAAAATATACAAAAGCCTGACATTTTAAAAGTTTTTATCTTTGCCTGCCAAATGGAGAACATTAGGCTAAAAAGGAGGACATGTCCTCCTTTTGCCTGACATATGGCAACCCTACACACATGCCTCTAGAGAGCTTGGTACTATAGATGTCGGAAGAGGGGATGGCTGACCTTACAGGGAGCTATACGTCTTCTTCTATGTTATCTCTACCTTGAGATTTTAAAAATCTTGTCTATAAACAAATTATTTTATGGTAAAGAACTTAATTTAAGTCTTGTCTCAGACTGATTCATTACTCTTCTGTATTGCTTTAGAATCCTATACTTAGTTAAAGCATTAATATAGCTTATCAGGTTAGCATTTAAGAGGAGGGGATCTAAATATGGAAAGTTAAGTGCTCAGTTTAAAGCTGGCCAAGTGCAGACGGCACATTTGGGGCGAACTCTCATGTTGCAGCACACAAACGTGTTATGCCAGGTGGCCCTTAATACAGTAGGATCCCCTTATCCACAGGATCAGTATCTGTGGTTTCCCTTATCTGTAGTCTGAAAATATTAAAAGAAAAATACTAGAAATGTGTTTTTTAATGATGTATTTTCTAGATCTGGCCACTAGAAGGAGACAGAGACAATAGTCTACATAGTTGTTTAGGAATACACAGTATGGTCTCTGGCTCCCTCTTCTTCTATGTTACTATGTTACTATGACTACTATGAACTCTAGTAGTCAGTTTTGGTAATACATGGTGAAAATACGTTTTGGATTTTTTTTTCCTTTCCCCATGCTGTGTATAGTATTTGCTGTTATTCACGGTTTTGAAGATCCACATGGGGGCTTGGAACCAATCCCCTGTGGATTGGGGGGGGGTACTGTATCTGTCTCTACCACTATGGAACCATGTAGGCACACAGTTCTTAATGCAAAAGTTGTAACAGCTTTGTCTACTTCCAGCAGAAAGCGACTTCGGGGAAATGTACTGCACCTTTAGCTCTCTGTGGTAGCTCTGAACCCTGCTCGCAACACCTACATTTTAGTGTGGACATGTGAGGTAGGGAAGTCTGCACAGGTAAACCCCTACACACAAAGATATTTCCAGATCCTAAGTGAGTTTTAGCAGTTCATATTTTACATCATATTTCTATTACAATGGAGAAATAACACCTTTTGAGATTTGGGGGTCATACACATTGCCCCTCACGAGTAATTTATCTTCAGATTAAATGTCAAGAACAATTACTAGTTTGACAGCCATTACATTTTCTTTAAAAAAGTCAATTTCACTTTCTCCTTCTTGAATTTTGGAAGGCGAATGGTCTCAGAGGAAATGTCTTCTGACATGTGCAGCATTTAGATAATGCAAGATCCATTTTCTTCTTCGATCCTCACCTTTCACAGTAGCACATCCTTTCAAATCATGTACAGAAAACAGCTAAAACTGTGTGTGCACAGGGAAATTTAGCTGATGGGGATGTCGACAGAGAACTTTTCCTGCAGTTATTTCTTCATTCATATTCCTAATATTTCCCTGTAAGAATGAAGAGATTTAGTATTCCTGGCCAACTCGAGAAATGTTCTTTGGACCCGACCTGCAAATAAAGCCAAGGGCTCAGAGTGGTCTATAAAATTCATTTCCTTGCAAAGGTTTCTCCGGTCCAGTTGCAGCAGCATCACTGGCCAAGCAACACAATTATTCCAACTTGATTCTGCCTGGTTCCCTGTTTATTGCTGCTATTGTTGAAAAATTCAGAACCGAGGGGGAAAGTGGATAATTTCTTTATTTCAAGGAACAACAGCACATTCTTTTAAACTACCAAGTTCCATTCTGTATTAGCATATAAATCACATGCTATGAAAAGTATGTCCTTGTTAGAAACATGGCTTTAGCAAGTCATTGACCATTTATTTTAATCTTGCAGTTTTTTAATTGGAAGAAGAACAGGCTTGTGCTTTCATCTTACAGCAATTAAACAAATGGACAACAGAATGCACTCATTTAGTCAACCATTCATGTTAATTATATTCCATAATTAGTGGGGTTATGTCTATATATCACATCAGTACTGAGTTATTTTGCTTCAGTGAGCATGTTGGTTTGCTGAATAATTTACAAATGGAAGCATGAGTTAGCTAGTTATTGAAGATGCAATCAAGGATCTATTTATGAACTGTTATGGAGGTACAAATATACCGTATATGAAGAAAACTGATGAGGTTTATTGGTTGTATTTAGACTTGTATATTCTATGAAGTAGAGGGGACGTGGTGGCGCTGCGGGCTAAACCACAGAAGCCTGTGCTGCAGGGTCAGAAGACCAAGCAGTCGTTAAGATCGAATCCACGCGATGGAGTGAGCTCCCGCCGCTTGTCCCAGCTCCTGCCAACCTAGCGGTTCGAAAGCATGCAAAAGCAAGTAGATAAATAGGGACCACCTTGGTGGGAAGGTAACAGCGTTCCGTGTCTAAAGTCGCACTGGCCATGTGACCACGGAAGATTGTCTTCGGA